>NC_030680.2:14600914-14958555 GCF_000004195.4 Xenopus tropicalis
CCATTTCTCTTTGATGATAACAGTGCGAGTCAATACCAAGTGCAGGCGTCTCATAGGCTGCGCCATCTGGGAAGTGATTCCAGCAACTCGCCGGTGGCCGCCATATGCCCCAAACCGAAGAGCTCAGCATACGAGCCTGTGAGGAAGCCATGAAGACATCATACCTGTCCCTTTGGCAAGGAGGAGGTTGCACTGGGTTTATTATGAATTATTTGCAACATGAACAGGCTGTTCCCGGATAAAGTGGTAAGTGATTTCCCCAGAGGAGGCTGATTGCCTTGCAACCAGTGTCAGTTTTTATTTGATGCCGTCTATGTCTTTAGGGAAACTGTATTCATTTTACATTTTATCGTTCTCAGAAGTAAAGCAGAAAACATTCTTTCAGAATAACAGTCCCCAAGGCAGTAACTCAATTAAGTGTTATAGTGTCCCGTCAAAGGGAAGAGCCCCGCTATGTGGCAGCCGAGGAGCGGCTAGTTATTTGTGCGCCCGTGGCGGCACCTAGAACATTTACATAACGGAACCTGATGAATAGATAATAAGAGCCGAGGTGAAGCCACATCCAGACATAAAGTATACGAAGGTGGCACGTTCTTAGCCGGACACTTGTTTCCCAGGGCTCGTTAGGTTCTGCTAATTACCATTCCCCCGTAATGTATATGATGCAAATGCAGATAGGAAGTTGGTTTATTATTCCATATCAGAGAGAGGCATTGACTTAGATCCTATACAAGAGTGCTGGCCAGACTTTTTTGGTGGAAGCCCTCTGTTGAAAGTCCAACCTTTGGTCATGACCCCTGTAGCTCAGAACTTGGTTACAGATATAGGACAACACGGGTGTATCAGCCCTTCAGCCATAGCTTCGAGAATACCTAGGGAAGCAAATCAGTTTTCACTCCAAATCTTTTTTCCTGTATCTGTAATCATGTTATGAGCTAAGGGGGCGTTGGCCAAAGGTTGGACCTCCAGCTGGACTGGGATTTTTAGGGATATCTAGGAAAGCAAAAAGGCGTTCTCACCAAATCTCACCCTAACTGGCCTTCACGTTGGGCTTTGAGGTGTATCTAGGAGAACAAACAGGGCTTCTCCTCAAATCTCACCCTAACTGGCCTTCCAGATGGGCTTTCAGTGGAATCTAGGTGAACAAACAGGCATTCTCCTCAATCTCACCCTAACTTGGCTTCAAGTTGGGCTTTTAGGGGAATCTAGGAGAACAAACAGGCCTTCTCCTCGAATCTCACCCTAACTGGCCTTCCAGATGGGCTTTCAGGGGAATCTAGAAGAGCAAACAGGCCTTCTCCTTGAATCTCACCCTAACTGGCCTTCCAGATGGGCTTTCAGGGGAATCTAGAAGAGCAAACAGGCCTTCTCCTCGAATCTCACCCTAACTGGCCTTCCAGATGGGCTTTCAGGGGAATCTAGAAGAGAAAACAGGCCTTCTCCTCGAATCTCACCCTAACTGGCCTTCCAGATGGGCTTTCAAGGGAATCTAGAAGAGCAAACAGGCCTCTTCTCCTTGAATCTCACCCTAACTGGCCTACCAGATGCGCTTTCAGGGGAATCTAGAAGAGCAAACAGGCCTTCTCGTTAAATCTCACCCTAACTAGCCTTCCAGATGGGCTTTCAGGTGTGACTAGGAAAGCAAACAGACATTCTCCTCAAATCTTACCCTAAATGACCTTCAAGAAGGGGTTTCAGATGTATCTAGGAAAGCCAACTGGCATTTCCCCCAAATCTCATCCTTTCTGGCCATCAGGCACTGCCACTGTTTGACACACCTCCTAATTTGGGAACTACTGCCAATTGGCCACGATAGTGAACATGTAAAAGGGTCACTATGACTTTATCCTTTCCCTAATGGAAATATTGTATTGTATATATATTTGCCCTTTGATTCTCTACATGTTCTCTGGACAGGGATATAACAGTATCCCAGTATAGGTAACCAAGGCGAAAAAGGGATCCATTGTGATCTGAAACCTGTTGGGTGAAACCATCCTTTACAGTAATGCAATATGTCTGCCCTTTCCTCTCATCTGGGTTTTGCTTTAGTGCCCATGTACATACAGGGCAAAACATTGGAACTTAGTTTCCGTATCCATCGAAGCAAGCCAAATGGGACCACGGGTACTCAAGGCAAGTAAAGAATGTCAGGGCTGCTCTATTGTGCATCCACCCTGGCATTTTCCACTTGCATTGGTAAATGAGCCCTCCGGTGTCCCAAGAGAGCTGCTTTGAGATTCCGCCCTTTCCCCTTTTACCTTATGGTGTTGAAAGAAACACATTACCTTGTGCTGAGATTTGCAGTTTTCATGCCAGTGGGTGAATCCAACCCTTCCCCTGGCTTTGTAGCTTTCTCTCTGTTCATCTGTTGCAAAATGGAATTCAGTTCACTAATAACATTGGCTTTGGGGCTTGGCATGACTGGGCTTTTGACTTCCGTGTTGTCGCCCCATAACTTGGAGGTCCTTTGCTGTCCAGCTTTGGTCATGCTGGGCTGAATACTTAAAGGTAGAGGAGGTGGAGCAGGAGGGGGGACTGGAAAATTATCTAGGTTCTCTTCTAGAACAGCATCCTTATAAAGTGCATTGCTTTTGTTGATTATGGGCTTCACTTTTGGCTTTGGAGGTACAGGGGGTTTGTCCACTAGAAACGCTTGCCCATCTGCATAGACTGTACATGTGTCCAGGTTCTCTCCCCCCTCCGAAGACAAGGTCGATATACTGGAAACAGTGGAAATAGTGCTCGTCGTCTCTAAGTGATGGTCGCTGCCACTTCGGCTGTCCGCCTCTTCGATCCCAGAGTCAGTCACGTTATCGAAGCTTTCGGGGTGCTGCATGAAAGAGGTGGGCAGGCAGTTAGTCAGGACCGCTGGCCTTTTGCTATCTATAGAATTCGAGGCAACATTGGGATTAAATGAAGGTGGAAGAAAAGCTCCGTTCTTCCTCTGAATCAACAAATCAGCCAGAGTAGCGGGTGGCATTTGCGAAGCATCTTCAGGGATTTCGAAACTGTTGGCAAACTCCAGCGGCGGAGGCAGTGGTTCGGTAAAAATAAAGTCCTCGTCCACATCCATTGAGGCAAAAGGAGGAGGAGGGATACGGAAGGGTAAGATAACCGGCTCTTCCACAGAGCACACGGATACGATGGCTTTGTTGAGGGGAGCTGCGGGGGTTCCTAACACGTTGGCCTTGGGTAAGGAATTCTCTAACTCTTCCCTGGGTTCTGATACTGGAGCATTAGAGTTCTCAGGTGGCGTGCCCTTCTCCGCTTCTTCACTTTCAGCCAGTGCATCATCTGCTTTGGTGGTGTCTACTGTATGTACCATGAGCAGGCCAGCTGTCTTCTGCTGAGAGGTGTCCATGATGTTGATCAGCATGTTCTTTTTCTCTTCCTGCCGTTTCTCCTCCTTGGATGAGTCCAGGTCGTGCTTACTCTCCGTCTCCTGTCTCTTCAACTTCCCTCTCTGGTTCGGTCTATTTGCATTGATTGTTGCAACGGAAAAGGAGCTCTCCAAGCCAGAGCGCAACTTGGTATCTATATAAAGTGGCTTGTTCAGATCTGCTTTTTCTGGATCTGTAGGGCTAGGGCTGGGCTGGTTTTGATCCTTCAGAGCTCTGTCTCTAGCTGCCAAGGCCAGGGCCAGAGGTGAGTTGGGATCGAGCAGCTTGCCTGTAACTGGATGCATGTAATTACCAGAGGAGTTGGTACTTTTTGCTGGAGCTGCATTGTTCTCAGGCCCTTTGATCTTAGACATCCGTGCATTGCTCACATCCCCCTGATGGCTGGAGTCGTTGTTGGTGAAGGCATTGGAAGATCCTCTGGGGAGAACCAAAGAGCTGGGGGCCATGAGATGCTTTGTGTGCTCATCGTTGAAAAACATTCCATCATCGATAGACTTTGAATGCTGCAACCTCGGGCTTGGTTTGGGGCCCACACACTCATCCCCCAAGTCCGTTGACAGGAAGGCTGGAGAATTGCGCCTGGCCTCTAGTCTCTTTTCCCGGTCTCTCACTGCTCCAGCAATGGCAGCTGCAAACGGACTACTTGCATTAAGACTATCATCAGGCCGCAACTGCCCCACTTGCTCTGAGATCTGGAGGTCCGTCTCCATGCTGCTGCCCTGGCTGCTCTTGCCGCTGCTACTGGTTGAAGGCTCTTTAATGATGATTGTTGGGATGGGAATGGAACAGGTCTTTTCAGGGCTGTCCTCCACGTTGGACTGTTTCACCAGCATTCCCTTCCGCCGGGCAGGTTTGGCTGGAACATACACCGCTTTATTTCCTAATTTTCCTACTTCGGAGTAAGGGTTTTCGGGCATTTTGCTTCTTTTGTTGATAAAGTTCTGCTGGTTGGCCATGCTGGCGTTGTACAGCTCCTCAGAGTCCAAGGAGAACCTGTTGGCCTCGTGCCTGTAGAACATACTTTTGTCTCTGGCGATTGTCCCGACGTTGTCCGACCGTACGGCTGGCGACGGAGACTTTGTTCCTGAATTCTGGGTGAAGGCCGGCTTAATGGTTCCGTACCCCCTGGGAGCTGGAGATTTAGGGGAGTTGAAAGAAGATGGTGAAGGAGGTGGCGGTGATGGTGGTAAGGTTGCTGGTGGAGGCGGGATATCCTCAGAGGCATCTGGCATGGATAAACTTCTAGTAAACTTCAACATAGGGGGCGCTAAAAACTGCCGTTCCTCCTCGGTGATGCCTGTGGGGGGACAAAGAATACATATATTTAGGTTTTTGCTAAAAACAATGGTTTAACGAATATATAAACTTCAAAAACAAACAGTCCCAGCCTTTACCACCACTGACCAATTATAGTTATTAAGCCCTAAAAAATAACTGCCAACCAGTAGCCATAGCAACCCTGTGCTCAAAGCAGACAGAACAGAGAAGAGTCAGCTGAAATCAGAAGACTTTCCTCTTCTCCTTGGGAAATAGCCTCCCAACTGTCAGGGTGGTCGGCAAAACTGACCAGCAGGTGGCGCTGTTGTTTCAACTTTATTTTATTAACACTCAAATCTTGAAAATTAGTAATAATAATTAATGTAAGGATTTATACGTTTCCTTTAGTGAGCCAGGGGTAGGCAGTATCTTGATACCGGCAAATAGATGAAAGTGTTTGAATAATATAAAGCCTGCGGTGATAAAATCCCTTGGCATCTCTGGGGCATTAATGGAATCCCATAGCAGTTCCTTCCCCAGGTCCCTTAATCAGTAAATGACTGAAAGTTTTGCCAATACAGAAAAAATGGCATCGGAATGAAAAAGAGGTGTGGGAGCTGCTATGTCACTTGCCTTGAGCACCATTTTCTATGTAAACATCAGCAACAGCGCCTCTAGTGGTGGTAATGGTGCTGTTGTGATGAAGTCTAGAGAATGCAAGAGAAATGGCAGCCCCAGCACATAGGCATAAACATAAGGGATGTCCCACCCACAGACTGTGCCACCCAAGAGAAACATGGCAGCTCCCACCCCAGCCGTTTGCCCACATTGCCATACTTATGGGCACCAACAAGTGAATCAAGGCACAGGGAGTTATGGGAGCAGTCTCTTTATAAAGAGGAGCTCAGCCAATAACATCCGGGCATCTTGGTGGTGCCGCTGACATGAAACGGAGACCAGACAGGGACATTATTATACAGCCTGTAATGGGCCAAACTACTGACCTGACAAAGGAATTCTGCTGTCTGACAAAAGGAAACAATCTGGTAATTATGGAGGAATCATTAGGCAGTTAGTGCTGCGTCGGCGGCACGGCATTACACACAAGCGCCAGTAACATTCAGTCTTATACGGAGGCACAGCCCGGGGGCACATACAGTAATGCACACAGTACCCAGATACCATGGGCACAGAGACATACGGGCACAGAGACATACAGTATGGGCACAGAGACATGCGGGCACAGAGACATACAGTACTGGCATAGAGACATACAGTATAGGCATAGAGACATACAGTACTGGCACAGAGACATACGGGCACAGAGACATACAGTATGGGCAGAGAGACATACAGTATGGGCATAGAGACATACAGGCACAGAGACATACAGTACTGGCACAGAGACATACAGTATGGGCATAGAGACATACGGGCACAGAAACATACAGTACGGGCACAGAGACATACAGTATGGGCATAGAGACATACGGGCACAGAGACATACAGTATGGGCATAGAGACATACGGCACAGAGACATACAGTACGGGCACAGAGACATACGGGCACAGAGACATACAGTACGGGCACAGAGACATTCGGGCAGAGACATACAGTACTGGCACAGAGACATACGGGCACAGAGACATACAGTACTGGCACAGAGACATACAGTATGGGCATAGAGACATACAGTACTGGCACAGAGACATACAGTATGGGCAGAGAGACATACAGTATGGGCATAGAGACATACGGGCAGAGAGACACACAGTACGGGCACAGAGACATACAGTATGGGCACAGAGACATGCGGGCACAGAGACATACAGTACTGGCATAGAGACATACAGTATAGGCATAGAGACATACAGTACTGGCACAGAGACATACGGGCACAGAGACATACAGTATGGGCAGAGAGACATACAGTATGGGCATAGAGACATACAGGCACAGAGACATACAGTACTGGCACAGAGACATACAGTATGGGCATA
Organism: Xenopus tropicalis; assembly: GCF_000004195.4. Classification (NCBI taxonomy): domain Eukaryota; kingdom Metazoa; phylum Chordata; class Amphibia; order Anura; family Pipidae; genus Xenopus; species Xenopus tropicalis. Next base: position 14,607,577 of record NC_030680.2, read on the forward strand.
GAGACATACGGGCACAGAAACATACAGTACGGGCACAGAGACATACAGTATGGGCATAGAGACATACGGGCACAGAGACATACAGTATGGGCATAGAGACATACGGCACAGAGACATACAGTACGGGCACAGAGACATACGGGCACAGAGACATACAGTACGGGCACAGAGACATTCGGGCAGAGACATACAGTACTGGCACAGAGACATACGGGCACAGAGACATACAGTACTGGCACAGAGACATACAGTATGGGCATAGAGACATACAGTACTGGCACAGAGACATACAGTATGGGCAGAGAGACATACAGTATGGGCATAGAGACATACGGGCAGAGAGACACACAGTACGGGCACAGAGACATACAGTATGGGCATAGAGACATACGGGCAGAGAGACATACAGTATGGGCACAGAGACATACGGGCACAGAGACATACAGTATGGGCATAGAGACATACGGGTACAGAGACATACAGTATGGGCATAGAGACATACGGGCAGAGAGACATACAGTATGGGCATAGAGACATACGGGCAGAGAGACACACAGTACAGGCACAGAGACATACAGTATGGGCATAGAGACATCCGGGCACAGAGACATACAGTACTGGCACAGAGACATACAGTACGGGCAGAGAGACATACAGTATGGGCATAGAGACATACGGGCAGAGAGACACACAGTACGGGCACAGAGACATACAGTATGGGCATAGAGACATACGGGCAGAGAGACATACAGTATGGGCACAGAGACATACGGGCACAGAGACATACAGTATGGGCATAGAGACATACGGGCACAGAGACATACAGTATGGGCATAGAGACATACGGGCACAGAGACATACAGTATGGGCACAGAGACATACGGGCACAGAGACATACAGTATGGGCATAGAGACATACGGGCACAGAGACATACAGTATGGGCATAGAGACATACGGGCAGAGAGACATACAGTATGGGCATAGAGACATACGGGCAGAGAGACATACAGTATGGGCATAGAGACATACAGTGCCGGCACAGAGACATAAAGTACCGGCACAGAGACATACAGTATTAGCATAGAGATATACAATATGGGTATAGACCTTTGTAGTCACTATTGGCAAACAGACATATACTGTGGGCATATAGACATACCCTACTGACATATAGGCTTACACTAAGGGCAGACAGACATAAAGTAGGAACATACAGACATATCCAACTGCCAGACAGACAGACAGACAGACATACGAGACACATTCACAATATGTATCTGTGATGGGAGTCAGACCTCAGCAGCTAATGGGTTAAATGGAAAGCGCACTGTATCGTGGCCGGCTAACATTACACATTTGAATAACACAAACCACAGCAATTGGGATAAAATAACTACATCCCTGTCAGCCACAAGGTCTGGCAAACGAGGGCAAAGCTAAGAATGCGTGAAGGGTGACATCTGAGTAAAGCGTTGGCGGAACTTCCCTCTCAAGGGGATGTGGCTTACCAGAAAGTAGGCGGGGCTTGGCATGGTGAGACATGGGCTGCAGACTGGGAGAGGGGTTATTTACCTGGGTGGGTGTTTATTTGTGTGCGACTGTTTGAATCTGTAATTAGTCAGAGCTCAGATTTAGAGTAAGGGTAGGGTTTGGCCTAAATACTAGCCCAGCCCAGACCTGAAGGGCGGAGTTAACCTGGAGCCAATCAGGGTGAGCTCTGGGATGGTAGAATGTTTATTTACTGCATTGGATACTGCTAGAAATACTGCAAAAAGGCGATTTTTAAGTCCCATGTTTTAATACATCAAACCAACCTTTCAGGGGTTAATTATACCCCAATAATGTGGAAATAACTCTACCTACTGTGTGTGTTACTGCTGTACAATATGTTGGTTTTGTTATTCATTGTGTAAAGCAGCACTGAAATGTGTAACTTGTGGGAGGGCGACATTCAGCCGGATTCTTCCTTCAGATAAAAAACCTGCTTAAACCCCAGAATCAGATTGGACTCCTTTCAAGCTGTTTGTATCTGCGCCACAAGGGGGAGCTCCTGCTCCATCATACCGCTTTGCTCTTGTCTTTGGCCAAAAAGGCCCATAGAGATTCCAGCTAGGCCTATAAACTAGAACATGCCCCACCCCTAATCTGTACAGGAAAGAGGGGCCTCCTGTCTAAACTGGAGGTGGTGATAAGGCCCAGGGTTAATCAAGAAGAGCAGAGCAGCTCCCCTGCCTAAATAAGAGGAGGAGGTAAGCCCAGGAGCACTGCTTTCTGTCTGACAAGGAGGAGGAGAGCAGCCCAGAAGCACTTAAACAAAATTGACCAAGAGGAGGAGAACAGACCAGGAACAGGAAGTAGAACAGTTTTTTTACAGGGTATAAAGATTGTCAGGCTCCCGGAGCAGCGATAACAGCGGAGATAGCAAGGACGTAAGGGTGAAACACAGCTACAGACACGATATTGTCCGAAACAGACTCGAGTCACAAAACACACTCAAAGCTCCGGAACGTGAGAGATGGAGAACGCCATGAACAAAACGAAACAAAGCGACAGGGAAAGAAAAAGGTGGCTTACCTATGGATTTTTGCCTTCTCATTGTGCCACGGGGTATACCCAGAAATGGACCTTGATGGCTTCCCGGAGCAGTGGGCGGGATTACAGCGATACCCTGCCTATCATACATTGACTAAAATAGAATAGAATGAGACACAGCTAATGGGGGTGAGCGCCAAACCCACCCACACCGCCAAACCCCTAGCAGTTCATAAATGGAGTCAATGCAGTCACAGTCTAAACTCAAGCAGCCGAGCTTTATAAGGATCCTCCCAAGCCCGTGGCACCCAGTGGGGCTCATTTACACATGCAGTTGTGCCAAATTTGGATGCAAATCGCCATGTTTTTTCCCACAGAGGTCCACCCTCTGCACCCAAGGCACCACGAAGGAGGGTCCTTTTGGCAAACTGAGCACCAGCGGCAGCATGTTCTCCTCCTACATTAGTGTCCTCATCATTCGGCACAAGTCAGGTGTGGCAATGGATGCCATTAACTAAGCAAACCTTGGAACCTTCCAGGCCGATGGGGATTCCAGGGTTCCCTTGCTCCCAACGCATTGGCAAGATGCAAAGCATTATGGCACCAAATTGGCACTTGTAAATGAGCCCCACCGACTTGTAAGGTCTTGGGAGAAACACAGAGTCATTAGAAGATTATTATAGCCAGAATGCAGTGCAAAATATAACATTCATGGATAAAGCCTAATTAATAAAATGGAGTCATTGGCTGGCTGGGTCAGGGGGCCTAAATAGTACGGTGGCGACTTCTCTATCCTGTTGGGGTGGTTTAGGGACCTTAGTCCCCCTTCTTGTCAGTGAGGTGGTGATAAAATAAAAACTCCTGCCTACTAGTATAAACTCACCCTGCGACTGGATGGAAGGGGGCACTTGATGGGAACATTTCCCAGCTTGCAACCAATGAGAATCTGAGCTGCTGCCAATAATAATCAGTAACAAATTAAGGCTCAATTTCCGTTTGGCTGCAGAATGTAAAACTTTCAAATTAGTCTTGCAACTAGTCAGGTCTGGACTGGAGACAAAATAGGCTCTGGCATTCTCAGTACACAGAGGCACAAACAGCCCCCCCAGCCCAATAAATAGTGACTGTCTGTGGCACCTTACAGCCCCCCTGGCATTCCCAGTACCCAGAGGCACAAACAGCCCCCCCAGCCCAATAAATAGTGAGTGTCTGTGGCACCTTACAGCCCCCCTGGCATTCCCAGTACCCAGAGGCACAAACAGCCCCCCCAGCCCAATAAATAGTGACTGTCTGTGGCACCTTACAGCCCCCCTGGCATTCCCAGTACCCAGAGGCACAAACAGCCCCCCCCCAGCCCAATAAATAGTGACTGTCTGTGGCACCTTACAGCCCCCCTGGCATTCCCAGTACCCAGAGGCACAAACAGCCCCCCAGCCCAATAAATAGTGAGTGTCTGTGGCACCTTACAGCCCCCCTGGCATTCCCAGTACCCAGAGGCACAAACAGCCCCCCCCAGCCCAATAAATAGTGACTGTCTGTGGCACCTTACAGCCCCCCTGGCATTCCCAGTACCCAGAGGCACAAACAGCCCCCCCAGCCCAATAAATAGTGACTGTCTGTGGCACCTTACAGCCCCCCTGGCATTCCCAGTACCCAGAGGCACAAACAGCCCCCCCCAGCCCAATAAATAGTGACTGTCTGTGGCACCTTACAGCCCCCCTGGCATTCCCAGTACCCAGAGGCACAAACAGCCCCCCAGCCCAATAAATAGTGACTGTCTGTGGCACCTTACAGCCCCCCTGGCATTCCCAGTACCCAGAGGCACAAACAGCCCCCCCAGCCCAATAAATAGTGAGTGACTATGGCATCTTACAGCAGCCCCTCTGGCATTTGCCAGAACCCAGAACTTCAGGCCATTTTGACTGTGTTGACGGACACAAAAAGCAGTTGAGTTGGTAAGGTAGTTATTTTTTCTTTTGCCACTCAACTTCTACTGCCAGTGGTATGAGCACTGTGGCTATGATTAAATAGGGGGGCATCTGATCAAGTTTTGCATCACTGCCAACCAATAGTGCTCCCCAAAATGATACTTTCCACCTTTGTCTTGACCCCACTTGATCTGAATTGAGTCGTATTCCTCTCTACAGTGCTGAGTACTGAGTCACGTCCGAATGTCTTAGCATGGTATCCATGAATGTTACAAGATACAATTTGGCATATGAACTTGGCTCTGTGCCATCAACTGGTTAACTGCTCTTGTAGTGCATCATGGCGATACGGTAGCAACAATCTAGAATGTTCCTAGGGGGGATTCAGCCCTGAGCATCCCCTGTACTAACATGCACAGCTCGGCTCGCCTACTCACATTTGTGTCTGTAGCAGCGGGGAAGCATCTACTAGTTGGGCGCTGTTTTACTGTGGCAATTCTGGAGTCTACTGCTGCGTTGTCCAGTGGTCTTAGGGGCTTTGGAATGGGACCGGAATCCTCTGCTTTGTCTGCAATAAAATGACACGGGCATGCGTCTATCAGACCCCCGCGGCGAGAAACACGCACACACATGTACATACACCCAGTAGACCAGGGCTATCAGAATAAGCAGGAGGGCGTGTATTTCACAATGCACTGCGTGGTACTGCCAGGCGTGCAAGCCATACGCTTTGGAGTGGATCTATGAGCATGCATGGTTGGATTGGAAGCCCACGTGCATGTGAGGTTTACTTAGTGCAACGCGAATTACAATCCTCCTCTTCAAACACTCAACATCTGAAACTTGAACATCTACACAGAAACGGAGAGAAAACCTTTAGCAAAGACAGTGACACAAAATACAGAGAAACCTATTCCTATCCTGCCTTAGGTGCGCTGGCGTCTTCAGTGGTGCGGAAAGTTTGGTATTGCGGCCTCTGAAGTGGCGCGGATCCCGCCGCTGCCACCAATTGTATCATTTGAGCAGTTAAGTCTTTTACTGATAGTAATAACAGGCTGCAACCAATTTTGTGGTAGGTCCCAATACAATAGGAATACGATCAAGATCAATATGACCATTCAGAAGCAGGTGACTCTATTATGATAAGTTTATCATACGTAAGACGGGCAATTTGGCTCAACCAAAAAAGGCTTGAGATGACATCCAACCTTTTCGCAGCAGCCCCATTAGAAATCTCACCTTGGGTAACTGAATCCAAAATACAACCAACCCATAACCAGGTACTGAGTTCTGACTATTTGCTACACATGGCTGTGCTCTTACCAGCGATCACTTGAGAGCATGGGGTTGAACCCAAATGACAGAGCAGCTTGGACTTTCCTATTGTATTAATCTCTATGGGCCAGGTTTAGCCGTAGAAAGGTCTCAAAAGACCAATTTACACTTTACCCCAGAGATTGATATAATAGAAAAACTTCTTTAAACAGATTATTAGGACTTTCCGTAGTAGTGGTGGGCCTGAAGCTGTCACCATCTTGCTTTACTACCACAATATAGTGAAGTTATGACCATTGGCTCAGTGTGAGCAACTGAGATGGGTCTTGCCGTACTAGGGGTTGGGTCAGGACTTCACAATGAGTGGTTCTGCTCAAGATACAGTCACTGGCATGCTGGGGAGAACCTCTACTAAAGTTAAGACCCCTGAAAAGGGGAAGGGGATTGGGGCAACACCACTGCCAACATCTTGCCGTAATATACCTACTTTACTACACAGTCTCTACCTGCGCAGGGGCCCACTATGTGCATTTCCCCAGTAAAAGACTTTATTGTGACCCCTAAAGGCGGCCATACAGGCACCGATATTATCGTACGAATGTATGATATTCGGTGCGTGTATGGCGGGAAACGAGGCAAAGGCTTTGGATACCAGTCATCTCAACGATCGAGTGGGATGGGAAATTTTGAGCAAAGCGTTTCGTGTAGCATCAACAGCAAACTGCTAAAAGATAAGAGCTCTGTACCTGGGGAGTACTTGGGAGAGATTGGAGTCATATAGCCAGGTGGTGAATTCAAAGGACCCAAGGTTTCATCCAATATAGCCCTCCTTTGGCTCTCCAGTGGGTATTTGGGTTTTGGCCTTCTGCTTTGGCTCCTGGAAAAATCTTTGTACACTGGAGCCTCCCTATAGTTTTCAGGTTGTATCCGACTTTAGACTTCTTCTGCCTGGTTAGGATTTACACCTTCCTTGCTCCTGTGCATACCTGTGCATACCTGTGCATCCAGCAGCTTATTCCCAAATGGCCTCTGTTCAGGTTGTCGGCTCACAAGCAAGATGGAAGAAGCATAACGCGCAAGGAATAGAAAGCAAAGCTAAGCGCAGCCAAGCAAAAGCACCATTCCGTCAGCATCGCGGCCAACCAAGTTGGGTTCTCATTTTCCCTCTTTAGAGTCTCCTGGATACTTTAATGCATGTCCTGGTGGAAAGGTCTGGTAATGAGGCTTGATATAAATCCCAGCCAGGCAGAAGATGGAAACCTCTGTTAAATTGTTCACCGCTTTTAGGATTTCAGTGTTTTTGGGACATTATAGTTGCAGAGCCTTGCGCAAAGTTAGGATCTCATCATCAATCGGCCCATTTCATTGGGGAAGCAATTTTACCTAAAAACTATCCTTTATTATCTTCTAGACAGGAACACAACTAAGGTGAAACTCTGCAAAGTGCGACAGACAATTTTTGCCTTCTGTGATGCTCTGAAGCCACCATGGCTTTGAGGTAAAAGCCATTACTGATAATCTCCAATGGGTACTGGTATGTAGCTCTGTCTCCAAAACACCTACAGTGGGTGGTAAGGTTTGTTTGAAAATATAATCTCATTATATAGACCACCTAAGCTCTGCTGAAGAAAGAACAGATGTGCCTTCAACAATGTTCCAGATCATCCTCTTAACTTGCATGGTATCTATGGGCACGGCTAGGGCACCATTTTGCTCCATACCAGCACTGACATTAAGACCAACAGAAGCTAAACACATGCACCCCTGGCTGAATATGCACCAGCAACCAACTTAAAACTCCACTGGCTCGCCACATAATTCCATTTTAGAATCATTCTGATACTAGGGTGGGCCCAGAGCACAGGTAAACACACAGGCCAAGAACCTTGCAACAGCTAGCTACCAAAAATACCAGTGTTAATGCCACGGCACCCGTTAAAACTATAAACTTCAAGATCTGCTCTGAAGAGTTAGCTAGAAAGTGACAACATCCTTGTCAGCAAACTATTAGGCCATAAAATACTAATCTGACACTAGGGTATGGCACACAGTACCTTCATAAATGGTTTTTACCAGTATTAATGGGGCCCATGCCACTATATTTTTGCTAAAGACACTCTACACCCTAATGCAAGAAAGGGACAGACAACCCTTGATGCTCCAGTCTACACGACTTCCATCTCCAGGCATCTGCTGGTCGGCACGGCTACTGTGCACTGCAGTTCTTAAACCCTATGAGGACTGACTTAAGTAACTACTGAATGATCTCTAGACCTGACAGAAAAGGAAGACCAATTCATTCAAATCTCTGCTTTATGGAAATGGTATCTGCACGGCAACCATCTTTAAGGCTGTTACTGAGACTGTTGTGCAGCCGGAATGGCTCTCAGGCCACAGGCATATAACCAACTAACTGGATTGCATAACCCAAAACCCCTTGGTCTATAGACCATCCCTATAGAAAAATATCATGAAGAAATGGTCTATTTCGTATTGCTGGGGACACATAGATGGTGTTTACTACTCTATCAACACCAGGGGGCAGAGGAACTCAACACATTGATTAAATCCATACACCAAGACCGTGTTGTCCATCCGCTGAGCTGGAAATACATAAGTAGTCACCATTCTTTCAGGGCAGGAAAGCAAATAACACAAGAAGAATATGGATAACCATCTTTGATCTACTTTCATAGAACTCCAAGACTTTGTCTCTTAGTCTTAGTGTAGTCATCAACACACACAGACACGTCACAAAATACAAAGACACAGAACGGAATCTACCAGTTACTTGACAGCAGAGCACGGATCCACCAGTAAAATACAGTGCAAACACAGGCAAACTACAGGGTGGGGGGGAGTCACTGTTACGTGGTGGGACGGGCAACCCTCGGAACCAAAACACACATTGTTATTTGTGAAGACAGAACAAAATAGTTCACAGAAAGTGCAATGTGCACCCTTACCCTTCCTTCTCCGTACAGAGGCTTGGAAATAGAAATGGGATCAATTGTCAAATCATCAATGGGAAAAACAAAAGTCTATTGGTCAGAGCATATGGGTGGAGAACACAAGGCACATTTCATACATCTAATCTCCTGGCAAATGGCAATCATTTCTTAAAGCATTAAATAAAAAAAACACGAGGACCAAAGAAGGGTATAAATGAGTTAGAACAATGGTGGTGGTGGTTTACGTAGGCAGGGAATACACACTCTGTGGCGCTCCATCGCTTGCGGAACAGTAGATAGGGCTGGAAGATGAAGGGAGTTGACTTTCTTCAACTTATAGAGACCAACCCTGACAACCCAGTTCTAGAAATTGTGTTAGGTGGCCATGCATAGACCAATCCTATACAGTATCTGACTGAGCCAAATGGACAGATATCATACATGATATGGCTGGCTGTCTATTGTCCCATTGGTTCAGGTTATTGGCCCACAGGAACAGTATGGAAGTGAAGTCTTAGCAACAAACCACCTGAGTAGCATTAATACAGTGTATTTTAACTACTATGTGAATAAATCCTGCCATCTTCAGGTCAGGGGGATAACTGCAATTCTACCCCTATCTACGGTAGTTACTTTATATCAGTCCTATGTTGTCTTAAGTTATTGCCAGTAGTGACTGTATTAATACAAGGCAACATCTATAGCATCTGCCCATCTACTCTTATCCGAAATGAAAGACGACCAGACAGTTGTTGCTTGAACAAGTGAAAAGCGATTTCAAGCAACAATTTGCCAGCGTAGTTACTAAATGCTCAGGCGATGGACAGATGATTAAAGTCCCAGCCATAAAGCATGACCAAACTGCTGCCAAACTTCCTTTCTGCGTTTATTAAAGCAAATACATATTGTGTTTAACAGATACACAACTTTTTGTTATATGTTAAGCTGGCTTCTGTCTGTCCTCATTGGCTTCCTACTAGTCTTAGGGGTATGAGAAGTGCACAAAACATCTAAGGGTCTGACACTTTATTCTATGGGGATACAACCCTAACCAGCGACATCTTACCTATATCCACTGCTGAGAGGGCCAAGGAATTCAAGATAAGAGAGAAATATTAGATACAATGCAAAGCACCGCACAGTTTTAGAAACACAACACACGCTCGGCTCGCAGGTCACTGCAGCACACGGAACATGGATGGCAAGGTGGTTATGGGGAAATAAAACATGCAGGACATGCAACATGGGTGTCGGAGCGCCGGCGCATGGAGGATGAAGACATTCCCAGCCCACCCCTCACACTCACTCCACATGCACCACAACTCACACTCTTACCAAGTTCTTCAAGCTCTGAGGTCATTGATTTAGATCTCAACGAGAGCGCGGTAGTCGGGGCCCGCTTTGGCGGTGGTGGGGCTTTGTATTAAATAGAAGGATATACAGACAGGTGTCAAAACGGCTGTATAAAGATGGCGGGCATTGATGGGCCCACTGCATGCAGATCATTATCATCACATCCTACATTTCTAACAAATGGACTTTCTTCAACCTAATGGAAAACAAGACTGAAGAGAACCAACTGCGCTTTTTCACTTCAAGCCCCCTTGGAGGTTCACTGTTCAGTCAGGACCCCCGTTAGTTCATCAATAGGCTACAGATATAAGGAAATATTGATCAGTTGTTCTGCTGTGACCTGGACAATATCTACTTTTCACCCTGATAGACCTTCAGGCTGGTCTTCCAAGTGTATCTAGGAGACTTTTTAGGTGTATCTAGAGCAGGACAAGACAAATCCCATCATCCTTTTCTCATGAACAGTATAAAATAGATTAGGACAAGTTCAAGTAGGACAAGTTCAAGAGAGTTCCTTCCTTGGAACAATATAAGGTAGTCCAGGACTTTAAGACCCATATACTTTCCCACCCCTAGGCACAAGACCCATATACTTTCTTATGTAGAACAATATAAAGGCATGGTGCACCAACATAAATGCAGCCTACACTTCTCAAGAATCCCAAGCCATGGTGGGCTGGTAGCACCAGTTTAGCTGAGCACTTCTTCCTCTTCCCCTATGGCCATTGACTAAAACTAGGGTCTATTGACAAACACACAAACTGTCTAGACACATGATTCTGTGCTGCATGTGCTCTCATAACTGCACTGAATGTGTTGCGCCTCCATGCTGACCCCAGTAAAGCACCAAGGAGATGTGCCAGCCAATGGGATCACACTCGCCGCACTTTGTAACTGCCATGTTCCATTTTCAGATAAGCGCTTTTCCCTTTATTGCATGTGATCCCAAGGGCCGGGACATCACATCTCAATGGGAGAGAGTGCCTGTCGGAGAGAGTGTTCTGTCTGCCGCTGATGACAGGACTCGCAGTATCTCTGGTCCAGCCGGATTTGCCTTGGATAAAAGTGCTATTGCAATGGGGGGGCTCAGCCATGCTGGATTTAAAAGCAATAAAACATACTCTGGCTTTGTGGATGGGTGGGTTAGCCTTTCCTTGTCCTTCAACAGACACATGGAAAGCTACAGTGTGTTATTATATTGGCCTATACTGAAAGGATTCCTCCTCCATGCAGATCTCATAGTCAAAGTAACTAAAGACTCATAAGTGGAAGTTGCCATATTGTTTGCTCTGGTTGATGAGCTCTCCATAGAAGACAAAGCTTATGACCACTGCCAATCAGTTGCTTTGGTGTCTATGGACAATACCACTGGCAAGTCAAGCAATTTGCTGTTATTGTTTGCACAGGGGGTTTTATATGGTTCACCCCTAGCCATGTCTCTTCTTAGAGCAGTCCCAGTTTCACCCTACCATGTCCATGATCCTCTTCAGTAAGGGCTGTTCCACCAGTATATAAATATCAATATAAACATATGGTAGAAGGGCCATACCTTTCTTCCTCGCCGTATCATCCGGATCCAGATTCCTGGTCACCGTCACAACCTTGAGGACGAGGTGGTTGCCCCCTTGCCGGATCATGTTCACTACCTGCCGATGGCCAACTTTCACCACATTCTCGTTGTTGACCTGCAGGAAAACAAAACAAGATCCTGTGATACCCAGGAAGCCTCTGAGCGATGGGTTTGAGGAGAAGAGAGTTGGAGACATTTTGGGATGACCTCATTATTATGATAAATAATAAACTAGTAAGTTATCAGGGGGCCCCAGCTCTTAACCCACTGGTCACATGGGCCCCCAGGGTGGTGGCTGTCCTTGCCAGCAAGTAAAATGGGGTCCCATACCCCTGATCTGCCCTGGCCACTCCTAAATTATCAAAAGAGGTGGCCCCTAGGAGACATTTTTCACAGGCCTACCTTCTAGGCTCCTTCCGCTCCCACAACAGGCAGGCGTGGGTGCCTAGGGGCCACGGTAATCAGGGCAAGGCCCAACAAGCTTTTTTTTAAATTATTCTGTACTCCTTCTGTCCTTCCAAAAAACATTAGAAACCTCAGATAACTTTTCTCACATCTTCCCTAACCAGAAGAACATCAGATCAGCCCTCTTTCTTTCTCCTGACAACTTGCTCCACAACGTCCTCGACTACTTCTCATCAGCTCAATTGTCCAGAGCGCCCTGCGCCACCAATAGTTCTGCCCCTACTTGGGGTGACAGCAGGTGACAGACCTGTTTCTTCAGCTGACCAGGTGAGGTTGGGGGTAAAATCAGGGTGACTCCCAAAAAATACAAGTGATCAGTGCTGGGCAAAGCCGGCCGGGTTGGATAGGGTGCTCACTAACCGGCCGGGGAAGCTAAATGATCAGTGGGCGGTGGTGGGACAAGGTCCTGGATAAGGGGCAGGCAATAAAAGAGGTACGTTCCTATCGCCCCCCCCCCCCAACTGTTGCACCCCTCTTCTGCCTACCCCTAGTTATGGCCCTGAAGGTGAGTTACCTTTCCTTTAAATAGTTCTATATAAACCAGATCTTTTCAGCAGCTGAGTAAAGTGATATTTTAGGATTTATATCCCCTTTAATGAATGGATATGATTTATTTGTACATCCCAGTAACTTACATGCCCCTTACACTTTGCTTGCCCTTCCCTTGTCCCTGGGATATATATATAATCCTGGCTAGTAAGAAGGGGGGGGTCAGTGATTAAGAACTGAAGGGGATCAATAATATTCAGAGTGATTTATATAAGTGATTTACTATGTGAAATTGTCCGACGTCTCCTCGTGATCAGTAATGAAAGGGCCCAATCGAACACTTGCTTGTAATTTCGGCAAGACTGCCATTACACAACACGGCAACAGGCTATTAATCAGACGCCAGCTCGCGGCTATAAAGGGCTGATGGATGGCTTGTGCGGTGGGCCATCTGCCCGCATTGTTATGTGGAATTATGGAGTTTGACACTCGGCGCAGGGAACCATTTAATCAGAAGCTTGTTTGCTTTTTCTATTGGAAATTAATTACCACTTACAGAAAAACGCGTGATTTGGGCAAAAAAATCAGGGAAATCGGGAACTGATCTGACTTGCTCTTTTATAGCGGGGATTCCTAAGCTACGGGTTGTGGGGGGCATAAATGGATCAGAGTGGGTCACAGTGGCCCCATTAATAAGGATACACAGTAGTGTTATAGGAAGGTGCATGGCTGGATCTAAACTTACTATGGGTCCAGAGAAAATATACCAGTCCCTGTAATCTGTTCCTTCAAAAAGTAGGAATAAATACCATTTTATAGGCAGAAATCCAGCTGCAAAACAGTTCTTCTCTTTCTGCATCATTTGAAATCCTGGCAGGGGAGGAGGGACTAAAACACTGATGTTACAAATTGTAACAACTTCTCCACAGCTTACGGACAGCATGCAGGAACTACATAACCCACGATGCATTGCACTGGGATGTTCCTTTCCTTATTGACATCACAAATGCAGCAGGGAATTGTGGGATTGGGAGGAAGATGACCCTTTAAGGCCCATGCAGGGATATGCAAGCAGAAGGGGGGGGGGGCTGCAATCCATCCACAATCATGATGAGGGGTTCTATCCCCATAAACCAGGATGGATGGACCTTATTTCAGTTGTACAGAAGAGATGAGGAGGTATCCTTAGGACGGATGGAAGAATGGAACTAGAGGGGGCAGAAGAGGCACGTGACTAGGGCACCTCAAAGCATCCCCATGCTAGGCACATACTGCCTCTGCTTACCCCTAGTTCCACTGAACTGAGGCTGCCAGGGTACCAACTAATCACCATCGCCAGGTGCGGGGCGTACCTTGGGTGCCCCTATGCTGGGCCTGGCACTGGCCTGAGTGATATTTGGATTTGGATCATGGTGTAACTAAAAGCCCCCCACACCTGCCCATGTATGAATAGTCCATTTTATATTTCCATAAACAAAGTGTCCATCACTATACATGGCTATTGGGGCCTCAATACCTCCCCAGGAGCCACATGGGCAACAAATTGCAGAGAACTGAATCAACTTGGCCATTGATCAGGGCACACACAAGTTGGGCAAGCCTTCAGATGCCTGGGGCTGAGTCTATGGCTTCTGTCAGCCTGTGTATGAGCAACTTGCCAGGCACAATAAACACACAGGGGGTGAGTAAAAGTGAGCTGTAGAAGACAATCACCCTGACAGTACAGACCCCCCTAGTCTTGCTAAGACTCACATCTCGGAGGGCAACATCAACTCATGTTGTGTTGCCGTATTCTTCTAGCCATAGCGGCACAGGTAGATGGAATCACACAATGGTAAACATGGGGCTCACTGGAAGACAAGCCAAGTAAAGATCCAACCACCTGCCCCACAGGAACAGGTCCCGCCTTCCAATAGTACCAGGGCCTATCAGATTTTCTCCTGGTGCCCCTGGTTGATCAATCCAAAGGCCTCAAACCTTTAATTCAGGCCCTCATTACCCTACTGCATTGGTTTATCTCTATATTAATGGCTAATACCCCCCCAATCCAGCCTCTCTTATGGATGCTCCCCCCGTACCCCTGACTTCTTCCATTTTCTAGAGCTCATTGTTGCACAGCATAAGGAAATTGCTCGTACAATATCCCAAATCTCTCACACGAGAAGCGGCAGAGCGCATCGTGGCTAATTAAGTGTGGCCTGGCAGACAAGTTGCAGAGCAGATTACACAATACTACAAGATCATTAGCAATGGTGGCAGATATACAATGCTGCTAACGCACGGAAGTTGGATAATGGAAGAAGCGGTCGTCTTATCAACATTACTCTGTATAGAACAGTACGGAAATATCCATAATCCCTTACTATACACAGAGACATGGGGCCATGACACCTTAATACAGGTACGTAGCCACATCTAAGGCTAATTACTCCTTTGTATGGCTACAGGGCATCGACTCTTTCACTGGCTTGAAGGCCAAACCATCAGATTAGCCCAGTATGGCCCAGCACATAGGTGGCCCTAGACCAAGATCTGCTCATGAATACCAACAAGCCCAAGTTGGCCAAACCTATGTAGGCTTTCGCCAGGTGGCTACATCAGTTGTCAATCAGACCATTCATCATGGGGGGGGCACAGAGGATAAAAACCTATAACCACAGGTGAAACCTACCTATAAAGCAAAGGGATAGCTAAAGGAATAAGAAACAAACCCACTCCAAGGAATAATCTTTATTCCCGTCATTTCCATGCGGTTGGGTAACCCAGTTCCTGGCACATTACTCATCGATCCGTGCCCTAATTCCATAACGAGCAAAGTGATTAAGTGCAGGAGCTGAGGCGCCGAGCGGGGCTCACTGACAGGGGGGTACTCGTTAGCGACTCCTATCATTATCCCAGAATGACCCGCTCCTGGATTTCTGAATCACAAAGGCGCCAGTAGCTCTGGGAGCTGCCATCTGGCTGCACTGCTCATTACATCTGTACACTGGGCGCCAATGCTGGGCACATAGGTGCTATAACCTGATTTCTGCCATCCACGAATCATAGCTCCGCCCCATACAACACTACCCTGCCCCTTTTACATCAATACCCCTCCCCCTTTGGTGCCCGACCCCCACCAGCTTGAAAAAATTATTCCAAGAGGTGGCAACCTAATATACCGGCAGGACCCTCTGATATACCCGTGGGTTGGGGGAGTTTGGGTAAGAATGTTCTATAACGTTACCTTTTGGTGAGCCCTCCCTGTTGATGACATCAGCGGCGGTCTCTACCTTTCTGTGATGTCACTAGTGGGTTCAGTTTGCTTGGGGGGTTCCCTAGGGGTGGGTTAGGGTCAATGGTGGGTTATAGTTTTATGTGACCTGTACATCACTACTGGCCAGTAACAACAAATAGACCCCCAACCAGCCCGACTGCCACCATTATAAAGTGCCCCGTGACCCGACTGGCCAGTAACAACAAATAGACCCCCCAACCAGCCCAATTGCCACCTTTATAAAGTGCCCCGTGACCCGACTGGCCAGTAACAACAAATAGACCCCCCAACCAGCCCAATTGCCACCATTATAAAGTGCCCCGTGACTCGACTGGCCAGTAACAACAAATAAACCCCCAACCTGCCCGACTGCCACCTTTATAAAGTGCCCCGTGACCCGACTGGCCAGTAACAACAAATAGACCCCCAACCAGCCCGACTGCCACCTTTATAAAGTGCCCCGTGACCCGACTGGCCAGTAACAACAAATAGACCCCCCAACCAGCCCAATTGCCACCATTATAAAGTACCCCGTGACTCGACTGGCCAGTAACAACAAATAAACCCCCAACCTGCCCGACTGCCACCTTTATAAAGTGCCCCGTGACCCGACTGGCCAGTAACAACAAATAGACCCCCAACCAGCCCGACTGCCACCTTTATAAAGTGCCCCGTGACCCGACTGGCCAGTAACAACAAATAGACCCCCCAACCAGCCCAATTGCCACCATTATAAAGTGCCCCGTGACTCGACTGGCCAGTAACAACAAATAAACCCCCAACCTGCCCGACTGCCACCTTTATAAAGTGCCCCGTGACCGACTGGCCAGTAACCACAAATAGACCCCCCAACCAGCCCAACTGCCACCTTTATAAAGTGCCCCGTGACCCGACTGGCCAGTATCAATAAATAGACCCCCAACCAGCCCGATTGCCACCTGCATAAAGGGCCAACCTGCCGCGATCCTGCGGGTTTTGGGCCCACCCACGTATCACTAGCCAAAATGAGCCTGCAATAGCCACAACGTTACACTGTATTTCCTTGTTAGTTTCCTTTAAAGAGCCAGGGGGGCCTCTGATCAGGGGCCACACATAAAAGCCAATGATGCTTAAGATGACATTTGGCAGCAGACGACAGGCGGCACGGAGAATATGAAATCCGCGCTTAGCGCTGGGGAAGGATCATTGATTCCACTTTATCTGCCAAACAATGGAAGCGGTGAAATGAGGCGAGAGAGGCAAAATGGCGAGGTCACCCCTCGGGGCCCCCACTAACTGACCCTTCCTATTAAAAACCGTAGCCTTTACTGACGAATGATCAGACTGTGGGGGGGACGGAGACTAATTAGCGCTCGGATAAGCATCTAATCAGCCCCATCCGGAGACTACTCTACTGCCATTGGTACATACTCATATTCAGCAAGTAATTACGGCCTGCACTGGCGCAATGGGCTACTGAAATACATTTCATTTAATCAATAAATGAGCAGCACGGACAGCCCATAATTACCCCGCCGATGCATTATACTGGTCAGGCCCCTCTCTTTCTTTCCGGCAGTGTCATATGGGATGCAAACCCCAAAATTACACATTTTCATTGTTTTTAAAGATGTTTGTAAGTGTCATTGCTACTGGCGACAGGACTCGGCCTGTCCCTTTCTACCCCTTCTCTTGGGTGGCTCTTGTTAATGAAACCATGTAGCAGAAGCCGGCTGACTGACAGACCTGCAGAGAATATGGTTTTCAGAAGGGATGTCAAAACCTCCTGCCTGGTTTTACAAATTAAGAAAACCGGATGGGACTCACTGAGATTGACACTGCAATCGGCGATTAGCCCTGCCCAGGGATGTCATGGCCCCACCTCTTCTCCACCCCTGTGATGTCATGGCCCCACCTCTTCCCCACCCCTGTGATGTCATGGCCCCACCTCTTCTCCACCCATGTGATGTCATGGCCCCACCTCTTCCCCACCCCTGTCATGTCATGGCCCCACCTCTTCCCCACCCCTGTGATGTCATGGCCCCACCTCTTCCCCAAACCCATGACATCACTGCCCACCCCCCTAGTGCCCACAACCCTAGTGGAGAAGCATGCAAGGCCAGGGTTGGACCCAGACCCCATCCCTGCTGGGGTTCCTGCCAGTCTCCCTCCCACAATGCACTGAAGGAAGGTTTCATTTATGTGCGCTCAGGGGAGGGGGTCAAGCTAGTGGTGGGGGGTGTGGGGGCCCCTGCACCCCCCCGACCCTGGTAGAACCAGCAGTGCAGAAGGGGACAGACGGCTGCTGCTTTCAATAGGGGTTTAGTGTATTCAGGCAGCAGAATGAGAGGTTGCTGGGAGTCACAGGGGTACAGGGGACTAGTCACGGGCCTGACAATGTATGGTTGGTCCGTGGAGCCGAGTACGTTCTTATTGGGCCGGAATCGCTTTATTATTACATTGATTTTTACGCTGCTGCAGGTACAAGAGAATCTCACACAGGCCTTAGGCTACGGAACCCTGCCCAACAATGCCAGGCCGTCTCCACCGAGGGGCATGGGGAATGGTGGGGGGCCCAGTGCAATGCAGGACCACCTGACAGTCACTCTAACTGCCTCCTACCTGAGGCAACACTGATTGGCTCTTAGCTGCTGATGGAGGGCTATGGCTTGAGCATCCCTCATTTTACCCTAAAATACCATAATAACAATAATATATAATTATACTCTTACAAAGGATCTTATGGCCCAGAGTATCCGCCCTCCCTGTGCTGCCCTAAAATGAAGGATTTGAATGTAAACACTGACGCTCCAGCCCGAGCGCGCTGAATACGTTCTTCCCATCGACAGAGAATTCCTGTGGCCGCTGACCTGAGACTAATGCGCGACTATATACTGTGCGCGTGGACAAAGAAGCGCATTAAAGCAGCGACTTTATAGCACAGACCCTGCGAGCTCCACATTCACCCCCCAGCCGCCTCGTATCCCCCTCTAATGAAAGCTATCTGTGTGCATGAAATCCTTTATATACTGATTGGGGCTTTAGAAATGTTTGTGAGGCGCCAGTGTACATATTAAAGGATAAGTAAACCTTTAAAATAAGTTGACGTAAAATTGACAAGAGTGCTATTGTAATTGCTATTGCAATTTACATTCATTATTTTTTTTAATTCCAAGATATTAAGGGATAAATTGCTGTTAATATGAATGCAGTTTGTTACAACAGCGCCACCTGCTGGTCACTTTCTGAACATGAAGTAGCCAAGGAAGTTGCCAGGGGAAAGAAAGAGGGCTGATCTGATGTTCTTTTGGTTAGGAAAGAGATAAGAAAGTTATCTGAGGTTTCTAATGTTTCCCTGACCAGATGAGCATCAGATCAGCCCTCTTTCTTTCTCCTTACAACTTCCTCAGCTACTTCATGTTTGGATCTTGTTTTGTGTGTCAGTGGCACTGCACATGCTCAGTGTGCTCTGAGTTGCTAAGCAACCAAGGCATCTTGAGAGGCACAGATCTTCAGTGCTAAAGGGCTGTGGTGGCCTTAGGCTGGTACAGAAACCCAAAAGACAATGTGCAGCCTTGTAACCTACTTCTTTTTGGAGATTTAGTTCTCCTTTAGATCACCTGGTCAGTTGATGGTTTCTATGGGCAGAATTGAGAAGCAGAGTAAGGAAGGTGCGGCCCAAAGCTGGCGCTATATATTCTGGTATATAGGGCAGTGGGGACGTACATAACTCCGGCCCCTGGGAGCACGTCAGAACAGCATAGTAATAGGGCAGCGGCTATTGTCTCATATGAATTATTCACTCTAATGAATTATTTATCCACACGCCGGGCAGGGAGCGGAGAGGAAATGCACTGTAATTATGGCCAACGTGCCAGATACAAACCGTATCATCCCTTCACCATAAGGGAACGTAAACTGACCCCCCCCCCCCCATCCCAGGGTTTTATATTTCAGGCAAAAAATAACAAAAACAAAACCTGAAGACCAACTGCAGATTATTTTGGGATCACTGGGGACTTCGCTATTGGTTGTTACCCTCCATGGCAATTCCTTGGCCCTAAGCCGCTTAGCTGTCTGTGGCCTGTTCCTATTCTCTTCATCAGGACATGGCCAGCACAGCAACTCTTCCCTACTGTGCATCAATTTTCTATAGGAAAAGGAAACACTTTGATGGCACAAGAGCGCCTTCTGGTGGCAACAGCATGTCACAATCACTGAATAGGAGCCAAACATCATGGCAGCTTCTTGGCAATGACAAGAACTATTAGGCATTCTCCACTAGCTGAAATAGGGCAACAGAGAAACATTACACATGCCAATTGTTTAAAAGTACATGTAAAGCCCACAATGTATATACATTGGGCACATCTCCCCTTCCCAAATGGCATCATTTGTACTGAACAACTCCCCTCTGGCTGCCAGCGCCATCACATTTTCCAAAAACAAACAGTAGCTGTCACTTGGCGGCCATATTCCCTCTGACACTTAATCAATGACATTTACTGCAAACAGCAAATGTGTGCTGTAAAGTTCATGCAATTCAGAATGCAAGCTTACACAGGCAGAACTTACTTTTAATCAAAGTCCTGCTTGGACTGAGTACTGTAATGGTTAAGCTGAGGAGAGGCAGAAAAAAATAGATCTATTGCAGAGTTTTTATGGGATCCAGCAATGCCATCTCTTCATTGGCTGCTAGACTGGAGGGTGTGTTTAGTAATCTGAGCTGGGAAGAACTGAGCATGCCCACTAGCCAACAGCCAAAGCCAATTCCTGAGGGAGGGGTCCGAGTGGGTTAGTGGAGGATAAGGAATTAAGAGGGTGGTGCAGCCTTATTATTAACCTTTGAACAACTGGAGTGGTGGGTATTTACAGATTTTTGTGAGTGGGGTTTACATGTCCTTTAAGGGCCCATTAAATCTGCCATATGAGGGTTCATAATACAAGTGAAGCTGGACATCATGCCAATGGGAGGCAGTTGGTACGGTCTATGCTACTGGTTCTGTACCCAGTATACAAAGGAATTGGTTGTGGGATTTTCTGCATATCTTGGACTAATGTTAATCCCAACTCAAACCTCCAGCTTATTGTCGCTGCCAGAGACCTACAGCTGGGCAGTAAGTGCAGCTCCTCCGCCTTCTCCTGTTATTCCCACATTGTTATTGCCAACATCAAACACAATATTCCCCTGCCCAGGACTCCCAGATAGACTGAAGAACACTCAGCCGCCTTCCATTAGTCTGATGCCCCGGGGACCCCTGCAGCCCTTTGTTGGGGTTTTGTTGCACTTTCTGCTTTTTGTTTCCCCCACAGTGATGCACAATTACCGGCGTCTGTCTGCTCTGGTATGAGATGCTGGTCTCAGAGTCCATGGATATAGGGATGGAAGTAAAGGGCAAGCTGTGTTTAATGGAAAACTATACCCCCAGAATGAAAACCAACAGATAGTTTATATTATGTTAAGTGATCTATGAAAGAATCTTGCAAAACTGGAATATATATATCAGTAAATATTGCCCTTACATCTTTTCCATTGAGCTGCCATTTTGTGATGGGCTGTGTGTTCCCTCAGAGATCAGCTGACAGGAAGTAATGCAGATCTTACTGTAACAGGAAGTAGTGTGGGGGTAAAAAAGGCAGAATTCTGTCCATTCATTGGCTGATGGGGCCTAGCATGTATGTGTGCCTTGGCTTGTGTGTGTGTAATGTGAATCCTATGATCCCAGGGGGCGGCACTTAGTATTTAAAATGGCAATTTTCTATTTAGGGTCACCCAGTGGCACATACTACTAAACAAGTAGTAGAGATCTACATTGTTTGGGGGTATAGTTTTCCTTTAAAAGGCTCAGTTGTAGACTAAAGCCATGCTGTCCCTACGGCACATTCCTAGACTGTCCTACACTAGACATCAAAGCAACCGCCCAGCGATGATACATAGGCACTAAGCTAAACTAACGCACCCCCCCCCCCCCCATTAGAGTAGATATCT
Organism: Xenopus tropicalis; assembly: GCF_000004195.4. Lineage (NCBI taxonomy): Eukaryota > Metazoa > Chordata > Amphibia > Anura > Pipidae > Xenopus > Xenopus tropicalis. The sequence goes on from NC_030680.2 coordinate 14,629,365, forward strand.
CCTTACCCTGCCCCTGGCCAAGCATCAACTAGAGGATTTCATTTGTATGTGCCTGTGCCAACTAGATGGTGCACATTCAGGGGTATTTCAGCAACTATCTGGTTGCTAGTTGCAATTTACCCTAGCAACCAGGCAGGGATTTAAACAAGAGATGGGAATATGAATAGAAGAGGGCCTGCATAGAAAGACAAGTAATAAAAAGTAGCGAAAGAAACAATAACAACAGCCTCACAGAGCAATAGTTTTTAGTTGCTGGGGTCAGTGACCCCTATTTGAAAGTTAGAAATGGTCAGAAGAGGAAGGCAGATTATTGAAACTGTAAAAAATAAATAATGGAAACCAATGCAAAGTTGCTAGGAATGGGGCATTCTAAAGGTTTAGTTAAAGGTGAATCAGCCCTTGACAAGATCAGAAGCTTACTAGCCCATGTATGGGGCCAAACCACCAGCCTCTCAGGCTGATATATCCCTGTAGCTCATCCAGATATCAGTGGAGTGGCTGGAAAATCCTGTTGAACATCAACCCTATGGATATGTGAATACGGCCCTTTTCCTGGAAGAACTGGATCTGCCTGACTTGCCCCGCCCCTCGGTGCCCAAACCAAGCTAAAAGGGGACAGGGTGGCCAGAAGCTTAGGCAGCCATGGGAATGAGCAGAGCAGCCCTATGAGCCATAGGGAAATACACAGTATATATATCTCAGGCTACAGTTTGCTGGCAATAACCTAAATACATTGATTTTCATTAATAGAACGAAAAACCCAAACCAATGTGAGAGCTGCAAGCCAAGGGCAACGTAAAGTCTACTTTATATGCAACGCGGGAGTTGCAGCGCTAAGAGCTTATAAATAGGATCCCCGTACTGACTGAATATGCACTCCCCGTGCTCGCCGGAGCTGGGAAAGGGCCCCGAGGGACATTTTAAGTGATAGAAGTTCATTTAATAGAGTACAAGGAAGGAGGCTTTATATACACGGCAAATACACGGCGTTCTGAGGTGAGGGATGGGTCACATGGCAGGCGAGTTGCCCAGATAACAATGGGTGAATGGGGGACAGGGAGAGCCTATAGGATACACACTGATATGGCACAATATTACACTTAAAGCAGAGATTTGTGGTTTTAGTAGTCACTTGGTAGCTGACTGCTCAGAGCTCACTGTCCCCTGCTGTACCCCCCTCCCCTCAGTGTCGCCTGCTGTACCCCCCTCCCCTCAGTGTCCCCTGCTGTACCCCCCTCCCCTCAGTGTCCCCTGCTGTACCCCCCTCCCCTCAGTGTCCCCTGCTGTACCTCCCACTCCCCTCAGTGTCCCCTGCTGTACCTCACACTCCCCTCAGTGTCCCCTGCTGTACCCCCCTCCCCTCAGTGTCCCCTGCTGTACCCCCTCCCCTCAGTGTCCCCTGCTGTACCCCCCTCCCCTCAGTGTCCCCTGCTGTACCCCCCTCCCCTCAGTGTCCCCTGCTGTACCCCCCTCCCCTCAGTGTCCCCTGCTGTACCTCCCAGTCCCCTCAGTGTCCCCTGCTGTACCTCACACTCCCCTCAGTGTCCCCTGCTGTACCTCCCAGTCCCCTCAGTGTCCCCTGCTGTACCTCACACTCCCCTCAGTGTCCCCTGCTGTACCTCCCAGTCCCCTCAGTGTCCCCTGCTGTACCTCCCAGTCCCCTCAGTGTCCCCTGCTGTACCCCCCAGTCCCCTCAGTGTCCCCTGCTGTACCTCACACTCCCCTCAGTGTCCCCTGCTGTACCTCCCAGTCCCCTCAGTGTCCCCTGCTGTACCCCCCAGTCCCCTCAGTGTCCCCTGCTGTACCTCACACTCCCCTCAGTGTCCCCTGCTGTACCTCCCAGTCCCCTCAGTGTCCCCTGCTGTACCCCCCAGTCCCCTCAGTGTCCCCTGCTGTACCTCACACTCCCCTCAGTGTCCCCCGCTGTACCTCACACTCCCCTCAGTCACTATTTATTGGGCTGGGGGGGGGGGCTGTTTGTGCCTCTGGGTACTGGGAATGCCAGGGGGACTGTAAGGTGCCACAGACAGTCACTATTTATTGGGCTGGGGGGGCTGTTTGTACCTCTGGGTACTGGGAATGCCAGGGGGACTGTAAGGTGCCACAGACACTCACTATTTATTGGGCTGGGGGGGCTGTTTGTGCCTCTGGGTACTGGGAATGCCAGGGGGGCTGTAAGGTGCCACAGACAGTCACTATTTATTGGGCTGGGGGGGGGCTGTTTGTACCTCTGGGTACTGGGAATGCCAGGGGGACTGTAAGGTGCCATAGACAGTCACTATTTATTGGGCTGGGGGGGCTGTTTGTGCCTCTGGGTACTGGGAATGCCAGGGGGACTGTAAGGTGCCACAGACAGTCACTATTTATTGGGCTGGGGGGGCTGTTTGTGCCTCTGGGTACTGGGAATGCCAGGGGGGTGGAAGGTGCCACAGACACTCACTATTTATTGGGCTGGGGGGGCTGTTTGTGCCTCTGGGTACTGGGAATGCCAGGGGGGCTGTAAGGTGCCACAGACACTCACTATTTATTGGGCTGCTGGGGGGCTGTTTGGGCCTCTGGGTACTGGGAATGCCAGGGGGGCTGTAAGGTGCCACAGACAGTCACTATTTATTGGGCTGCTGGGGGGCTGTTTGGGCCTCTATGTACTGGAAATGCCTGGGCCTATTTTGAATCCCAGTCCAGAACTGGGTGCAGGTATATAAATAATGACAGCATGATGGGTCGGGGTAGGCAGAAAGAGGATTAGGAAAAAGGTGGATCAGGTATACATGTTAGTGTTTTGTCAACCTGCACATCACTAACTCCCCCCCCCTACCCAGAGACTTATTGAGCTGCTCCGGGGAAACATAAAATCCTGGCAACAAACTTCCATTTTAAACAAAGTGTACTATGTAAATACAACCAAATACAAAACTGCACGAGTGGTGAACTTCCCCTTTAATTCTATTACCAGGGACGAAAAACAGAGCAGGGAAAAAGAGCACTTAGCACACAATTGGCTGTGAGGCTCTGAATAATGTATGGGGCTAGAGAGGGGCCCAGCGGGGCCCTGACACTGTTGCACTGTGGGTGGATGCAGAGAGGGGACATGCCTGGGCTTTGCCATAGAGATAATGAACTGCCAGGGTGAGTGACTGCCTGCGCCGGGAGCAGGGGGGCCCCCACATGTAGCAGTGGGTGGATACAAAGCATGCACCAAGCCCAAGGATAATTAGTTTATAAGCATATGCTTGACCTGATTAAGGTACAATTAAACCCAATTACATACAGATAATGGGACATTTTTCATTTGTCATCTAATTTCAATGGAAGTCGGGGTCTGTAAACAGGAAATGCAGGCGGGGGGGCACGGCGAGATTACTGCGTACATGTCACCCAATGAGACCTTAAAGGCACAGGCAGAGGGCAGAAAGCGTACGGCGCCTGAAAACAAACCCGGCACGTTTAGTGGGGGTGATTTACGGGAATTCTGAAAAACATTAGTGCTTCCTTGGGTAAGTTCCACTGAGTACAATGAGCCCTTAACAGGATTAATTAGCAAAGGCAGTGAGATAATAAGGCTTAACAGGGCTTAACAGGGCAAAGGAGACATGGATATATATGCCCTGGATAGATATGTGCCAATGCCACACTTGGGGCCCCCCGGAAAAACAATAAGGGGTGTGCTTACTGTGGCAGCTGCAGTCATTCATTAGCCCAAGGATGCCGTTAATACTAGCATTAAAAGCTATCAGGTTGCCCACACTTGCCCAGTGCTTCCGACCCAATTTAGATGCAGCAGCTGGGCGCTATCCCGCCCCTCAAGTCCTGCCACTCTAGGCCCAGCCCTTTGCAGCCTTGCCATAAATCAGGCCTGGACCTCGTAGGGCTCAACAGAGATTATGGCATTCAGAAGCCATTCTCACTACATGTAGATCAGGTGTCACGTGTAGGATTGCCACCTATGCTGGCTTTCTTAGCCGGGCAGGGGTGACATCACAGGGGGCAGGGAAGAGGGGATCAGCGATTGGCCGATGGCCGCGTCAATGTTACTGAGTCCTGCCCGGTTTTCTTAATTTGGGAAAGCAGGCAGGAGGTTTTGAGCCCTTCCGAAAACCGGAATCTCCGGGTCAAAACCAGACAGGTGGCAACCCAAGTCACATAGGCCTATGGCTGGAGTCAGGCCCGGATTTGTGGCGAGGCCACAAAGGCCCGGGCCTAGGGCGGCACAAGCATAGGGGCAGGCAAATTTTAACATTTTGCTCCCATACGGAGCAATGGGGAACTCTCCCCACTGACCCGTATGGGAGATTCAACTTTGGCGCTTGCGCATGCACGCTCGGCGGGCGGGGGAAGGGGGGTTCACGCATGCGTATTGGCGCGGCGGGGGGGGATAGGGGGTGCCAAATGGGGGTGGCCTCGGGGCGTCCCCAATACAAATCCGGCGCTGGCTGGAGTAAGAAAGGGGTGATGGTAATTAGGGTAGCCACCTTTCCGTGGGGTGGGTGATGTTGGGGCAGAGCCAGTGATACCAGAGATGGGGGTTGGCCACTGACTAACCGCCACGTTAATCTAATTTGGAAAACTGAGCCAGCAGTTTTGAACCTGGACAGCCCTTACGCAGACCAACTGCAAAGTTGCTAGGATTGGGCCATTCTATAACATATTAAAAGTTAACTTTAAGGTACACCGCCACTTTAAACAACATTTTCAGATAATGAATATACCAGAGGCTGACAATCAGCCAGGCATTATGGGACAGACAAAGTAGCAGAATTTAGCGAATGAGCTGCTGGCAGAAGCCAAGAGGGGGTGCGGGATGAGAGGCTGCAGGTTCCATTGCTTAGTAACAAGGGGAAATGCATTCCGTGCCGCACAGTGACTCACAGGATCCGTGCATCAGCTGCTCGCAGCCTAAAATGGAAGGTGTGCGCCAGTCTGCAAAAACAAATGTTTATGGGGGGGCAGCAGATACACGGCAGTCTCGCGGGGGCCTCAGGTAGGAGGTGGGCTTAGTGCGGATTTGTAGTTTGCAGAGGACAGTTTTATCCACAAGCCTTACAGCCTGGGCCATAGTCTCACAGGGGAGCTGAATGTTAACAAGCCGAGTGCCACAACCAGCAGTGCAGATATTAACATACCCTGTTACTGGATGGTAGCCATATTGCTTTTAAGCCACACCCCTATTTTCTTAAAGGGCACGTATCATCCTGAAATTGCTTCCGCTACCAGAGGTTCACGAGCAGATTTCAGCTGTCCATTCCAGTCCTTCAGACCAATCAGCAGCTTATCTGTCCGTGTATGGGCACCCCGATGGGCCTACCCAACTGACATATGGCCTAAAATTGGGCAGATTTGATTTTCCGTGGGATCAGGGACTACATTTGCTCAATAATGTGATCATTAATCCAACTGTGTGTATGCCTGTCACTTTAATTTAATTGTTTGGCCCTAGAGCCTAGTTTATGTGGGGGCAGCCATGCTGCGGCACACACATAACGAGCAAGTTATAATAATTGCTCTCAGTCACCAATATGGTTTCCTGGTCTGGGGCCCCAAAACACCTCCCAATTAGCACAGATTCTGTGGCCCCTGTGCGTTCCCCTGCGTGGCTAAACAAGTGTTGACCCCCCCCCCCCCGCCAAAAAAATGGAATGTGCCGTGCTTGGCAGTGACCAGCGTTTGTATCTGGCTCCAATAGGAAGAATACAATTTCCGCTGCACCACAGGGTTTATACGCAGCCTCCAGCTACTGTTATACTCCCAGCATGCACCAGTGAATTGTAAAAAAGCTGAGAGCAGAATGTTTCCCCCTGAAGTGAAAGCCGCACATTCCCGCAGGTGCCCAGCCTCCCACTCAGCCCCTGCGCTGGCGCCCCCTCCCCGTGGCACATACTAAATGCCATGGTGCCCCCCTGCGCCGTGCCGGAGGGGCGGCCTGGTGATGTGCCAGGAGATGCCGTTGCACATGTTTCTCTGCCCTTTCCTTCAGAACGCAACAAACATCGAAATGGGTTTATAATGGACTAAAGCAAAAAAGGAAAAAAAATAGATACTTTGTTACCATAGTAACTTATTATCATGAACTGTCATTGGTCTCTACAGCCTGTCCCAACCCATGTCTCCCTCCCACCTCATGGCAAAAAGCCTATCTGTACGGTAGGGCTCATTTCCCAAGGCAAGCGCAAAACCAGCCTGTCTATACACTCCTTGCACCCAGTGCCAGTGCCAGTAGGGTGCCATCAGGGGGCATGGAAGCATAATACCTTGGTTTAAAGGTAAATATGCAGGTAAATATAATGGTTTTCTGCCCATCTGTCCAGGCCCGGACCGGCAATCTGTGGGTTCAGGCAAATGCCAGAGGGGCTGCTGTAAGGTGCCATAGTCACTCACTATTTATTGGGCTGGGGGGGCTGTTTGGGCCTCTGGGTACTGGGAATGCCAGGGGGGCTGTAAGGTGCCATAGTCACTCACTATTTATTGGGCTGGGGGGGCTGTTTGGGCCTCTGGGTACTGGGAATGCCAGGGGGGCTGTAAGGTGCCATAGACACTCACTATTTATTGGGCTGGGGGGGCTGTTTGTGCCTCTGGGTACTGGGCATGCCAGGGGGGCTGTAAGGTGCCACAGACGGTCATTATTTATTGGGCTGGGGGGGCTGTTTGGGCCTCTGGGTACTGGGCATGCCAGGGGGGCTGTAAGGTGCCACAGACGGTCACTATTTATTGGGCTGGGGGGGCTGTTTGTGCCTCTGGGTACTGGGAATGCCAGGGGGGCTGTAAGGTGCCACAGACACTCACTATTTATTGGGCTGGGGGGGCTGTTTGGGCTTCTGGGTACTGGGAATGCCAGGGGGGCTGTTAGGTGCCACAGACAGTCACTATTTATTGGGCTGGGGGGGGGGCTGTTTGTGCCTCTGGGTACTGGGAATGCCAGGGGGGCTGTAAGATGCCACAGACAGTCACTATTTATTGGGCTGGGGGGGGGGCTGTTTGGGCCTCTGGGTACTGGGAATGCCAGGGGGGCTGTAAGATGCCATAGACACTCACTATTTATTGGGCTGGGGGGGGGGCTGTTTGGGCCTCTGGGTACTGGGAATGCCAGGGGGGCTGTAAGATGCCACAGACACTCACTATTTATTGGGCTAGGGGCCGTTTGGGCCTCTGGGTACTTGAAACCCAGTCCAGGCCATGGTGGCACACTTGGGCATCATGTCCACTTCAATAGGCACAGACTATTTCTTTTTTGCCTAAGGTCCACCTCCTTGACAGTAGTTCTACCAGAGCTTCTTGGGGCAGCAGGGGTCCTCCAATAAGATCTTTTTGGGGCCTAGTACCTTGAAGTGGCCCTTCACACAACCAAGAGACCCTAATGATATAAGGAGAGAGTGCTCCAAGGAAGCACCACATGGTATAGACAAGCTGTAAATCCAGGCTAATTAGATACCACCAAGGGCCACTCTTCTCCAAACATCATATTGACATTTCACTTCCAGCAACCATAATGCACTGTCTGGGAGTATTATTTACTATCGGCTATTAGTCGGGAATTAATTACCCAGGAAATGACTGGTGATTCTAATGCCAAACATTACTTAGCATTCCTCTGCTACTTTATTGATTTTCAATAACAGATAGGAATCTCTGCTGAGCAAAGAGGGAGCTATGGTTCTGCAAGAGGGAAGAGCCGACCGGCCAAGGGATACCCATGGAATCCCACTATCCAAGGCACAAGAAGAAGACACGACGCAAGGGGTTGTCGGACTTTTTGAACTAAGCCCAACCTCCCCCTGGAAGTCCAGCTTGCGGTCAGGGCCCTCCTTAGCCAAAAACAAGGTGACAGATATGGGAAAACATTGTCCATTCGACTACAGGCAAGCAGATGCCAACCCCAACTACCTAACCTTCAAGGTAGGCCTTCAGGATGAGGGTATGAGGGCCTTCAGTATGAGGGTAAATAAGCATAAATGGCCTTTAAACTAAGGAGGGTACCACTGTTTCATGCCCCCCAAGGGGGGAGGTCAGCCTCCATAGCTTGGGAACCATTGGACTAGGCCAGTGAATAGTGTGCACACTGGCTATGTATAGACAATGACCATGGAGCCAGGGCCACCACCATGGGGGGAGAGGGGGTACTAGTGTGCCGGGCCCGGTGAGTCCTGCCCTTGTAGGGGGCCCGGCTACGTTGCAAAACTTGGGCAATTTACAAAACTTACGGAAAAACTTAACGTAACCTGCCTAGAAACTTAAGAAACTTGCATAGTAAAATACAATTCAGAGAAGCTGGACGGGGGCAGGACTGGGGCAGGCAGGGGGCAAACTCCACTGAGCACCAATCAGTTATTGAGGTAAATTCCACTGCCCCCAATGAACTAACTTATTAGCACATTCATTAAATATTTAATTAACGATTTACATGAACTGCTTATTATGGAGTAACATCAGCTGTTTATATTGCACACACAAGAGGTGGGGCCCATATAAATGACTTGTACGGGGCCCAAAATTTCCTGCCGGTGGCCCTGTGTGCAGCTATCAGAAAGGGCACAAGTGCTACAGGGGTTATACATAGATTGGCTGAAGCCCCCCTCTCCGTGTCTCAGCTCTAACGGATCAGATGTTTCTCTATAAACAGACATTGGCCGGCTAATGAATTGCGCATATGGCCCGGGCAGGGTATATTACCCACACTGGGCTCCTCAGGGCTATTAAGATTTTATACAAGAGCAGCGATCGCTTTATTGGAGAAAGTCGGCACAAATACTTATCTCCGTTCATTGCTTATGTTAATAAATCCGAAAGGTGCCTGAGAGGCTTATTGCTGCAGCACGCCGGGTGTGTTAAATGCCCCGCGCTCTTATTGGCCAATCTTGCCTTCAGTACACTCCACTTAGCCAGCAATTACCCACAATATATATGTTTATGGGCCATGTTAGTCTGTGTGTTGTTTATACTGTAGCCTTTCGCAAGCACCACTGGGCACATTCACAAGATGATACGGTCCCCAGAAGACTGCTCAGATAGCCCTTATTAGGTCCACACTGGGAGTCAAAATAGGCCCTGGCATTCCCAGTACCCAGAGGCACAAACAGCCCCCCCAGCCCAATAAATAGTGAGTGTCTGTGGCACCTTACAGCCCCCCTGGCATTCCCAGTACCCAGAGGCACAAACAGCCCCCCCAGCCCAATAAATAGTGAGTGTCTGTGGCACCTTACAGCCCCCCTGGCATTCCCAGTACCCAGAGGCACAAACAGCCCCCCCAGCCCAATAAATAGTGACTGTCTGTGGCACCTTACAGCAGCCCCTCTGGCATTTGCCAGAACCAACAGATTGCCAGTCCGGGCCTGACCCTTTTGTAATCCACTGCTATATAGTACTCAGTAGTCATTGTTATAATATATATTTACGTCCTGGGGGTTCTGGCAACTGTTAAAGTACAACTCCCTGCAACCCCATACAGGCCTGTGCATCACCAGCTTCCACTACAATGTTAAACAGGACTGCAGGTTTGGACAAGGCCCTTTAGGGCCCACCAGAAAATCTCAATAGAATATAATAGGACCTTAGATTGTAAACTCCCTTGGGGCAGGGGCTGATGGGAATGTGATAGGGACCTTAGATTGTAAGCTCCACTGGGGCAGGGACTGATGGGAATGGGATAGGGACCTTAGATTGTAAGCTCCACTGGGGCAGGGACTGATGGGAATGTGATAGGGACCTTAGATTGTAAGCTCCCTTGGGGCAGGGGCTGATGGGAATGTGATAGGGACCTTAGATTGTAAACTCCCTTGGGGCAGGGACTGATGGGAATGTGATAGGGACCTTAGATTGTAAGCTCCACTGGGGCAGGGACTGATGGGAATGGGATAGGGACCTTAGATTGTAAGCTCCACTGGGGCAGGGACTGATGGGAATGGGATAGGGACCTTAGATTGTAAGCTCCACTGGGGCAGGGACTGATGGGAATGGGATAGGGACCTTAGATTGTAAGCTCCACTGGGGCAGGGACTGATGGGAATGTGATAGGGACCTTAGATTGTAAGCTCACTGGGGCAGGGACTGATGGGAATGTGATAGGGACCTTAGATTGTAAGCTCACTGGGGCAGGGACTGATGGGAATGTGATAGGGACCTTAGATTGTAAGCTCACTGGGGCAGGGACTGATGGGAATGGGATAGGGACCTTAGATTGTAAGCTACACTGGGGCAGGGACTGATGGGAATGTGATAGGGACCTTAGATTGTAAGCTCACTGGGGCAGGGACTGATGGGAATGTGATAGGGACCTTAGATTGTAAGCTCACTGGGGCAGGGACTGATGGGAATGTGATAGGGACCTTAGATTGTAAGCTCACTGGGGCAGGGACTGATGGGAATGGGATAGGGACCTTAGATTGTAAGCTCACTGGGGCAGGGACTGATGGGAATGTGATATAGATGTAAAGTGCTGTGGAATATGTAAGCACTATATAAACAGAGAAATAGATATAAAATCTGCAGCCCCCCAGCCTGTGCTGCTTTGCCCAGAGCATTCTTTCCTTCAGCCGCACACCCCATGCTTAGGATTAGAGGCTGCAGCAGCTGTCTCGTTCTCTCTTACATCCCTGCTACTGACAAGGTGCAAGGTTTGTTGCTAGGATACTGTTGCTCCGAGTAACAACTCCACTAGTGATGCACAGCAGAACAGTGAGAATATTCCCGTGCACCGGCGGCACAATGTTGGCTCCCAGTCAGGGTGCCCTCGCAGCGTCACCTTGCAACTAATCCTGTGCCTCAGTTATTAGGGCGGTTAATTCTCTCACCGGAGACCTCGCCGCTGCAACTCTTTCATTATCGGCGCTCGCCAAGACAAGCGGAATGAAACTTGTCGGCACGGATCAAGTCAGCCCAAAAAGCGTTCCGGCAGGCCCATCGCTGCCTTCCAGCAAAGCCTTAAAGCTCTTAATGTTTCAGGTCATATACACAGAGCCTGACACAAGCGGGGCCTCTCCGAAACAGATTGTGCCCTTCTCCTGACGCATTTTGTACGAAAGCAACGAGGCTGAGATGAACATAGAATCCAATATTTATGATGGCTTCTATTTTTAGATGATCTGCTATAAAATGTACAAACCATGCAGAATTCCCTATAAACAAGGTTTCATATCACTGATTTGGTTACAGTGTGTCAGTAACGTGGGCCTTGAGGTCTAACATTTAGTGAAGGACCCTGTTAAAAACATCAAGCTTAGGGGTTTGAAAAGATTATATATTATATATAATAATCAGTTATCCTACTATAGTTCCAGGAATAGCTGAGACCCCCAAATCTCATCCCAAATGTGCTTCAGGCTGAGAGAAATATTCAGGGGAATGTAAAAGCACTCCGCTATCTGGCCTTCAGGCTGCACCCCTAGCTCATAACAGTCACCCTGCTATAGTTCCAGGGGTACCCAGGGCACAAATAAGCACTCACCCCAAATCCCCCCCTAACTGGCCTTCAGGCTGGGCCCCCTTAGCCCATAACAAGGTTACAGATATATAGAAACATTGGGGTAACAGTCACCCTGCTATAGTTCCAGGGGTACCCAGGGCACAAATAAGCACTCACCCCAAATCCCCCCTAACTGGCCTTCAGGCTGGGCCCCCTTAGCCCATAACAAGGTTACAGATATATAGAAACATTGGGGTAACAGTCACCCTGCTATAGTTCCAGGGGTACCCAGGGCAAAAATAAGCACTCACCCCAAAACTCCCCCTAACTGGCCTTCAGGCTGGGCCCCCTTAGCCCATAACAAGGTTACAGATATATAGAAACATTGGGGTAACAGTCACCCTGCTATAGTTCCAGGGGTACCCAGGGCACAAATAAGCACTCACCCCAAATCCCCCCCTAACTGGCCTTCAGGCTGGGCCCCCTTAGCCCATAACAAGGTTACAGATATATAGAAACATTGGGGTAACAGTCACCCTGCTATAGTTCCAGGGGTACCCAGGGCACAAATCAGGCTAGGCCCCCTTAGCTCATACTATATCTCATATAGACAAAAGAATATAGAGTGAGGGGCCAGCTGCCCCCATAAGGACACACATGCAAGATTTTAGTTACCCTTTAACAGTTACATAACTAAGTTTCCCTTTACTCTGTGTGGCTGAACTGCAATGCTGTTAAATCATTTATGGTTAAAGCAACTCTCCCTGCCTGGGTCATGTCCCTGTGTGAATGGGCAGCGTTACTGTATGATTAGTGTTCTGTGCTGCTCGGCCGGGCAGGAAAACAAGCGATGGGGCAGAAGATCTGGGCCACATGTTAATAGATCTGTGCCAACCCGCAATGGACCAACCTATGTATAAATATATATTATTTGACTAGAGCACTCAGATGTTGTTGGACTACAACTCCCAGAATGCAACAGGGGCAGCAGACCTTGCCGTATGACTCATTGAACCAATAAACTTTTTTTTTTAAAGGGGAAGTAAAGCTACAGGTAACGCCTAGAGTCCTGAAAGAGGTCTCTTAGGCCCCAGTGGCTGGTTTTATTGGCTCACTGGCCCAGTCCGGCCCGGTCCCATCCTCCTGAGTAGTATAACCACACAAGGAATCCATAAGGAATCACATTCTACATAACAAGTGTCCTCTTATTCCATAATCCCAGGAGCAGAACATCCCGACAGAGAGGGAAAGGTAATCAATGCAGCGAGAGGGGATTAGCATGGGGAGAGGCTTAGGGAGGGCTTAGAGTTCAGGGAACAAGTGCATTATGCAGGATACACTATATCAGTGCTTATATCCCAGGTTTATATAGAGCCCCGGCCATAGAACCATCCTCCTCTCTTAGTGTTTATTCATCACCCGCTCTGTTTAGTGCAGAGACCGCTCAGATCAAAGGTGTCTGAACCGTCAGTGCAACAAATACAAAGAGATGGAATTAATACACTAAAATACAAATAATTATCTATCAATTAACAAATTTATATACAAGTTGGACTGGGCTGGTGGGACACCGTGAAAAAGCCAGGTACGCCCCGCAGACCCAGGCCCCCTCCCTGCCCCCAACCCTGCAGACCCAGGCCCCCTCCTTGCCCCCCAACCCTGCAGACCCAGGCCCCCTCCTTGCCCCCCAACCCTGCAGACCCAGGCCCCCTCCTTGCCCCCCAACCCTGCAGACCCAGCCCCCCTCCCTGCCCCCCAACCCTGCAGAACCCGGCCCCCTCCCGCCCCCCAACCCTGCAGACCCAGGCCCCCTGCCTGCCCCCGCCCAGACCCAGGCCCCCTGCCTGCCCCCCGCCCAGACCCAGGCCCCCTGCCTGCCCCCCCACCCCGCAGATGCAGACCCAGGCCCTCTCTCTGCCACCCACCCTGTAGACCCAGGCCCCCTGCTTGCAACAGCAGGGTCACATGGCAACAGTAGGGCGACATGGCAACAGAAGGGCCCCATTGCAACAGTAGGGCGACATTGCAACAAGAGGGCCACATGGCAACAATAGGGCAACATTGCAACAAGAGGGCCACATGGCAACAAAAGGGCGACATGACAACAAAAGGGCGACATGGCAACAGTAGGGCGACATGGCAACAGTAGGATGACATGGCAACAGTAGGGCGGCAAGGCAACAGTAGGGCAACATGGCAACAGTAGGGCGGCAAGGCAACAGTAGGGCGACATGGCAACAGTAGGATGGCAAGGCAACAGGCAACATGGCAACAGTAGGATGACATGGCAACAGTAGGATGACATGGCGAGAGTAGAAAGAGAGGTTTTGCCCATAGGCATTGCCACCAGGGTGGGCGTAGGGTTTGGCCCAGTAAAGAGGAGCCCAGATGAAGAAAAACAAGGATGATGGATTGAACAGGGAATGGCTCTATGCTATGAACCAGTTAGTAGTTACTTAGCAACCCTCTGTCTCCAGGCAATGGATTCTATACAAATAACATTATGTGAGGGGTACAAAGCAGGAATCCAGGCGCCACAAGTTGCACTGGCGCCCAAGTACAGGCTGGGGCCTATGGAAATGTGCAGGTAAGTCCCATTTAACCCATTAATGATTGAGCAGAAACCACAGATCCAAACCAGCACAAACATGAGTCTAATTGGGCTCAGGCAGGGAATGGGGGGGGGGGCAGTACAACTTAATCAAATGATAAGGGCACAACACGAGGGGCTAATATGCTCCGTCCCTTTAAAAACCTAATGAGGATAAATGACTGTACATGTGTCATTAATATTATTCCAGTCCATGGAAATTAATTAGGATGAGTGAGCAGATTGGATGGACAGATTTGTAGGATCAAACAGCCCAGAGTCCTATCCACCAAACTCTGCACTTCATGCTGGCGGAAGCAGCAGGCTGGCACTGTGCCCACTGGCGGAACCCCTATTCTGAGCCAATCAGAACGATCACAGTTTATTGCTTACCTGACTGATAGATTAGTAGTGCTAGATAGTAACTGAGATACTAGCAACTATGGTGGGAAGGACATGAGTTGCAAAGCTTGCAGCAGGTCTAGTTACCCATAGCAACCAATCAGTAAGTTTCATTGACTCCTCTCCTGGTGCAAACCTTGTGACTTTTATTACATTACCCCTCCCTCCAATCGCTTTGGTAATAATATTCTGAATTATAAATACCCCTTGTAAAGGCTGGGGCCCCTGGAAGGCCACATTCACCCCCTCAGACTGCAGTCGGACATTCCTGATCTAGAAAATATTCACTTACTACTCGCTGAGCCCCAGCAATAGCTTTTTGTGCTCTCAGGAAGGCCCAAATGATTTGGACGCTGGTAACATTCATCAAACTGACAAACTCCATTTATAATGAAAGCGCCTGTTCCACTCAAGTAAATGCATAAATATCAATAAATGTGCTGTAAATGATTAAATAGGCCCCATAATTGGTTCTGAATGTAATCGAGTGGCAGCACTGGTTAATGAACAAATAATTACCCCTAGCCTGGCAGCTAAATAAAAACCGGACCACAGAGCTGCCACTTCTTAATGTTCTGTAATACAGATAGCTAGAATCTCAGCCATAAAGCAGGGCAGGACTGCTGCTTACAATGGGGGGGATCAGATAGGATCTGTGCCACTGTGACAGAATGTTCTGTTATACAGATAGCTAGAATCTCAGCCATAAAGCAGGGCAGGACTGCTGCTTACAATGGGGGGATCAGATAGGATCTGTGCCACTGTGACAGAATGCTCTGTTATACAGATAGCTAGAATCTCAGCCATAAAGCAGGGCAGGACTGCTGCTATAGTTACTTTACTAAATATTACACATTATTTCTTGATACAAATATATTTTATATTTATGGCCCAACTAAATGTAACAGCCTATGCAGCTGTGTTAATCTGGCTGAGCAAGGAGTTCAAACTTCTATATGAGTTTATTAAGGTTAGTCCCCCACCCATGCAGGGGATATTAGCTTGGCTGGACACTGTGCCCCTGGCAGATGTATGCCCACTGATAACAGGCCGGGTACCAGGTGCCACATACCAGCTGATGATGTGCTGGATTTTTGGAAACTCACTTTACAACTCCTCGGCGGTGCCTGCGCCTGAGCAGGGAAAGATAACAGGCGACCGTAAGGATTTACAGCCTTCAAAGGCAGCCATGGCTGACACGGAAAAAAGCCCCACTTTGCAAAGGTTCCGACTGCTGAACATCACTTCAGCATTAAGCTGAGCACTTGTGCGTCTCTCATTAAAGGGCATATAAAAATATATTCCTCTGCTTGTATTCCTAAAACCAACCCACCCCAAAAAATGTCTATGGCACAATATCTGAAAATATAGTTCTTAGCAGGTTTATTTATTAAACATTTACAGTGGATCTAGGCAAAGTGGCAATGGGGGGATTAGGCAACTGACCCCTGGCCCCACCGGGAGTTTTCCTGGTGGGCCAGTCCAACACTGGCACTAAATATTCTTGGAACTATGGCTGATACATCAGTGCTTCCTGGATCTGGGGCAGTGTTTGGGGGCTTAGCCTTCGGAGGGGACCCGAAGCAGTGGAAAGGGGACTTAGGGTACACCAGAAGGCCCAGCTTAATGCCAGTTAGGGTGAAATTTAGAAAGACCACATATTTGTTGCCCTATACATTCTAGGGCTATGGCTGATACACCAATGCTTCCTAGACCTGGAGCAGTGGCAGGGGGGCTTAGCATTAGGAAGGGAGGGAACTGGACTAGTGGCAAGGGGGCTTAGCCGCAGCAGTACTTCCTAGACCTGGAGCAGTGGCAGGGGGCTTAGCCTTAGGAAGGGAGGGAACTGGACTAGTGGAACGGGGGCTTAGCCTTAGGAAAGGAGGGAACTGGACTAGTGGCAAGGGGGCTTAGCCGCACCATTACTTCCTAGACCTGGAGCAGTGGTAGGGGGCTTAGCCTTAGGAAGGGTCCTGGAGCAGTGGTAGGGGGCTTAGCCTAAGGAGGGGACCTGGAGCAGTGAAGAGGGGACTTGGGGTACAAGTGAATGCCCAGCTTAATGTTTTTTACCCATGAGCCACATTCAAATGTAAAAAGAGTTGGGAAGCAACAAAAGCATGTAAAATGTACCTGGCTGTGATTGGCTATTTGATAGCCCCCGTGTATACTGGCAGCCTAAATGGGGCTCTGTTGGACAGTAGTAGTAAGGATAAATGAATAAAGCTGTTTGATCTTCACTGCTGTTTGGGTGTCCGATGAGTGTGTGTCAATATTGGTTTTGGCTTGGTGAGTTACATGTTGCTAACAAGCCACTGGTTGGGGAACACTGCCCTACACATTTGTGGACTATGGCAAAGGTTGGGGGACTTAGCCTTGGGGGGGGGGGGGAGGCTGCCCACCATGAGATTATTACAGTCAGAGCAAACATACAAGACATCATTTACGACTGAAAGGCAGAATTTTCCCATAAAATCAGTTACCCGATACAATTATACTGTATTTCTCATGACAGTAATTGCTTGTCTGAGCAGAAAATCTAAAAAGAGACTCCTGAGCTCATCAGAAGTGGTATCCCAAAATAAGTCTGTTCTTTGCCGAGAACCCCCCCCCCCGAGTATGAAGCTAAACTGTAACGCAACATCAACCCTGCTCCCTGGGGGGCTTTCCATTGATGCAGAGGCAGCAGAGGGATGACCCTTTTACATAAATTTAAATGTGCCGGTCCCTTTTGTAGGATGGAGCTCAATGATAAGATCTCACTTAGCTTTTCCAGCCATATGTTGGAGAGGGGTCTTAGAACCTATGCCCCCTATGTTTATGCTTTCCGTGACCCCCAGAGGACTGGGTGAGCAGAATGTTGTGTTGAAGAGAAGTTGGAAGGGAAAGTAAGAGAGACCAAGGAGCATACTCAGTACAAAGTCTTCCATTGAATACCCTACAATGGTGGCTGTTGGGGTTTTCCAGGTCAAGTCCCCTCTTAGAGGTCCAACCTTTATTTAGAGACCCCACAGTTGGTAACAGATATAGGAAACAAATCAGTGTGTCAGTCATTGGTTCAAGAATATCTAGGGCAGCAAATACATATTTACCCCAAATATCACCCTAATGGGCTGTCAGGCTGGGCTTTCAGGTGTATCTAGGAGAGCGAATAGACCTTCTTCCCCAATCTCACCCTTATTATCCTTAAAAGACGATCATCACTGGGGGTACCAAGCAGCCTCTAAAATAGGTACATGTGACCAACTATCTGACCATCTGCTCATGTTACCACACCCCAATCATTAACCATCCTTTTCCCAAATGAGCATCTTGCACCCACCCCAATCCCCTATATCTTATGTTACTGGGGAACAGCAGGCACGGTTATATAAAAGACTGCAGCTCCCAGGATGATTCAGGGGAGTTAATGGGGGGCCATGATGACTGGTGCCCACTGTGTACCCTACTCGGCTAGTCCAACACTGGTGCCAAGTTGTTACTCACCCCAAGTGATCCAAGCCACTTATTTTAGACCCCAAGCCAGTGCTCTTTTATCAAAAATGTGCCAGCCCAGGGTACTTTTTCTCTTAGTGCCATGCTGCCATTCTCCCCTGGCGCCCCAGTAAAGCAGCTCTTCTGTACCATACACGCCCTTGCCCAGGGTGGCACAGATGAAGCAGGGGCACCAGCATTTAATGGCATGAGAGTGAGAAGAAAAGATGTATTTGGAAGGGGAGCGCCAGTCCAGGGGCTGGAGTGACTAGAATCATTGGGGGTGCCAGTGATTCTACTTTTGCTTGTCCTTTAATGCTCAACCATTACTTATTGGGTCTGTGTACTTGGCCTCTGTTTAATTTGAGTCCGAGCCTGACCCAGGTATACCCTGATCTGGTTAAAGCTGTGTATGCATAATATACAATGTGCACGCGCCCCATCAAAAACGTTAAGAATGGAATGATTAAGACTCTCAGTTGAGCGGATTTTGATCATATCTCCCACTGTTTGTTGCATTTTTATGGCCCCTAAATATCTCATACTCTGTAAGAAACAAACACCATAAAACAAATTGATGAGATTTATTAAATATCTGCTTGTCTGGTTCAATGAAGCACCGCTGTGCCTTCAAACAAGATATATCTCCTTTACTTACCCTTTATAATCCAGACTGGCCCTTCCATTAGTAACTGCTTTACATGGTGCTACTGGATATCGCAAAAGAAATTCTTTACGTCAAGTTTGCCGCCCCACCCCCCCAAACCAAATCACGGTGGAGAAAAACCTTAGTTTCATAGATCAAAAGAAGGAGAATGTTGACCTTTAATTTTGCACGTGCTGTAACATTTTGTCATCAGTCATGTGAAAGGGTTAATCCATACCACTCTCTGCGCTTCCCAAACATCATTTGTTCCTATTATTTTTACCCAGACGCGATCGGATTCCCAGGGTTAAACATATACTGCCAATATGGGATAATAACCCCCACCTGTAAGATGTCACCAAAGGATTCCACGAACATATTAAACAACAGAGGGGGTTATTTACTGATGATGTGGGGGCGGGGGGGGGGGAAAGGGTGCAAAGTGCAAAAAGTCACCAGCTTTTACCCATTTTGCTCCTTGACCTGCCGACAATGTTTGTGCCGAATCTGTTCGCACTTCAGGAGCACAAGGTCCTCTAATCTCACACTGTCGGCAGTGCTGTATTCATCAGGGCTGGGTAAGAGGAGGAACACTGGCGACCCCCCCCTGTACCACGAGGGTCCGTGCCAAGGGTGGCAGCTTTAGGAGGGTGGCCTATATGGTAAATGAAGAAATCTCCCCAGCTGCCAACGATCTGGCAGCTGAGCTAGGGGGAGAGTACCGTATCTAACCCACAGAAATTATGCCACGTGTATAGTTTGGGGCCGGAGAGGAGGCCTTGGGGACACCGGGTCTAAATACAGCACTGCGCCCACTCCCTGTCCCCTAACCTTTATGCCTTTTTCAGACTGGCACATTAGCCGAAGGGACCCAGTCCTTATAGTAAGGACTTCTATCTGCCTACAAGTGATGCACAGGTTGACCCACAACCCTTGGCACGCACAGGTTTACACTTAGGTCACGGGTCAAACTGGGGGGCAGGGACAGCGGGAAGAAACACGGTGGGCCCCGGCGGCCCAGACCCGATGCCTGTTGCTGTCCTTTCCTGACGCGTTTCATTTATGCACACTCAGGGGAGGACGTCAGAATGGGGTTAAGGGGGCACATCGGTGAACGGAGCACAGCGGGGGCACCTTGAGGGGTGTGGGGCCACGGGTGGGTCCTGCACCCCCCAGTGCGACCCTGCTTCTGCCTACAAGTGATGCACAGGTTGACCTGCAACACAGGCGGTTTGGGTTGAAATTTAGGAGACCATTGCGGGTAAGGTTGGGTGTGGGTCAGACTGGGGAAGTGCGCTCTTTCTCTGCTCCTTAAAGGGGTGGTTCATCCAGTGTTGAACTGGGCCGCTGGGGTACCAGGAATAAACCCTGTGGGCCCCGGCGGCCCAGATCCGATCCCCCCCCGGGCGCTCCCGCGATCCACCATCTCCCTCCCCTGACACACCGCAGGTAAGTTTCTTTTAGGCATGCTTGGGGTCTTCTGTGGAGGGGAAGAGGGATGAAAGCGGCGGTGGTCATTAGGGGGTGCAGGGGCCCCTGAGGTAGAATTTAATTACGTTATAAAATGGCCGATTCTAAGCAACTTCTCTGAATTAACTTTTTTGAATTATTTACCTTCTTCTTCTGAATATTTCCAGTTTTCAAATGGGGGTCACTGACCCCATCTAAAAAAAAACAAATGCTCTGTGAGGCTACAGTTTTATTGTTATTGTTACTTTATATTACTTATTTTTCTATTCAGGGCCCCTCCTATTTATATATGAGCCTTTCATTCAAGGTTGCTAAGGTAATTTGGATCCTAGCAACCAAGTAGCTGCTAAAACTGGAGAGCTGCCGAACAAAAATTGAAATAATTAAAAAAAACTACAAATAACAAAAAAATGAAGACCAAATGCAAATTGTCTCAGAATATGACTCTCTACTACATCATACTAAAAGTTAACTCAAAGGTGAAGGAGGAAAGTACCCCAGGCCTGGAGTCCAAAGTCAGTGCCTGTATTCACTGGGGGGGGGGGGGGGGTACCTAATTGGCACAACCAGGGAAGAGCTCCTTCCTGCCATGCCAGGGGCACCCCCAGTTATTTGCCGTGACACTGCGAGTAGCCTCTGTCCTCCTTCTTCCCTCAAACAATAACAATCCAACTAATCTCCCGTGTTACAAACCTCCCCGATTCTCATGGGATTTAAATCTCTGCCATCTGTGACTGAAACGGGATTGTAACAGACAAGCCAGAGCGGCAAGCAAAAATTATTTGTACGTGAAATCATAATCCGAGTCAAGACCATTAGTGGACAAGACACCGATAATTCATCACCCCCAAGTCCTCGCCAGACGCGCTCAGCAGTAACAGTTAAACCCGCAGCATTCGGGAGTCTTTCTTATTCTCAATAATGGGCTGAATTTAGGGGGGCGCAGGGAACAGAAAGCCTGGGTATTAATATTGTGCCCCATAGGACAGACACTAGCCTGTGGGTGAGGATACTGTGCCCATGGAACAGACACTAGCCTGTGGGTGAGGATACTGTGCCCATGGAACAGACACTAGCCTGTGGGTGAGGATACTGTGCCCATGGAACAGACACTAGCCTGTGGGTGAGGATACTGTGCCCATGGAACAGACACTAGCCTGTGGGTGAGGATACTGTGCCCATGGAACAGACACTAGCCTGTGGGTGAGGATACTGTGCCCATGGAACAGACACTAGCCTGTGGGTGAGGATACTGTGCCCATGGAACAGACACTAGCCTGTGGGTGAGGATACGATACTGTGCCCATGGAACAGACACTAGCCTGTGGGTGAGGATACTGTGCCCATGGAACAGACACTAGCCTGTGGGTGAGGATACTGTGCCCATGGAACAGACACTAGCCTGTGGGTGAGGATACTGTGCCCATGGAACAGACACTAGCCTGTGGGGGTTGGCCAAAGCCTGGGGGGATACTGTGCCCATGGAACAGACACTAGCCTGTGGGTGAGGATACTGTGCCCATGGAACAGACACTAGCCTGTGGGTGAGGATACTGTGCCCATGGAACAGACACTAGCCTGTGGGTGAGGATACTGTGCCCATGGAACAGACACTAGCCTGTGGGTGAGGATACTGTGCCCATGGAACAGACACTAGCCTGTGGGTGAGGATATTGTGCCCCATAGAACAGAAACTAGCCTGTGGGTGAGGATACTGTGCCCATGGAACAGACACTAGCCTGTGGGTGAGGATACTGTGCCCATGGAACAGACACTAGCCTGTGGGTGAGGATATTGTGCCCCATAGAACAGACACTAGCCTGTGGGTGAGGATACTGTGCCATGGAACAGACACTAGCCTGTGGGTGAGGATACTGTGCCCATGGAACAGACACTAGCCTGTGGGTGAGGATACTGTGCCCCATAGAACAGACACTAGCCTGTGGGTGAGGATACTGTGCCCATGGAACAGACACTAGCCTGTGGGTGAGGATACTGTGCCCATAGAACAGACACTAGCCTGTGGGTGAGGATACTGTGCCCATGGAACAGACACTAGCCTGTGGGTGAGGATACTGTGCCCATGGAACAGACACTAGCCTGTGGGTGAGGATACTGTGCCCATGGAACAGACACTAGCCTGTGGGTGAGGATACTGTGCCCATAGAACAGACACTAGCCTGTGGGTGAGGATACTGTGCCCATGGAACAGACACTAGCCTGTGGGTGAGGATACTGTGCCCATGGAACAGACACTAGCCTGTGGGTGAGGATACTGTGCCCATGGAACAGACACTAGCCTGTGGGTGAGGATACTGTGCCCATGGAACAGACACTAGCCTGTGGGTGAGGATACTGTGCCCATAGAACAGACACTAGCCTGTGGGTGAGGATACTGTGCCCCATGGAACAGACACTAGCCTGTGGGTGAGGATATTGTGCCCCATAGAACAGACACTAGCCTGTGGGTGAGGATACTGTGCCCATGGAACAGACACTAGCCTGTGGGTGAGGATACTGTGCCCATGGAACAGACACTAGCCTGTGGGTGAGGATACTGTGCTCATGGAACAGACACTAGCCTGTGGGTGAGGATACTGTGCCCATGGAACAGACACTAGCCTGTGGGTGAGGATACTGTGCCCATGGAACAGACACTAGCCTGTGGGTGAGGATACTGTGCCCATGGAACAGACACTAGCCTGTGGGTGAGGATACTGTGCCCATAGAACAGACACTAGCCTGTGGGTGAGGATACTGTGCCCATGGAACAGACACTAGCCTGTGGGTGAGGATACTGTGCCCATGGAACAGACACTAGCCTGTGGGCGAGGATACTGTGCCCATGGAACAGACACTAGCCTGTGGGTGAGGATACTGTGCCCATAGAACAGACACTAGCCTGTGGGTGAGGATACTGTGCCCATGGAACAGACACTAGCCTGTGGGTGAGGATACTGTGCCCATGGAACAGACACTAGCCTGTGGGTGAGGATACTGTGCCCATGGAACAGACACTAGCCTGTGGGTGAGGATACTGTGCCCATAGAACAGACACTAGCCTGTGGGTGAGGATACTGTGCCCCATGGAACAGACACTAGCCTGTGGGTGAGGATACTGTGCTCATGGAACAGACACTAGCCTGTGGGTGAGGATACTGTGCCCATAGAACAAACACTAGCCTGTGGGTGAGGATACTGTGCCCATGGAACAGACACTAGCCTGTGGGTGAGGATACTGTGCCCATAGAACAGACACTAGCCTGTGGGTGAGGATACTGTGCCCATAGAACAGACACTAGCCTGTGGGTGAGGATACTGTGCCCATAGAACAGACACTAGCCTGTGGGTGAGGATACTGTGCCCATGGAACAGACACTAGCCTGTGGGTGAGGATACTGTGCTCATGGAACAGACACTAGCCTGTGGGTGAGGATACTGTGCCCCATAGAACAGACACTAGCCTGTGGGTGAGGATACTGTGCCCATAGAACAGACACTAGCCTGTGGGTGAGGATACTGTGCCCATAGAACAGACACTAGCCTGTGGGTGAGGATACTGTGCTCATGGAACAGACACTAGCCTGTGGGTGAGGATACTGTGCCCATGGAACAGACACTAGCCTGTGGGTGAGGATACTGTGCCCATGGAACAGACACTAGCCTGTGGGTGAGGATACTGTGCCCATGGAACAGACACTAGCCTGTGGGTGAGGATACTGTGCCCATGGAACAGACACTAGCCTGTGGGTGAGGATACTGTGCCCATGGAACAGACACTAACCTGTGGGTGAGGATACTGTGCTCATGGAACAGACACTAGCCTGTGGGTGAGGATACTGTGCCCCATAGAACAGACACTAGCCTGTGGGTGAGGATACTGTGCCCATAGAACAGACACTAGCCTGTGGGTGAGGATACTGTGCCCATGGAACAGACACTAGCCTGTGGGTGAGGATACTGTGCCCATGGAACAGACACTAGCCTGTGGGTGAGGATACTGTGCCCATGGAACAGACACTAGCCTGTGGGTGAGGATACTGTGCCCATGGAACAGACACTAGCCTGTGGGTGAGGATACTGTGCCCATAGAACAGACACTAGCCTGTGGGTGAGGATACTGTGCCCATGGAACAGACACTAGCCTGTGGGTGAGGATACTGTGCCCATGGAACAGACACTAGCCTGTGGGTGAGGATACTGTGCCCATGGAACAGACACTAGCCTGTGGGTGAGGATACTGTGCCCATGGAACAGACACTAGCCTGTGGGTGAGGATACTGTGCCCATGGAACAGACACTAGCCTGTGGGTGAGGATACTGTGCCCATGGAACAGACACTAGCCTGTGGGTGAGGATACTGTGCCCATGGAACAGACACTAGCCTGTGGGTGAGGATACTGTGCCCATGGAACAGACACTAGCCTGTGGGTGAGGACACTGTGTCCATGGAACAGACACTAGCCTGTGGGTGAGGATACTGTGCCCATGGAACAGACACTAGCCTGTGGGTGAGGATACTGTGCCCATGGAACAGACACTAGCCTGTGGGTGAGGATACTGTGCCCATGGAACAGACACTAGCCTGTGGGTGAGGATACTGTGCCCATGGAACAGACACTAGCCTGTGGGTGAGGACACTGTGTCCCAGACACTGAGAATGGGAAGAAAAGGTGAGATATTACAGTTCCGCACAATCTCATCCCTAGGCCCGGCTACAGACTAACAAGCAAGGCCGGAGTTGGCCGCTCAGAGCCAGCAGGAGTCGGACGGCGGTTGTCGCCTGTGGTTTTATTTTATTTCGCTCATCTAACACCTGCGGTAGCCTCCGTCACACAGTAACAGCCTCTGGATTGGGAACATGGGGAGTATTGATTTACCCAGCTCCCACACGCTGCTCACTTGTTCTTTAGCCCCGGGGCATATTAAACACGTCAGGGCAATGCAATTGGCCACTTTATTCTTAAGGGAACTTTAAATACACAACTGACATTCTTTCGAAGGCAGCTGGCAACATGGCCGCTTATAGGTGACAATTTATATATATCAATGCTCTGGGTACAGTGGGTGCCACTCTTGTAATATATATCTATGCTCTGGGTACAGTGGGTGCCACTCTTGTAATATATATCTATGCTCTGGGTACAGTGGGTGCCACTCCTGTAATATATATCAATGCTCTGGGTACAGTGGGTGCCACTCCTGTAATTTATATCAATGCTCTGGGTACAGTGGGTGCCAATCCTTTAATATATATCTATGCTCTGGGTACAGTGGGTGCCACTCCTGTAATATATATCTATGCTCTGGGTACAGTGGGTGCCACTCCTGTAATATATATCAATGCTCTGGGTACAGTGGGTGCCACTCCTGTAATATATATCTATGCTCTGGGTACAGTGGGTGCCACTCCTTTAATATATATCTATGCTCTGGGTACAGTGGGTGCCACTCCTGTAATATATATCTATGTCCTGGGTACAGTGGGTGCCACTCCTGTAATATATATCTATGCTCTGGGTACAGTGGGTGCCACTCCTGTAATATATATCAATGCTCTGGGTACAGTGGGTGCCACTACTTTAATATATATATCTATGCTCTGGGTACAGTGGGTCCCACTCCTGTAATATATATCAATGCTCTGGGTACAGTGGGTGCCACTCCTGTAATATATATCTATGCTCTGGGTACAGTGGGTGCCACTCCTGTAATATATATCTATGCTCTGGGTACAGTGGGTGCCACTCCTGTAATATATATCTATGCTCTGGGTACAGTGGGTGCCACTCCTGTAATATATATCTATGCTCTGGGTACAGTGGGTGCCACTCCTGTAATATATATCTATGCTCTGGGTACAGTGGGTGCCACTCCTGTAATATATATCTATGCTCTGGGTACAGTGGTGACTGGATGACGGCTCTGTGCTGGCAGTTAGTACCTAAGAGGATGCGGGGCACCCAGGGGAAGGCCACTTTATGCGCTGATATGTTAAGGGCAGAGCTAGGGATGCTGTTCGGAGCGCTGGGGAAGCTGACACCACGTTACATAAAGTACAAAACGGTCGGGCGCGGTGCCAACATACAGTGACCCGATCCAATAACAGCAGATTTATATTCTGATGCCAAACAGAACGGCAGGTGAAATCCAACATGTTGTATAAACTAGGGGAGGGGTATTAGAGTAGGGGAGAAAGGGAATGTGGGGGGTCATGCAGGATCAGAGCGGCCAATTGGGGGCACACATACAGGAATGGATGTTACAGTTGGGTAATGGCTGTGCCCTGCATGTGGCCTGACAGTTTTCCCTTAATTAGCAGGATCATCAGTTACTTCAGCCTAAGACCCCAACAACTACTCAAGCCCCCCACATGGCCAGTACCACAAGGGTCCCACCTGGCCAGCCCCACAGTTTAAGAACTATTGCTCTAAACAGTAATGGATTTTCCCTCTATATGTGCACAGAACCCCTCAGTGACTTCTAATATCCTTATCATTTACAGTAGGGGGTACATTATCCCTTATAATACATGAGTGATACTCAGAGTTCCCTGTATAACTCAGCCTGCAGCCTTGTGCCTTTATATGGGCACAGAACCCCTCAGTGACTGCTAATATCCTTATCATTTACAGTAGGGGGTACATTATCCCTTATAATACATGAGTGATACTCAGAGTTCCCTGTATAACTCAGCCTGCAGCCTTGTGCCTTTATATGGGCACAGAACCCCTCAGTGACTGCTAATATCCTTATCATTTACAGTAGGGGGTACATTATCCCTTATAATACATGAGTGATACTCAGAGTTCCCTGTATAACTCAGCCTGCAGCCTTGTGCCTTTATATGGGCACAGAACCCCTCAGTGTCTGCTAATATCCTTATCATTTACAGTAGGGGGTACATTATCCCTTATAATACATGAGTGATACTCAGAGTTCCCTGTATAACTCAGCCTGCAGCCTTGTGCCTTTATATGGGCACAGAACCCCTCAGTGGCTTCTAATATCCTTATCATTTACAGTAGGGGGTATAATAGCATCTTAATATTTAAAAAATGATTTTCTCCAATACTGTTCGACAGTGAGTAATGTAGACAGCCACAAATTCCCCACAACAGAGAAGGCTAGAATATTGTGTGAGTGACAGAGGGATAAATACAATGGATGTAGAGATGACGGTGCCCCGGGGCAAGTTCTAGGGATGGACAAAGAGAACAATATCTTCCCTGGGCCCTGAGCATCACACACCCTTTGAGAGTGCAGAGGAGATGAAGGTACAAAGGGCATATTATATTGTGCAAGAGCTGTTAGATATTTGCAGTAAATACATCACCAATGATACAGGCCTGGTACCCCTGCAGGTATAACTGAACCTCACAAAGGTCATTAGGGACTGGCCAAGCTGCGGCCCCTGCCGGGGGGTCACTCGGTCGCCATACACACGCTTTATATTCCTTTATAGTCATTTTATGGGCATTTGCTAAACTATTTCATTATCTAGGCATCCAAAAAATCTACACCAAAGGCCTAGAATCATAGCTACCGTCACCATGGCAACCTTAGCCCAGCAACTACATCAGGCAGGCAGCCATGTTGGAAATTTTATCTAATTACTTCTTAGTGGGGGAAAAATGCTCTGCCTGCTTATGTAATTTTCCCATTTGCTAGGAGACTTTGAGGTATTTTGTGGAAATAATTAGATTTGATATTCCCAAGTGTTACCATGTGTTTTCTGATGCTTACAAACGGGCTTGAAAGACATTTTTTTTCCCTGTGTGAATTATTTTTTTGTATTTGCCTTTAAGATTGGACTCTAGCTGCTAAGGCTTTTTTGCAGAATTCTTTGAAAATCATAATATCTTTCTAGAATATAGTAAATCCCATGTCACCATATTAAACAAGTGTGATGGCACAGAACTTTGAAAGTTTCTCTGGGAAGGGACTGTGGCTGTGGGATAGCAGGTATAGTAGGGAGAGATGGTGCCTATAGTAGCAGTGGGGGGATAATAGCCTCTGGGAAGGGACTGGGGCTGTGGGATAGCAGGTATAGTAGGGAGAGATGGTGCCTATAGTAGCAGTGGGGGGATAATAGCCTCTGGGAAGGGACTGGGGCTGTGGGATAGCAGGTATTGTAGGGAGAGATGGTGCCTATA
Source organism: Xenopus tropicalis (assembly GCF_000004195.4). Classification (NCBI taxonomy): domain Eukaryota; kingdom Metazoa; phylum Chordata; class Amphibia; order Anura; family Pipidae; genus Xenopus; species Xenopus tropicalis. The sequence goes on from NC_030680.2 coordinate 14,657,489, forward strand.
GTAGCAGTGGGGGGATAATAGCCTCTGGGAAGGGACTGGGGCTGTGGGATAGCAGGTATAGTAGGGAGAGATGGTGCCTATAGTAGCAGTGGGATAATAGCTTCTGGGAACGGACTGGGGCTGTGGGATAGCAGGTATAGTAGGGAGAGATGGTGCCTATAGTAGCAGTGGGGGGATAATAGCCTCTGGGAAGGGACTGGGGCTGTGGGATAGCAGGTATAGTAGGGAGAGATGGTGCCTATAGTAGCAGTGAGGGGATAATAGCATCTGGGAAGGGACTGGGGCTGTGGGATAGCAGGTATAGTAGGGAGAGATGATGCCTATAGTAGCAGTGGGATAATAGCCTCTGGGAAGGGACTGGGGCTGTGGGATAGCAGGTATTGTAGGGAGAGATGGTGCCTATAGTAGCAGTGGGGGGATAATAGCCTCTGGGAAGGGACTGGGGCTGTGGGATAGCAGGTATAGTAGGGAGAGATGGTGCCTATAGTAGCAGTGGGGGGATAATAGCCTCTGGGAAGGGACTGGGGCTGTGGGATAGCAGGTATAGTAGGGAGAGATGGTGCCTATAGTAGCAGTGGGATAATAGCCTCTGGGAAGGGACTGGGGCTGTGGGATAGCAGGTATAGTAGGGAGAGATGGTGCCTATAGTAGCAGTGGGGAGGATAATAGCCTCTGGGAAGGGACTGGGGCTGTGGGATAGCAGGTATAGTAGGGAGAGATGGTGCCTATAGTAGCAGTGGGGGGATAATAGCCTCTGGGAAGGGACTGGGGCTGTGGGATAGCAGGTATAGTAGGGTAACAACAAAGATGCTATATGCCATATAGCCTTACTTTATATGGAAGGGAACCCCACAATTTCAATATTTCGCACCACCATACCCACACTAAAGAGCTCTGACAAGGGAGCTACAGTATTTGGTGCAGACACTGACAGTTCATAGGATGGCCAACTCTTAACACATTTACAATACAAGCCACTGAAGAAAGATGTAGAACTCTTGAGTAACCCATTCTTTGCCACTTGTAGCAATATTAAGACTTACAGACAGGCTAGCAGAATCAATACCAATAGCCAAGAAGCCAATCAGTTCTCAACATTTAAAATGTGAGCTCTGCAGGCAAGGATCCCCTTCCTCTTTCCCCTGTGACACTTAGCTCTTAAACTTTTACAATATATTTTCCTTTTCCTATTATAACAAATCCACGTGCACAATAAGTATCCAAGGAAGTCCATGTTTCTCCCTGTGGCCTATGGTTATAGATGCTATATATCTGCTTAATCTTTCAGCAACTACTGATCCCAGCCTATAGCAATAAGCCTATAGCAATATATCTAGAAAACAACATAAGGGAAGATTTCCCAGACCCAACCTTATTACATGACAGCAAGTCAGCTTTGTACCGCAGGATAAGAAACAATCAGGCCCATAATGAGCTTGTTCTCCAGGGGTGGATTATTTTACCAAAGGAATGGTTTGTTCTATATGGCACGTGCTACCAGCAGGGTATCAGAGACATTCTAATCCAACATGTTCTTCTATAAAGTGATGTATAACTCAGAGCTTGGGCAAACTGTCTCAGGCTGGAGAATGTAACTCAGAGCTTGGCCAAACTGTCTCAGGCTGGAGAGTGTAACTCAGAGCTTGGCCAAACTGTCTCAGGCTGGAGAATGTAACTCAGAGCTTGGCCAAACTGTCTCAGGCTGGAGAGTGTAACTCAGAGCTTGGCCAAAGTGTCTCAGGCTGGAGAATGTAACTCAGAGCTTGGGCAAACTGTCTCAGGCTGGAGAGTGTAACTCAGAGCTTGGCCAAAGTGTCTCAGGCTGGAGAATGTAACTCAGAGCTTGGCCAAAGTGTCTCAAGCTGGAGAATGTAACTCAGAGCTTGGCCAAACTGTCTCAGGCTGGAGAGTGTAACTCAGAGCTTGGCCAAAGTGTCTCAAGCTGGAGAATGTAACTCAGAGCTTGGCCAAAGTGTCTCAAGCTGGAGAATGTAACTCAGAGCTTGGCCAAACTGTCTCAGGCTGGAGAATGTAACTCAGAGCTTGGCCAAACTGTCTCAGGCTGGAGAATGCAACTCAGAGCTTGGCCAAACTGTCTCAGGCTGGAGAGTGTAACTCAGAGCTTGGCCAAACTGTCTCAGGCTGAAGAGTGTAACTCAGAGCTTGGCCAAAGTGTCTCAGGCTGGAGAGTGTAACTCAGAGCTTGGCCAAAGTGTCTCAGGCTGGAGAGTGTAACTCAGAGCTTGGCCAAAGTGTCTCAGGCTGGAGAGTGTAACTCAGAGCTTGGCCAAAGTGTCTCAGGCTGGAGAGTGTAACTCAGAGCTTGGCCAAAGTGTCTCAGGCTGGAGAGTGTAACTCAGAGCTTGGCCAAACTGTCTCAGGCTGGAGAACAAGTCACTGAGTTTGATCATTGACAGCAGCTGAAGAGCCAAACCACAACATTCCCAGCATTAGACTTTAATCTCTGCACAGAAACCCACAACTTATTACACAAACCAACACAATGCTCAACAGAGAAGCAAACACATTAGTGACATAAGCTAAAAGTAAACCTTGACTAGAGCACAGTGCCCCCCAGTATGAGGGTAACCTTAACACCTCTGCTTCCCCAGGCCAGGAGCCACATATACACATCAGATAGATAACAGACCTATTGGTTCATGTTCATAATAAGCCAATACAATAAACCAGGACCATGACTTAAGACACAGCCATTTTGGAATATATTTTCAATAAGAGATGAAAAAAAACCCAACCGTGTTCCTTACCTCAATCAGGAAGTCCCCAGTGCGTAGGCCGGCTTGCCAAGCCACCCCATCCTCATCCACTGACTCCAGGTACTGCAGGGCCGGAAAGGCTGGTGTTGGGTTGAACTCCTCAATAGGTGTATCAGCTTATGGGGCAAACAAAAACACACATGAGATTGAATGATTACTTCTCACTGTAATGAAATGGCTAATTATTAAGTTGTACAAATGGACATAGTTCAACAGAGTTACAGCAGAACTGGAGCCGGAGGCTAGTAGCATGGAGAAGGGACCTCCAAAGGCAGTCACTGAAAGACCTCCATAGAGCGGATTCACTTGCCAGCATCCCTTTATACAAACAGGGCCAGTTCATGTAAGGATAACAGAGTGGCCTAATACAGACAGCAGTCATATGAACATCAGTTCAGAGTAAATACTATAATGTTTGCATTTTGTCAAACTTTATGGCAAGGCTTATGTGTTGTAATAGGTGAGTCTTGTGTTGTGTTGGTGGAATTGTGGTTGACTTTGTAGCAAAGCAAGACTTGATTAACACTACTTTGAAGTCTCAACAAAAACTAAACATAGGCCTCACTCAAAAGAAAACACAAAAAAAACATCAAACAATACAACACACTAATCTAATATAACACACATGATTCCACCAACATAGCATTCAAGGCTCATCCAATACAACACAACATTTTACCAACACAACACTCACCCAATACAACACAAGAATCCATCAACACAACACTCAAGACTCACCCAATACAACACATGATTCCACCAACACAACACTCAAGACTCACCCAATACAACACATGATTCCACCAACACAACACTCAAGACTCACCCAATACAACACATGATTCCACCAACACAACACTCAAGACTCACCCAATACAACACATGATTCCATCAACACAACACTCAAGACTCACCCAATACAACACATGATTCCACCAACACAACACTCAAGACTCACCCAATACAACACATGATTCCACCAACACAACACTCAAGACTAACCCAATACAACACATGATTCCACCAACACAACACTCAAGACTCACCCAATACAACACATGATTCCACCAACACAACACTCAAGACTAACCCAATACAACACATGATTCCACCAACACGACACAAGGCTCACCCAACACAATACACAAGATTCCACAAACATAGCACTCAAAATACACCCCATGCAACACACCAGATGCCACCAATACAATACTTATCAAATACAAACACACAATCCCACCAACACAGCACAAAACTCAACCAATACAACATTCAAGATTCCATCTCAACACTCACCCCAATAACAACTGAACACAGCACACACACACCCACTGACCCACATGGCACAAAAGTCCCAATGAAAAGCAACATTTACAAATGTCATGTCTCGTTCTTTCTGGTTTTTTTTGTCCTATTTCCATTGGTCGCGGCAACTACATGGCGACTTTCATGCCATAGTGTACTGCATTAGCCGCTGCGACTAACCACACACGATTTTTTGTTTGTGCGGATTAGTTGTGGCGACTTTTTAAAAAGTCGTGGCAACTGATCGCTGTGTGTGTCTTTGCCCTTACTGAGGTGGTGAGGGGGAGGAGGGAGAAACCCCCTTTGCAAAGCAACAGTGAATCCCATCGTACCTTGCTCTAGGCCTTTGGACCAGGCAAGATTTATGGTTACAGTGAATTCTAAGAAGGTCTGGAGGTATCAGTTCATTATCATGAGTAGCGGGCAAACTGTTGGCCTAGTTAGAGCTGGTGCTTGACAGATGTCACCAAACAAACTTCCCACCAGCAGCGTCCTGACAGCCAATGGCTGCTGGGGAGTTACAGTTCAGCCGGAGAGCGACAAGTTGCAGACACCTGCGTCTAGTGGCTACTGATGTCACTGCTTCCACACTGCAGGGAACACTGATTATTCCGGGGGGATAACCCCTTATAGTCTGACCCTTTGCTAACAAGGTGGGCTCCGCTCTTGCACGTTAAGAGACAACAGAGCGATTTTTATAAAGCGTCTCGCTGCATTTAGAACATAATGATGCGCTGTCAGCGGGAACAACAATGCAATAACTGCGATTGTGCATAATTTATATCCCACATCAACAGCTTGCAAGGGCGCTTTAACCCCTTCACAGCCAAGAGGGCCCTGCGCCGCAATGGAAGTCAGGCGCTGAGAGCTTTTTTTTGGTAATGAGAAACTTTCCGTGGAGAGTAAATGGCGAGTAAAAGGAATGGACAAGTGCAACTCCTCCAGGTGTCTCCGATAACATCTGGGGGGGCTTCCACTTGCCCACGGCCACAGGGGCAAAGTAAAGGGGGTCCTAATTTGACCTAATTCAGAGGGGGGGTTGCTTTACAGCACAGACAAGCGGATAATGACATGCAGTGCACTTACCCTTTGCCCCTCGGAGCACAAATCCAAAACCTTCATTGTCCTTTTTCTGGAGCACCACGGTCTTCTCCTCGATGATGCAGTCACTGTAGGGAGAATGTCGAGCATAACGGCTGTTATTAAACCCTCTCATCATGACTGCAGCAGTCGGTCTTCGAGAACGCATCTTCATCATCGTTACCGTCACAGGCAATTACTCAGACAAGCAGTGCAGGTGGCAAGCATTAACATTAAAGAAGAAAAATCAGGAAAGAAATGCATAAGGGGGGGGCAAAAAAAAAAAAAAAAAGACCAATTAATCCGATGTGACATAGTGGAAAAGCTGCAAGAAGGAGGAAGAGGAGCGAGGGAGGCAGACAGCGGGCATGCTGATCTCCGCTACGTACAAATGGCTGGGGGAATGTGTAATCATGTCAGCTGTGTGCTAGACAGGGCGGCCAACGGAGGGGGGGTACGGAATAAAAAGAATAAATAAAGTGAATAATGATCTCCTTAATAAAATCTTCAGCTGTAAATCCAAGCAAGGCATCCCCCGGCCGAGCCGCCGCTAAACCAGCCGGTGGCAAAATCGGGAGGCATCACTTTAAAAGTGGGGTCTCTCCTCCTGTCTCCCCCAGTTGGAAAGAAGGCACACATGAAATCCAAATTGCCTTGCATCAAAAGCCCATTCCCAGGGCTACTGGAGGCTGCAAGGAATCTCACGCGGTCACATGACTTTGCCTACAATGCAAGCAACGTGCAGCTCCGCGTCACCAAGGCACCGATTTCCACAGCATTAGAAAGGGGGGGGGGGGAACTGCATAATTTAAATAGTAACAGGGGAGGCTGGATGTGCAGGGAACCGGAGGCACATGTTGTACTGCAGGGAAATGCTTGCCTAGCTGCAGCTTGTGTAGGAACAGCCACAGTCTGGTCTAAATGCCAGGCTAAACGGGTTACACGCTTCCTTCTGCATTACAGGTGTCAGGTGTGTAATGCAGGGAAGGGAGATGGGAGTAGGGTAAGAAGGAAATATATTCCATAGAAATAGAAAATCATAGAGAATCCTACTATAGGCACCATCTCTTCCTACTATACCTGCTATCCCACAGCCCCAGTCCCTTCCCAGAGGCTATTATCCCCCCACTGCTACTATAGGCACCATCTCTCCCTACTATACCTGCTATCCCACAGCCCCAGTCCCTTCCCAGAGGCTATTATCCCCCCACTGCTACTATAGGCACCATCTCTCCCTACTATACCTGCTATCCCACAGCCCCAGTCCCTTCCAGAGGCTATTATCCCCCCACTGCTACTATAGGCACCATCTCTCCCTACTATACCTGCTATCCCACAGCCATAGTCCCTTCCCAGAGGCTATTATCCCACTGCTACTATAGGCACCATCTCTCCCTACTATACCTGCTATCCCACAGCCCCACCCCCTTCCCAGAGGCTATTATCCCACTGCTACTATAGGCACCATCTCTCCCTACTATACCTGCTATCCCACAGCCCCACCCCCTTCCCAGAGGCTATTATCCCACTGCTACTATAGGCACCATCTCTTCCTACTATACCTGCTATCCCACAGCCCCACCCCCTTCCCAGAGGCTATTATCCCACTGCTACTATAGGCACCATCTCTCCCTACTATACCTGCTATCCCACAGCCACAGTCCCTTCCCAGAGGCTATTATCCCACTGTTACTATAGGCACCATCTCTCCCTACTATACCTGCTATCCCACAGCCACAGTCCCTTCCCAGAGGCTATTATCCCACTGCTACTATAGGCACCATCTCTCCCTACTATACCTGCTATCCCACAGCCATAGTCCCTTCCCAGAGGCTATTATCCCACTGCTACTATAGGCACCATCTCTCCCTACAATACCTGCTATCCCACAGCCCCAAGCCCTTCCCAGAGGCTATTATCCCACTGCTACTATAGGCACCATCTCTCCCTACTATACCTGCTATCCCACAGCCCCAGTCCCTTCCCAGAGGCTATTATCCCCCCACTGCTACTATAGGCACCATCTCTCCCTACTATACCTGCTATCCCACAGCCCCAGTCCCTTCCCAGAGGCTATTATCCCCCCACTGCTACTATAGGCACCATCTCTCCCTACTATACCTGCTATCCCACAGCCCCAGTCCCTTCCCAGAGGCTATTATCCCACTGCTACTATAGGCACCATCTCTCCCTACTATACCTGCTATCCCACAGCCCCAGTCCCTTCCCAGAGGCTATTATCCCACTGCTACTATAGGCACCATCTCTCCCTACTATACCTGCTATCCCACAGCCCCAGTCCCTTCCCAGAGGCTATTATCCCCCACTGCTACTATAGGCACCATCTCTGTGAAAGGGGTTAAAATTCCATTGAACTCTATGGATTACAACACTCAGTGACGTCAATCATCATTACTACCCCAGCTAAACGTTAATATCAATCCACTGCATTTCATATGAATAACATAAATTGGTTCTGGTAGATATATATATATATATTGTTGAGGCACAGAATGGCATTTGGGTAAGTGGGCTTGCATTAGACTGCAGCCATTTCTGTTCCTAAGCAAGGTCCGTGCAGCCATAGCAGAGAGCTGATCAATAGTACACGCTGCCCGTCAGGTTGAAAGGGAGTCTGACCAGAATTTTTAAGTGCCCGTCACCTCACTTGACCACTCATACACCTTGTGTGCCTTTGTTCTCTCTTAGATTTAGTAGATCCGTATAATGCAACCCTATGAGACATGTGTTTTGCACTATGCTGGGCTGTTAAATATATAAAATATAGGATTACTATACTTCCAGCATTCAGCACTACTAGCTTCCCATCATGCAGAATGGTTCAATCCCAGTCTGCAGCACATGGAAACCCCAGAATGCACTACTGTCAGACCAACCCGCACATTTATATTTTCCTGGTCAGGCCCCATTACGCCCCAACCATATGCCCCTGGCAACGTCTTCAGTCAAGCTCCCAGACCTACCACTGGCGCTATGCTGAAGAAGAATGGCGCCAATAAGAGGATACGGTCTGAAGGAAAAAACCAAGGGGCCCCCCTAACGCTGAGGCCCTCGGCTATTGCCCCGAGTATATAATACTACTGCACTACACCAGAAATCTGTGGAAGACTGACTGTCAGCTCCCGCCGCGGGACATTGATGGATGAAGTTACCTCCCTTCTAGTAAATGTTTGCTGATGGCTAAGAATCACATAAGGATCATTAGTAAGTATTGCTGTGAGGCACAATTGAGCAACTTGCCGGGCCCTAGGGGGGCAGAAATGGCAAGTGATGCTCCTTTCCGCTGCCCCCTCGGCCTATGGTGATGCTTCCCTGGGTGTGAATCTAAAATGCTGATAAAGAGCCTCATTAATTGGCTGCTAATCACAGCTCATTGGAAAATCTATATTCAGATTCATTACAGTATGTGGCCTAGCTTTGCCCAATCAGAGAGACATTGTAAGGGTAGTGGTCTCTGTAATGTAGAGCAGGGATTCTTAACATATGACCTTAAATATGGTTGGGTCCTCATGTTCCCCTTTAAAACAATCACATTTCCTCCCACAAAAGAAGTGTAAATTGGTTCTATCTTGGGCCACAGGGCCCATTCCTAGTCTCATAGGGAAAAAGTTCAAGAATCCCTGCAGTTGAGAAGGAAAGGCATTCTGGCATTTTATTGCCATTAGATTAGTCACAATAGTACATCCTGGAATGCTATATTTGTTCTTCAGAATGTTTTACCAGCCATAGAGGCTCTGTTCTGTTTGTTTAAGATAGCAGCTGCCATTTTAGCTTGGTCTGGCTTCACTTCCCTGCCTGCACACTGCTCCTGGAACAGCTCTAAACTCAGATTAGATGGCAGAGATGGGAGAGGGAGAGAGGAGAGATGGGAGAGGGAGGAGGAGAAGGGATGGGGAGAGAGGAGAGATGGGAAAGGGTGAAGGCATGGGGAGAGAGGAGAGATGGGAAAGGGTGAAGGCATGGGGAGAGAGGAGAGATGGGAGAAGGGATGGGGAGAGATGGGAGAGGGAGAAGGGATGGGGAGAGAGGAGAGATGGGAGAGGGAGAAGGGAAGGGGAGAGAGGAGAGATGGGAGAAGGAGAAGGGATGGGGAGAGGGGAGAGATGGGAGAGGGGATGGGGAGAGAGGAGAGATGGGAGAGGGAGAAGGGAAGGGGAGAGAGGAGAGATGGGAGAAGGAGAAGGGATGGGGAGAGGGGAGAGATGGGAGAGGGGATGGGGAGAGAGGAAAGATGGGAGAGGGAGGAGGAGAAGGAGAGAGGAGAGATGGGAGAGGGAGAAGGAGAAGGGAAAGGGAAAGAGGAGAGATGGGAGAAGGGATGGGGAGGGAGGAGAGATGGGAGAAGGAGAAGGGATGGGGAGAGAGGAGAGATGGGAGAGGGAGAAGGGATAGGGAGAGAGGAGAGATGGGAGAGGGAGAAGGAGAAGGGGAGAGGAGAGATGGGAGAAGGAGAAGGGATGGGGAGAGAGGAGAGATGGGAGAGGGAGAAGGAGAAGGGAAGGGGAGAGAGGAGAGATTGGAGAAGGAGAAGGGATGGGGAGAGAGGAGAGATGGGAGAGGGAGAAGGGATGGGGAGAGAGGAGAGATGGGAGAGGGAGAAGGGAAGGGGAGAGATGAGAGATGGGAGAAGGAGAAGGGATGGGGAGAGAGGAGAGATGGGAGAAGGAGAAGGGATGGGGAGAGAGGAGAGATGGGAGAGGGAGAAGGGATGGGGAGAGAGGAGAGATGGGAGAGGGAGAAGGGATGGGGAGAGAGGAGAGATGGGAGAGGGAGAAGGGAAGGGGAGAGATGAGAGATGGGAGAAGGAGAAGGGATGGGGAGAGAGGAGAGATGGGAGAAGGAGAAGGGATGGGGAGAGAGGAGAGATGGGAGAGGGAGAAGGGAAGGGGAGAGATGAGAGATGGGAGAAGGAGAAGGGATGGGGAGAGAGGAGAGATGGGAGAAGGAGAAGGGATGGGGAGAGAGGAGAGATGGGAGAAGGAGAAGGGATGGGGAGAGAGGAGAGATGGGAGAGGGAGAAGGGAAGGGGAGAGAGGAGAGATGGGAGAAGAGATGGGGAGAGAGAAGCAAACTGAGCAGAGTATTCCATGCCCTGAAATTTTTTTCTGAGAGCAGGAAGTCCAACACAGAAGATCACGTATACAGAATTAAATGAAATGTGGTGTTTCTTTTCACAAAGGAGCTGCAGTTCTGTGAGTGCTTATGGGTGTATTTATATAGACCTTTCTGGTAAAGCTTACTGAGTTTTTAGGGACATGGCAACGTACAGTTGAGGCAGGACTCAAGAATATGCAACATACATGGGGCACAGTCACAAAATTGGCCAAAGACAGAGAGAAGCTGAAACCTCCGTTGTTGCCTTACACGCCAGTGGGCATAACAAGCAGTGATGGGGAGGGTAGGGCCAGTATTATACATGTAATGACAATATACTTGCTGGTAAATGTGCAATCCTTCTTCTTTGTATCCCAGTTTTGCATGGTGACTCCACCAGAACTGAAATAAGTGGCGGCTGATCTGGCAGTCTAACTGTATCCATCGCGCCACTGTGACTTCAAACAACCCCAGGCTAGTAACATTTACTGGTAGAGGTTGCTAGGGGAAGAGTCATCTACCTTTTCTCTGATCAGTGGAGCAAAATCTCAAGACTTTCCTATTTACAGTAACTTAATTTTCAGCCGACCAGGTGGCGCTTTTGTTTTAAATTAATTATCATATCAAACTCATATCTGCCCAATTAAACTACAGCCCCCATACACATATCTGCCCAATTAACCTACAGCCCCGATACACATATCTGCCCAATTAAACTACAGCCCGCATACACATATCTGCCCAATTATCCTACAGCCCCGATACACTTATCTGCCCAATTAACTTACTTTACAGCCCCGATACACATATCTGCCCAATTATCCTACAGCCCCCATACACATATCTGCCCAATTATCCTACAGCCCCCATACACATATCTGCCCAATTATCTTACTTTACAGCCCCGATACACATATCTGCCCAATTATCTTACTTTACAGCCCCGATACACATATCTGCCCAATTATCCTACAGCCCCCATACACATATCTGCCCAATTATCTTACTTTACAGCCCCCATACACATATCTGCCCAATTATCCTACAGCCCCGATACACTTATCTGCCCAATTATCTTACTTTACAGCCCCCATACACATATCTGCCCAATTATCTTACTTTACAGCCCCGATACACATATCTGCCCAATTATCCTACAGCCCCCATACACATATCTGCCCAATTATCTTACTTTACAGCCCCCATACACATATCTGCCCAATTATCCTACAGCCCCGATACACTTATCTGCCCAATTATCTTACTTTACAGCCCCCATACACATATCTGCCCAATTATCTTACTTTACAGCCCCCATACACATATCTTCCCAATTATCTTACTTTACAGCCCCGATACACATATCTTCCCAATTATCTTACTTTACAGCCCGATACACTTATCTGCCCAATTATCTTACTTTACAGCCCCCATACACATATCTGCCCAATTATCTTACTTTACAGCCCCCATACACATATCTGCCCAATTATCCTACAGCCCCGATACACTTATCTGCCCAATTATCTTACTTTACAGCCCCCATACACATATCTGCCCAATTATCTTACTTTACAGCCCCGATACACATATCTGCCCAATTATCCTACAGCCCCCATACACATATCTGCCCAATTATCTTACTTTACAGCCCCCATACACATATCTGCCCAATTATCTTACTTTACAGCCCCGATACACATATCTTCCCAATTATCTTACTTTACAGCCCCGATACACATATCTGCCCTATTATCTTACTTTACAGCCCCGATACACATATCTGCCCAATTATCTTACTTTACAGCCCCCATACACATATCTGCCCAATTATCTTACCTTACAGCCCCCATACACATATCTGCCCAATTATCCTACAGCCCCCATACACATATCTGCCCAATTATCTTACTTTACAGCCCCCATACACATATCTTCCCAATTATCTTACTTTACAGCCCCGATACACATATCTGCCCAATTATCCTACAGCCCCCATACACATATCTGCCCAATTATCTTACTTTACAGCCCCCATACACATATCTGCCCAATTATCTTACTTTACAGCCCCGATACACATATCTGCCCAATTATCTTACTTTACAGCCCCCATACACATATCTTCCCAATTATCTTACTTTACAGCCCCCATACACATATCTGCCCAATTATCTTACTTTACAGCCCCGATACACATATCTGCCCAATTATCTTACTTTACAGCCCCGATACACATATCTGCCCAATTATCTTACTTTATAGTCCCCATACACATATCTGCCCGATTATCTTACTTTACAGCCCCCATACACATATCTGCACAATTATCTTACCTTACAGCCCCCATACACATATCTGCCCAATTATCTTACTTTACAGCCCCCATACACATATCTTCCCAATTATCTTACTTTACAGCCCCCATACACATATCTGCCCAATTATCTTACTTTACAGCCCCCATACACATATCTTCCCAATTATCTTACTTTACAGCCCCCATACACATATCTGCCCAATTATCTTACTTTACAGCCCCGATACACATATCTGCCCAATTATCTTACTTTACAGCCCCCATACACATATCTTCCCAATTATCTTACTTTACAGCCCCCATACACATATCTGCCCAATTATTTTACTTTACAGCCCCCATACACATATCTTCCCAATTATCTTACTTTACAGCCCCCATACACATATCTGCCCAATTATCTTACTTTACAGCCCCCATACACATATCTTCCCAATTATCTTACTTTACAGCCCCCATACACATATCTTCCCAACTATCTTACTTTACAGCCCCCATACACATATCTTCCCAATTATCTTACTTTACAGCCCCCATACACATATCTGCACAATTATCTTACTTTACAGCCCCCATACACATATCTGCACAATTATCTTACTTTACAGCCCCCATACACATATCTTCCCAATTATCTTACTTTACAGCCCCCATACACATATCTGCCCGATTATCTTACTTTACAGCCCCCATACACATATCTGCACAATTATCTTACCTTACAGCCCCCATACACATATCTGCCCAATTATCTTACTTTACAGCCCCCATACACATATCTGCCCAATTATCTTACTTTACAGCCCCCATACACATATCTGCCCAATTATCTTACTTTATAGTCCCCATACACATATCTGCCCAATTATCTTACTTTACAGCCCCCATACACATATCTGCCCAATTATCTTACTTTACAGCCCCCATACACATATCTTCCCAATTATCTTACTTTACAGCCCCCATACACATATCTGCCCAATTATTTTACTTTACAGCCCCCATACACATATCTTCCCAATTATCTTACTTTACAGCCCCCATACACATATCTGCCCAATTATCTTACTTTACAGCCCCGATACACTTATCTGCCCAATTATCTTACTTTACAGCCCCCATACACATATCTGCCCAATTATCTTAATTTACAGCCCCCATACACATATCTGCCCAATTATCTTACTTTACAGCCCCCATACACATATCTGCCCGATTATCTTACTTTATAGTCCCCATACACATATCTGCCCGATTATCTTACTTTACAGCCCCCATACACATATCTGCCCAATTATCTTACTTTACAGCCCCCATACACATATCTGCCCGATTATCTTACCTTACAGCCCCCATACACATATCTGCCCAATTATCTTACTTTACAGCCCCCATACACATATCTGCCCTATTATCTTACTTTACAGCCCCCATACACATATCTGCCCAATTATCTTACCTTACAGCCCCCATACACATATCTGCCCAATTATCTTACTTTACAGCCCCCATACACATATCTGCCCAATTATCTTACTTTACAGCCCCCATACACATATCTGCCCAATTATCTTACTTTACAGCCCCCATACACATATCTGCACAATTATCTTACCTTACAGCCCCCATACACATATCTGCCCAATTATCTTACTTTACAGCCCCCATACACATATCTGCCCAATTATCTTACTTTACAGCCCCCATACACATATCTGCCCAATTATCTTACTTTACAGCCCCCATACACATATCTGCCCAATTATCTTACTTTACAGCCCCCATACACATATCTGCCCTATTATCTTACTTTACAGCCCCCATACACATATCTGCCCAGTTATCTTACCTTACAGCCCCCATACACATATCTGCCCAATTATCTTACTTTACAGCCCCCATACACATATCTGCCCAATTATCTTACTTTACAGCCCCCATACACATATCTGCCCCAATTATCTTACTTTACAGCCCCCATACACATATCTGCACAATTATCTTACCTTACAGCCCCCATACACATATCTGCCCAATTATCTTACTTTACAGCCCCCATACACATATCTGCCCAATTATCTTACTTTACAGCCCCCATACACATATCTGCCCAATTATCTTACTTTACAGCCCCCATACACATATCTGCCCAATTATCTTACTTTACAGCCCCCATACACATATCTGCCCAATTATCTTACTTTACAGCCCCCATACACATATCTGCCCTATTATCTTACTTTACAGCCCCCATACACATATCAGCCCAATTATCTTACCTTACAGCCCCCATACACATATCAGCCCAATTATCTTACCTTACAGCCCCCATACACATATCAGCCCAATTATCTTACCTTACAGCCCCCATACACATATCTGCCCAGTTATCTTGACCTGACCATTACCATACACAGATGCCTACTCAATGACCTTGCCCACAGGTACCAGTATACTCCTACTTGGCCCCCAATAACCACCATAACCATAAGAACAGGAATAACATATCATCTACTGACAGCACCAAGTTCTGCTATACCCTGTTTGACCCAAAACACCCAGCCGATACTGTAACCCCCACCGCGTGACAGAAACACTTCTCGTCTGACGCCAGCACAATCATCATTTGTTGTTTGCACAGTGGCCGACATATATCCCCATACAGCATTTATCTTCATTAGCATAACATCAAGCTGTAATTACACGGCCCAGACACCAGTCACTGTCAGAGCTGTCATTAATTCCAGAGGGAAGTGGGAATGCCAGCCGAGCCAGATTAGGGGCAGACAGTGAGTGAGAGTGCCACCTCTGCTGACTGGCGCATACGGAAAACCAATATTGTTTTCTAATTCCTCTTGCCGATACAACATGGTGCAGACAGACAAGGAATTCATACAGGGCTAGGAACTAATAAGCCATTTAGATCCTGCGGTGCGTGATGGAGGTGGAGATGGCGCCTCTATAGACACGGAGTGTATCCCAACTGGTGTCCTCCATACTCATGGCCCCCAATGCTCAGCCAACCTGTCCTTACATCCCCCCCCGTAATTGCACTTTCTTGGTTTTCACATGGCGGCACCAGTCAGTAGCACCAGGGGCACCAGATATATCTTGGAGCCATTAAACCACTCCCCCTGCTAGGAAGCCATGATAGAAGATGGCACAGACAAGTGCTGCCTCTCGTTCCAGGTTCAACAGGAGACGTCAGCCTATCCTGTACTTAAGAGCTAATGATTACCTCCATGCAGGAATGAATAAGAAAACCCATTAAATGTTAATAAAGTGTTATTAAAAGCCTCTGCTTCTGTGTTAAAATGCCACTTGTCCAATTCAATTTAACATTAAATAATTAAAATTAATTCCAGCTCTCAAAGATAGTTAAATTAGCTTGCGTTTATTCTGTACCCGAAATCCCTAAATGACAAACACTTCCCAGAACTTCATTTATTCTCGTGTTAGATGTGAAGGGAACCATAGACAGCTCCCAAGTCAAGAGTCTGGTAGGTCCCAAAACCAGTGGTTCTTCAAATTGTTGGACTGGCCCAATGGGGTACGTGAAGCAGTGTCAGTGGGGGTTTAGCCTGAAGGCCAGTTAGGGCAGAAGAATGCCTATTTGATCTTCTAGATGCAGCTGAAAGCCAAGCTTGAAGCATTTGGAACTATGGCCAAATGCCCAATACACTAATGTTTCCTTACATCTTCAATCTGAGCTAAGGGGGGCCATGACCAATGTTGGACCTCCAAAGAGGGGCTTATATTGAAAAAAGTCTAACAAGTTTAAGGCCAGTTAAGGTTGAAGAAAGCCTATTTGATCTTCTAGAGCAGGGGTTCTCAACCTTTCTAATGCCGCGACCCTTTAATACAGTTCCTCATGTTGTGGTGACCCCCCAACGATAGAGGAGCGGTGTCTCGGTTCCTAAGACCATCGGAAATATGTGTTTTCCGATGGTCTTAGGCGACCCCTGTGAAAGGGTTGTTCGACCCCCAAAGGGGTCCCGACCCACAGGTTGAGAACCGCTGTTCTAGATGTACCTAAAAGCCCAGCTTGAAGTCAATTAAGATGAGTATTGTTGGAACTATGGCTGAAGGGCTAATAAACTAATGTTTAGTCTTGTTAGGAGCTAAGGGAAACCATGACTAAAGGTAGACCACCAAAGAGGGGCTTAAACTGGAAAAAGTCTAACAACTTTTAGGCCAGTTAAGGATGAAGAATGGGCTTAAATGTCCAGGCTGGGTAGCAGAGCAGCTCAGGAAAGGGATGGACAGAGAATGACACATTTACCAACAAGTTCATTGCATATCTTGCCAGTGCTGCTCAATATTAAAAAAGAACAGATATTGTTCTAACCTTACCTTCTATTAAACCTCACCAATCACAAAGCCTTCAAAGTGTGTGATAAAAGTTCTTTAACGTGCACATACACATTTATTAATAAACTTGGCCTATAACCTCTCTGATTGACGGCTGGTTCATCTATCTATCTATTTATCTATCTATCTATCTATCTATTTGTCAGCTATCTGTCTATCATCTATCTATCTATCCCTATATCTATCTATCATCTATCTATCATCTATCTATCTATCATCTATCTATCAACAACAACTGTTGACCACTTACCACCAATAAAGCAATAAGCAAACTGCACAGTGACCTCCCCATACTGAGAGGCTCCCAGCCCCACCATGCAGAGAGCCAGCTCTTCCTAATAGAAAGCTATGCATAATGCAAACCACCATTCTCTTTTCTTTATCATACCAACTATTAGCAAATCTGAACTGACAGGAGAAGCTTTTAACCATCTTCTCTGCCTGTCAGCAGCTGGGCCTCTGCAGATATATTCATATAATAACCAGTAATAAAATCCTAGGCAAGTGAAGCTATCTGTTCTATATGCAACCTGCGGACCTACGTCTCCAACAGCACAACAACTCCCATCAGCCTCTCGCAGCCATTGAAGCTTTATCTACCACTAGGTGGCGCACTTCTCTTTATATTTAATTCATACAGCCATAGAGCTGCTGACTTAACTGAGAATAGTGACCCCTAGTGGTGAGGATCTAAAGACATATAAATATAAAGCATATAAATACTTTTGCTCATATTGTAGAACCAAAAAGAAAGCCTTTTTTGTGTTTATAGACAGACATAGAGATAAAGATCAATAGGCAGGTAAAAAGACAAATAGACAGGCTGACAGATAGATCCATACACAGAGACTAAAGGATCAATAAACAGATAGAGATGTAGAAAACCCGATTGATAGACAGAAGTGGATCAACAGATGTGCATAGGGACAGACAGCTGAATCAACTGACTGACAGACAGAAAGAGCCAATGACAGACAGCTATCTAGACCTAGAGACAAATGATTGGTTCTGGTTCCTCGACTCTCTTGGTTCAGGTCCTTTAAAAGCAATGAATTTGGATTTAGCCTGCAGCATCGTTAAAGAGTTAATGCATGCACAAACCAGGCCGACCTAAATTATTCATGGGCGTTTAATTAAAAGTGAGCAATGCTGCTCAGGAGTCACACATGGCTGCTAATAACACATTAACTGGGAGTGTTTGAAGGTAAATACAAGTGGGTCGGCCATGTGCGTTTCGGTGAGAGATGAATCAGTCGGAGGCACTGAGCACTATGATTGCGCTGTCTGCCGAACTCATTTATCTTCACACTCAGCTCCACACGGGAGGGAATTTTATGAATGGACGGGGATGCGCTGCCATCCGTGGCCCCAGGCAACTTGTCTCCTGGGCTTCCCATCTCACACAGTAACGCGGGGCGGGCACGTGACACGGGGATGCGGTGCCATTATGGTGCAGTGAGTGGGTGTTATGTGATACAGGGGAGGATGGTGTAGGGAACATTCCCTGTGTTTGTGGGTCTCAGAGGCGCAATGGCTTGGTGCTTCTTGCAGAGAATTTAAAACAGAGGTGACTGAGCCTGAGCCCTACAAGTAAGGAACCCCACAGAGTAGCAGGTATAGTAGGGAGAGATGGTGCCTATAGTAGCAGTGGGGGGATAATAGCCTCTGGGAAGGGACTGGGGCTGTGGGATAGCAGGTATAGTAGGGAGAGATGGTGCCTATAGTAGCAGTGGGGGGATCATAGCCTCTGGGAAGGGACTGGGGCTGTGGGATAGCAGGTATAGTAGGGAGAGATGGTGCCTATAGTAGCAGTGGGGGGGATAATAGCCTCTGGGAAGGGACTGGGGCTGTGGGATAGCAGGTATAGTAGGGAGAGATGGTGCCTATAGTAGCAGTGGGATAATAGCCTCTGGGAAGGGACTGTGGCTGTGGGATAGCAGGTATAGTAGGGAGAGATGGTGCCTATAGTAGCAGTGGGGGGGATAATAGCCTCTGGGAAGGGACTGGGGCTGTGGGATAGCAGGTATAGTAGGGAGAGATGGTGCCTATAGTAGCAGTGGGATAATAGCCTCTGGGAAGGGACTGGGGCTGTGGGATAGCAGGTATAGTAGGGAGAGGTGGTGCCTATAGTAGCAGTGGGATAATAGCCTCTGGGAAGGGACTGGGATTGTGGGATAGCAGGTATAGTAGGGAGAGGTGGTGCCTATAGTAGCAGTGGGATAATAGCTTCTGGGAAGGGACTGGGATTGTGGGATAGCAGGTATAGTAGGGAGAGATGGTGCCTATAGAAACAGTGGCGGGATAATAGCCTCTGGGAAGGGACTGGGGCTGTGGGATAGCAGGTATAGTAGGGAGAGATGGTGCCTATAGTAGCAGTGGGGGGGATAATAGCCTCTGGGAAGGGACTGGGGCTGTGGGATAGCAGGTATAGTAGGGAGAGATGGTGCCTATAGAAACAGTGGCGGGATAATAGCCTCTGGGAAGGGACTGGGGCTGTGGGATAGCAGGTATAGTAGGGAGAGATGGTGCCTATAGTAGCAGTGGGGGGGATAATAGCCTCTGGGAAGGGACTGGGGCTGTGGGATAGCAGGTATAGTAGGGAGAGATGGTGCCTATAGTAGCAGTGGGATAATAGCCTCTGGGAAGGGACTGGGGCTGTGGGATAGCAGGTATAGTAGGGAGAGGTGGTGCCTATAGTAGCAGTGGGATAATAGCTTCTGGGAAGGGACTGGGATTGTGGGATAGCAGGTATAGTAGGGAGAGATGGTGCCTATAGAAACAGTGGCGGGATAATAGCCTCTGGGAAGGGACTGGGGCTGTGGGATAGCAGGTATAGTAGGGAGAGATGGTGCCTATAGTAGCAGTGGGATAATAGCCTCTGGGAAGGGACTGTGGCTGTGGGATAGCAGGTATAGTAGGGAGAGATGGTGCCTATAGTAGCAGTGGGATAATAGCCTCTGGGAAGGGACTGGGGCTGTGGGATAGCAGGTATAGTAGGGAGAGATGGTGCCTATAGTAGCAGTGGGATAATAGCCTCTGGGAAGGGACTGGGGCTGTGGGATAGCAGGTATAGTAGGGAGAGATGGTGCCTATAGAAACAGTGGGGGGATAATAGCCTCTGGGAAGGGACTGGGGCTGTGGGATAGCAGGTATAGTAGGGAGAGATGGTGCCTATAGTAGCAGTGGGGGGATAATAGCCTCTGGGAAGGGACTGGGGCTGTGGGATAGCAGGTATAGTAGGGAGAGATGGTGCCTATAGTAGCAGTGGGGGGATAATAGCCTCTGGGAAGGGACTGGGGCTGTGGGATAGCAGGTATAGTAGGGAGAGATGGTGCCTATAGTAGCAGTGGGGGGATAATAGCCTCTGGGAAGGGACTGGGGCTGTGGGATAGCAGGTATAGTAGGGAGAGATGGTGCCTATAGTAGCAGTGGGGGGATAATAGCCTCTGGGAAAAGACTGTGGGACAGTAGGTAGTCCATTTTCCCCTGGCCCTGCCACCTATAGAGAAAGCCCTGTCTGTGATAGTGAATGTAAGAGTGGAGTGTAAGGCGCTGGATTTGCTGTGTGATGAATTGTAACAAAGTCACAAAGCAATACTGTGTCCAAAGGAAGAATAAGGCACCTGGGGGATGCCCTGCTAAGGGTGGGGTAAGACATAGAGATATACTTCACTGGGGGCGACTGAGGGTTCAATGATCTTTGCTAGTGAGTCAGGCACAGTGAAGGATGGAAATGTAACAGCAGGGCCGAGATCTGATTGGAAGGAAGCGACACAGCCGCGCTGGGTAATTACATGAACATGTGCTAAGCGTCACACAATCTGAAAATTCAGCAAGTGCACAATGTTAAGAGTTCTGGCAAAATATTATTCATTCATAGGTCATTAAGCCTAAAAAAAAATAAAAATAACGCGGCAGATCTGAGATGCGTAACAGTCTGGAAACTGATGCTGCAAGACAAGTCGGCGGTTCCGGAATGGTAAGAGGCTCTTAAATGCTGTATGGGAATAAATGTAAATGGAAACTGGGATGGAATACGTCAGTGTGACTGACAATACCTTGCCAAATGGTTGCTATGGTCCAACATACTGTCCAACATACTATAGCAACTAGAGTTTAACTTAGCAGCAGCTAGAAAGGACCAAGTTGGGTGTGACAGCCTATTTAGCCACATGTATTGCTGAACTCTATGGTTCCTCCAGAACCCGACAGAGACAGACAGCTGAGCTCTAAAACCTTATGTCCTTGTCTGGGTCAGGCTGTAGGGGCAGCAGGAGTGGGGCTGGGGATACGTACATTAACATGGCGCTGAGATGAAGAGCGGTGTCTCCAGAGCAGATGCTAAACCCTGCTAAGATCAATAGTAAGTCAGCCCACACTGCTAATTATGAGTAATTATGCATAGCAGCACAGAGAGAAATCAGCGCAGTATTCAGACTGGTGACAGCGACAGGGGGGGTGCGGGGGGGGGGGGATGGGGAACAAAACTTCAACTCAATGAAGGTAAAGCCCAAAATACTAATAGAATATGTCATTAAAATTGCAAAGGGGATTGTGGGAATTCATGGACCCCCAACAGTAACGCAGGGAACGAGATGAGCCACAGGGTGGGGGCAGAATCAAATCCTCCATATGGGGGCCAGAGAGGGAAGGCAAGGGTTAAAGAGAGATGGGGCCACACAGAGGAAAGGGGGCTCCTCCACAGGGGTATTTATTGGGTAATACTCAAGTTAATGCTATAGAGACTAGGGACTTATACAAGGCAGGGCTACAATGGGGCAGCAAGGTAGGGGCCATAGAGGGAGAGTGAAGGTGGCCATACTGGGGGCAACAAAAGCTGTCAACTGGTTTCTCCAGACCAACTAAACCTGAGTGTGGGGCCACCAAAGGCCCTGCCATATCCCGAATAGCTCAAAATTTAGGTTTGAAAATTGCATTGGATAAAGAGTGTATCAGCACGTTAATGTGGTCACTGTTCAATGGGTCTCCATAGGCCCCACTGAGTGATGGATCAGCACTTTGGTCCAGAATGTAGATGGATAAATTGGACCCAGAAATGATCATTAGGCAACGTGTACAAACAAGCGGATCTGGCAGTTTTTGGCCACCTTTTTGGCCACCGTTAGGCTGAAGAGGCTGACGATAATAAATCAGATGTGGGGGCAGTAAGGCAAAAAGCAGAGAGAAAAGGGTGGACTTTGAAAGGGCAGGAGATTTGGCAGGGGCAGGAGATTTGGCAGGGGGCAGAGGAAAGGAGCAAGGTGGGGCAATAAAAAAAAGGGCAGCAAACAAATCCTAAGGAAGGACTATTGACAGCCGGGCTGCAAAACAGACCTAGAGGCTAGTGATACACTGGACAGGAAGGTTTGGGCTGATACATTATGCACCCTCCATGCCCACAATGTCACTGGGCCCCCAGGGTGTAACAATTGCACCGCCTCCGACTGTCTAACTGTGTATATGTGTATACGACATAAGGAGTGGGACCAAGAGGGGGCAGGTCTGTGACATAAGTGGGCAAAGGACGTGGATAACTGATGAGTAGGCAGGGTTACAGAGGTGTTGGAGACTTAGAGGAGGAGCAAAGAGGGACTGGGGCAGATTGGTGGCAGGTCAGAGGCAGAACAAAAAGGTACTACAGCAACTTGTAATACTGGCCCTGGCGGCATTTTACCACCAACTCTAGCCTGGGTTAAGAAGTTGGCAATGGGGGGGTAGGTAATAGAGAGGGATAGAGTTATAGAAGGTAAGGTCAGACAGGCACAGAAGAGTGAGGGGGAGAGGACCAAGATGGGGCAAGAGAAATAAGGGAAAGAGAGGGCAGTAAGGAAAGAACCAGAGAGAGGGGTAAATACACAGATGGGGCCACACGGAAAAGGAAAGGCTAAAAAAGAGAATAGCAGCAAGGCAGAGAAAGAGACACACAGCAAGGCAGAGACAGAAACACACTGACACACAGCAAGGCAGAGAAAGAGACACACTGACACACAGCAAGGCAGAGAAAGAGACACACAGCAAGGCAGAGAAAGAGACACACAGCAAGGCAGAGAAAGAGACACACTGACACACAGCAAGGCAGAGAAAGAGACACACTGACACACAGCAAGGCAGAGAAAGAGACACACAGCAAGGCAGAGAAAGAGACACACTGACACACAGCAAGGCAGAGAAAGAGACACACAGCAAGGCAGAGAAAGAGACACACTGACACACAGCAAGGCAGAGAAAGAGACACACAGCAAGGCAGAGAAAGAGACACACTGACACACAGCAAGGCAGAGAAAGAGACACACTGACACACAGCAAGGCAGAGAAAGAGACACACAGCAAGGCAGAGAAAGAGACACACAGCAAGGCAGAGAAAGAGACACACAGCAAGGCAGAGAAAGAGACACACAGCAAGGCAGAGAAAGAGACACACAGCAAGGCAGTCAGGCACCTAGAAGTTGGGACCTAACAAAAAAAATGTTAGGGACCCCTAAACATTGTGAATAAGACTTTTTTTTAAGACTTTTTTTGTGGGCCATATATTAAAACCTCTTATCTGGCAATGCCCACCGGGTCCCCTATGCTCCATAGCAGTCTCAGGGTCTGTTTCCTTTATATTTATCCCCTGGGGTTTGGGCCAAATAGACATCAGAGAAGCCAATAATAAGTCTCCACGCCGACAGTTTGTGAAATCCTCCAACGTGGCAAAGCCCAAAGCAGTGCTGAGCTATTAGCTGCCAATCGGATCATTAGGTTAAACGTGGATTGGCTGTACTTGCCAGAAAGAGCAGCTCCTCACCCTGGCAGGTTGCATTCTGGGAAATTACATTAGTATATAACAAGAGAGAGAGAGAGCTGACATTTCCATTGGTTCCTCTATGTGCCCCTGTGGCTAATCACTCTTAATAACTGGCAACCTTTCATTATTGGTGCCCAGATATAAACCCAACAGTAACTGACAGACCTATGATTGACAAGCCATCCCCAGCACTGTATGAAATTAATTGTACGGCACCAAATGGAGGTTGGGGGGGGGGGGGGGGGGGGCATCACTCATGTTTGATACAGTTATCACAAAATTATACATTATTTGCATTAGCATTTCTGGCTAAATCTGTGCTCCCTTAAAGAAAAAGCTATATACTTTCCCCCTCATACATTTCAAGGCACCCACTAAGAATATACAACTGGGAATCCTGGGAAAGAATAGTGCATTATGGTTGCTAGGGTCCAAATTACCTTAGCAACCAGGCACTGATTTAAATGAGGGGCTGGAATACAAATAGGAGAGGACTATAATATAAAAATGGGTAATAAAAAGTAGCAATGACAATAAAATTGTAGCCTTACAGAGCATTTGTTTTTTTGGATCTTGGGGTCAGTGACCCCTATTTGAAAGCTGGAGAGCAAATAATTCAAAACTAAAAAAAAAGAAAAAAAGACCAATTGAAAAGTTGCTCAGAATTAGTTATTCTATGACTTTCTAAAAGTTAACGTAAAGGTTAACCACCCCTTTTAAAGGAGAATGAAACTCATACCTTAATCATAGGGCCACTGCTTTGGGCCCCTAATATGACCTTGTGGAACGGCCCGGCTACCCTGTGCCGTAACTCAATACTTAACTGTATTTTAGATCCGGAGCTGTCCTGGGTACTGGAAATTAGACCACCCCCCCCTCCTTCCCTACCACAGTACAGTACAGTCTTCAGTTCCACTACCGAATTTAGCCAACAGTGTCCAAAATGGTCCAAATGTTTCTGTGTTGGCTGCTGCCTTAGACAAATGCTCTTGGGTAAATGGCAAATCCAGCCCTGCTGCTCAGTAAGGTTGGAAGCCATTAAGCCTATCCTCCAACCCCACTGCCCAGCTCAGAATCATCACTTACAAGTATGGGGGAGCGAGGCCATCCTGAGGAGGTATCTCATTGGTGCTGGGGCCTGGGCAGGGTCCTATAGCTAAAGGGAAGGATTTGTTCTCCTTTAGAGAGGAATAGGAATAGACAAATACCTATGCCACCAGGGAGTAGAGATTTGCCACAAACTACTGCAATCCAACCATCAGTTAGCCCTGAGAACTGTATTTGTTAATGCCCTTTTCTTGGAAACTGGACCAGACACTGGCCCTGGAAGCAATGGTGACCAAAATATATTTCCATTTATAACTTCTAGATTGGTCACAGGCCTGGCCTACTGTATCACCTCTATATAAGGATATATAGCAAAGGCCAATTTGATACCACAATGGCCACATATGGCTTCCTTTAACTTGGATACACATCTGCCCCGAACACTTGCCCTGTAGGTAATACACCAGGCCCAGACTGGCAATCTGTGGGTTCAGGCAAATGCCAGAGGGGCTGCTGTAAGATGCCATAGATACTCACTATTTATTGGGCTGGGGGGGCTGTTTGTGCCACTGGGTACTGGCAATGCCAGGGGGGCTGTAAGGTGCCATAGACAGTCACTATTTATTGGGCTGGGGGGGCTGTTTGTGCCTCTGGGTACTGGGAATGCCAGGGGGACTGTAAGGTGCCACAGACAGTCACTATTTATTGGGCTGGGGGGGCTGTTTGTGCCTCTGGGTACTGGGAATGTCAGGGGGGCTGTAAGGTGCCACAGACAGTCACTATTTATTGGGCTGGGGGGGCTGTTTGTGCCTCTGGGTACTGGGAATGCCAGGGGGCTGTAAGGTGCCACAGTCACTCACTATTTATTGGGCTGGGGGCTGTTTGTGCCTCTGGGTACTGGAATGCCAGGGGGGCTGTAAGGTGCCACAGACAGTCACTATTTATTGGGCTGGGGGGGCTGTTTGTGCCTCTGGGTACTGGGAATGCCAGGGGGGCTGTAAGGTGCCACAGTCAGTCACTATTTATTGGGCTGGGGGGGGCTGTTTGTGCCTCTGGGTACTGGGAATGCCAGGGGGGCTGTAAGGTGCCACAGACAGTCACTATTTATTGGGCTGGGGGACTGTTTGTGCCTCTGGGTACTGGGAATGCCAGGGGGGCTGTAAGGTGCCACAGACAGTCACTATTTATTGGGCTGGGGGGGCTGTTTGTGCCTCTGGGTACTGGGAATGCCAGGGGGGCTGTAAGGTGGCACAGACAGTCAATATTTATTGGGCTGGGGGGGCTGTTTGGGCCTCTGTGTACTTGAAACGCCAGGGCCTATTTTGAATCCCAGTCCGGGCCTGTAATAGCCAATGGTATATACAAATATACACAACATGTACAAACCAAGTCTTACCTGGATGCATCAAAGCTGTCATAAGATCCAACAGTGTAGTGTCGAAAGAGCTTTTTGGTTCTGTCTGTGCGGGTCTCTAGGGGACAAAAAAAAACAGAGAAACCATAATTACGGGGTTAAATAGTGAGATAATCCAACTCCGCCAAACTGGTAGGTATTAAAAAGAAAACAGAGTACAGCAACAAGTTGCCAAAACACGTTAGAGCGCAAGCCCCCGCGCGCTCGCAATCATTTCTTGAAGCTGCGACATCTGTTCGCTATATAAATATCACTCGGAGACAGCGAGCCTTTTCAATCAGGCAGACAGTCTCAAGTGATGGAGAGGAATTTTCTAAAGTGGCTGCTGATTAACATCTTGTGTCGGTTTTGCCTTATTACATTAATGGGCGATCAATAGAATGGATTAAGTACTGGGGTTTTAGGCAGACATGTGAAATGTAAGGCAAATACGCATCCCGCTATCACCGAACGCTAAAGCCTACCATAAACACGATTTCAAATATTAATTATAATGTGGATTTTAGATTTTTAGTCACCCATATCTAGCAAAGGAAACCAATGGACACCTCAAACAGGAAGACGAATCGAGCCCAGATCAGATCCATTTGTCCCAAGAATGTTGTAATCAGCCAATACCCCTTCAGTTGCTGGATTCATTCCTGCTCTGTACTTGTCTCCACTATTGGTCTCCACTATTGGTTAGTTGCTTAAAGGGATTCTGTCATGATTTTTATGGGGTACTTTTTATTTCTAAATGACACTGTTACATAGCAAATAATTCCCTCTGCCATTTAACCTTTTATCCTTGAACCAACAAATGTATTTGTAGCTGTAATATTGGTGTGTAGGCACCATCTCAGTGCATTGAGTCTGAGCTTTCAGCCAGCGCTACACATTAGAACTGCTTTCAGCTAACCTATTGTTTCTCCTACTCCCATGTAACTGGAGGAGTCCCAAGCCGGACTTGGATTTCTTACTATTGAGTGCTATTCTCACACCTACTGGGAGCTGCTATCTTGCTCCCTTCCCATTGTTCTGCTGATCGGCTGCTGGGGGAGGGGGGGGATATCACTCCAACTTGCAGTGCAGCAGTAAAGTGTGCCTGAGGCTGAGCTTTCAGAAGGAGCCAGCGCTACACATTAGAACTGCTTTCAGCTAACCTATTGTTTCTCCTACTCCCATGTAACTGGAGGAGTCCCAAGCCGGACTTGGATTTCTTACTATTGAGTGCTATTCTGATACCTACTGGGAGCTGCTATCTTGCTCCCTTCCCATTGTTCTGCTGATCGGCTGCTGGGGGTGAGGGGGGGAGCAAAAAAAGCGGCAACCCTAACCGGACCCCAAGGTCTGCTTCCTCTATGGCAGCGGTTCTCAACCTGTGGGTCGGGACCCCTTTGGGGGTCAAATTACGCCAGGACGCTTTTGAATATTTTTTGCGGGGGGAGGGGCTAGAGCCTTATTGTTCCGCCACTGAGTGTGCCCTGGCGTAAGGCCCTAGGAGGCCCAGTCTGGCATTCCCACAAACTAAATAACAGGTTTCAATTTCCCACTGCTGTAAGCACGAGCTTTCCCTTTAACACAGGAAGTGACCTCACAGTTAACAGACTAAATATAATATACGGCCTCATTACCATCAGAGCTGCCTTTCTCTGCACATCAACATACCATTTTCTGTTGGGTTTTTTTTTTAATGGTTTATAATTATCTCTCCTAACCTATAATTATCCCCAAGAAGCAAGAAGAAAGGCAGGCAGCAGGATTCAGGCACAGCCGGCCCTTTCAAGCATTATCTGAAGCATGCAATAGATTCCCCAGCCAAACAATTGCATTTTAATCCCAGCCATAATGACCAAATGAGATGTATTGCCACGAAACACAAACCGGTGATTTTTGTTTTTTCTTTATTTTAATCTTCACTTGAACACAAAAGCATAATAACAGATTTGTATTCAATGGATATCTTATTTTACCCACGGCATAGAAATCTATGAAATTCTCTGCCCGCCTTGACATGAAATACACTGTATCTTGTTACAAACCATAACCAGGTAAAGGTATTGGACCCCTTATCCGGAATCCCATTATCCAGAAAGTTCGAATTACGAAAGGCCATCTCCCATAGACTCCATTTTATCAAATTATTCACATTTTTAAAAATGGTTTCCTGTTTCTCTGTAATAATAAAACAGTACCTGTACTTGATCCCAACTAAGATATAATTACCCCTTATTGGGGGCAGAACAGTCCTATTGGGTTTATTTAATGGTTAAATGATTCTGTTTTCTCTGTAATAATAAAACAGTACCTGTACTTGATCCCAACTAAGATATAATTACCCCTTATTGGGGGCAGAACAGCCCTATTGGGTTTATTTAATGGTTAAATGATTCCCTTTTCTCTGTAATAATAAAACAGTACCTGTACTTGATCCCAACTAAGATATAATTACCCCTTATTGGGGGCAGAACAGCCCTATTGGGTTTATTTAATGGTTAAATGATTCCCTTTTCTCTGTAGTAATAAAACAGTACCTGTACTTGATCCCAACTAAGATATAATTACCCCTTATTGGGGGCAGAACAGCCCTATTGGGTTTATTTCATGGTTAAATGATTCCCTTTTCTCTGTAATAATAAAACAGTACCTGTACTTGATCCCAACTAAGATATAATTACCCCTTATTGGGGCAGAACAGCCCTATTGGGTTTATTTAATGGTTAAATGATTCCCTTTTCTCTGTAATAATAAAACAGTACCTGTACTTGATCCCAACTAAGATATAATTACCCCTTATTGGGGGCAGAACAGCCCTATTGGGTTTATTTAATGGTTAAATGATTCCCTTTTCTCTGTAATAATAAAACAGTACCTGTACTTGATCCCAACTAAGATATAATTACCCCTTATTGGAGAAAAAAAACAATCCTATTGGGTTTAATTACTGTTTAAATAATTTTATTAGCAGTTAGGAGATCTGAAATACGGAAAGACCCCCTTATCTGGAAAACCCCAGGTCCCAAGCATCCTGGATAACGGGTCCCATACCTGTAATAAATATCAGGTGTCCCCCCAAATATTGTACAGATCAGTGCTTCTAATGGGGAGAGTTGCCCTTTGAGTGTCTATATCACCCGTAATGAGGTTGTTCACCATTAAATTAACTTTTAGGATGATGCCCACATCATACTAAAAGTTAAATTAATGGTGAACAACCTCATTATGACCAGTGACATTCTGAGACAATTTGCAATTGGTCTTCATTTTTTCAAGTTTTTGTGGTTTTTCCAGATTGGTATTTCAGCAGCAATCTGGTTGCTAGGGTCTTTATTTACCCTAGCAACGAGGCAACAATTTGAAAGAGAGACAGGAATATGAACAGGTGAAGGAGAGAATCTAAAGGGAAGATAAGTAATAAAAAGTAACATTAGTTTTTTTTTTTTTGTCTGCCGGGGTCAATGACCGACATCTAAATGCTAGAAAAAGGCATTAAAACAAGGTAAATAATTAAAAAAAACAAATAATGAAGACCAATTGTAAAGACTGCATTAGAGGAGCCACTGGGAGCCACAAGGAAAAGCAGGGGCCCCGGCCCAGAAACCACCTGTTGCCATTCTATTATCAGGGATGATATTATGCACACTGGGGTTGCCCCCCAGGGCCCCCACCACCCACACATGCCCCCTGCTGCACATACACGCCCCCCACAGGGGCCCGTCCTTCTACACAGCCAGCATAAGTAGACGCGATTGGGCAGCTGGGATTGGTCTCGGCCGGAGGGGCCCAGGGCCACTGGCCCAGTCCGACCCTGAGCAAACTAGTGCAAAACCTAGTGCAAGGTGCCTTAGTACGTGTGGGGGGCATTTTGTTTTTTTAACATTGTTTCCCCCTACTGGAGTGTGGATTTTATAAGCCTGAACCTCCATTGGGTGAAACAATTTTCCTATGACAATAATATATTTTCCCTTTCCCTTCATACTTTATCTCTATGTTCCTCTTCCCCTAGAACCACTGTGTTTTTATGGGCCCAGGTCACATGATCTCTGCTCTGCCAGAATTCCAAACCATACCATTTATTTAAAAATCCCCAGCACTGTACTACTGCTGAACTGCAACTCCCACTATCTCCTGGGAATGCTGGGAGTTTATTATTATTGTTAATAGTAGTTTGTAATTGCCATTGAAAGTAGTGCCTGGCTGGCTGCTTATATTCCCTGCACTGCTGGTTCAGACTCCAGAAACAATCACACAGGAGCCAGCCGATTAACCTGAAGGAAAACTTCACTTGTGAATTAAAAATATGCTGCTTTCATTCTCAACCACATTTTACAAATAACTTTAAGGCTGTGAAACGAAGTTAATTTTGTTTTGCGAAAAAATAAAAAGTAAAAATTTAGGGAGGAAATTTGCTTCAACAGCGTTAGCAGAGTGATTTCAATAAGGAAGCTTAGCAAGGCAAAGGAAAAACACCACCACCACCTTGTGTAACTTTATCAACGCTGGATATGTTCTATAGCAGAAAACTGGCAAGCACTGCTGAAAGGTGCAGAAAAAAATATTGAAGATATTTCTATATGAGATTATTAGCAATATCACTTGTTTATAAAGCGCCGGCATATTTTGCAGCACTTTGCAGAGATTCTCTGTCAGAATCTCTGTCCCATCAGTCCCTGCCCCAGTGAGCTTACAATCTAAGGTCCCTATCCCATTCCCATCAGTCCCTGCCCCAGTGAGCTTACAATCTAAGGTCCCTATCACATTCCCATCAGTCCCTGCCCCAGTGAGCTTACAATCTAAGGTCCCTATCACATTCCCATCAGTCCCTGCCCCAGTGGAGCTTACAATCTAAGGTCCCTATCCCATTCCCATTAGTCCCTGCCCCAGTGGAGCTTACAATCTAAGGTCCCTATCCCATTCCCATCAGTCCCTGCCCCAGTGAGCTTACAATCTAAGGTCCCTATCCCATTCCCATTAGTCCCTGCCCCAGTGGAGCTTACAATCTAAGGTCCCTATCCCATTCCCATCAGTCCCTGCCCCAGTGAGCTTACAATCTAAGGTCCCTATCACATTCTCATCAGTCCCTGCCCCAGTGGAGCTTACAATCTAAGGTCCCTATCCCATTCCCATCAGTCCCTGCCCCAGTGAGCTTACAATCTAAGGTCCCTATCCCATTCCCATCAGTCCCTGCCCCAGTGGAGCTTACAATCTAAGGTCCCTATCCCATTCCCATCAGTCCCTGCCCCAGTGAGCTTACAATCTAAGGTCCCTATCACATTCCCATCAGTCCCTGCCCCAGTGAGCTTACAATCTAAGGTCCCTATCACATTCCCATCAGTCCCTGCCCCAGTGAGCTTACAATCTAAGGTCCCTATCCCATTCCCATCAGTCCCTGCCCCAGTGAGCATACAATCTAAGGTCCCTATCACATTCTCATCAGTCCCTGCCCCAGTGAGCATACAATCTAAGGTCCCTATCCCATTCCCATCAGTCCCTGCCCCAGTGGAGCTTACAATCTAAGGTCCCTATCCCATTCCCATCAGTCCCTGCCCCAGTGAGCTTACAATCTAAGGTCCCTATCACATTCCCATCAGTCCCTGCCCCAGTAAGCTTACAATCTAAGGTCCCTATCCCATTCACACACACACACTATGCCCATACGCCGTTAATGCTTGCCTCGCACACACAGCTACCTCTCCCTTCTCCCAGTCTGCCCATTCGGCTCTGTGGCGTGGCGTCTGTATGCAAAAGCACGCGTGCAGGTGATTTAAATACAGAGAGTTCACCTGCGTGTCGGAACAAATCAGTCGCCAGACTCAACCACTGAGAGAGGAGATTTACTCGTCTCCTCTGGAAATCAAGGCACGAAAAGTAAGGGACACAAATCCTGCTCTTTTACAGGAAACAATGAGTGCATGTGAAAATATCATAAATGGATCTCAACAACCACTAACACATCTTGACAGTCTCTTTATGTCTCCAGAAATCACAATATGGCTATGGACAGAACACTTAAACAATGACAGACACACAAAACCCCTTCTGTCAACACAAAAGCACTTTTGTCATTTTGATGAGTCTTTACAAAATCCCTTCTGTCAACACAAAAGCACACTGTGCTGCACACGAAACACACACATGCCAGACAGTACCTCCGAAATGCACTTTCTTCTTAAATTTGGAACTCTCGGCCATAGTTTGCAATCTAGGTGTGACCATGGCACAGTCAGACGCTTCGCCTGCCCATTCCCGAAGAAGACGCCCCGCCGATCCCTCTCGTGTTATTTCATGCTGATTTTTCTTTTAATTATTATCTTGCTGTAAAGTTTGTTTTTTTTTAACCTCCAAATTACAGAATTGTAATCCAAGCGAGTACATAAGCTTTCCCAAAAAATAAACTGGATTTCAGACCCCAAAATTTTTTTTAAAAAAGTGTTTAAAAAACAAAACAAAAAAACCCCACGAAAGCCGGCTGGTTTTACACAAGTAGTAAGCTTGGAATAAGGAGTGCAGCCTTCTGAGCCCACTCTCTGTAGCAACGCGCTCTCTGCAGCAAGTTACCATGGAAATGCATCAGTCACCAGTCTAAATAAGTGCGGGTGAAGGACGACTGAAAACCTACAGCAATTACGCATGCCATTAGAAAGAAAAAGAAAATGATTCAATCCATCTATTGGAAACGTGGCACAGCAGAGTCTGATTTTCTGCCTTTCTTTCTTTTTTTTTTTTTACCTCAGAAATCCTTTATTTTTACCCGAGCCACTACTTTCCATTTTTTTTTTGCTCTTCACTTGCCACATTTAGGAGCCACAATACCTTTCATTTTCACTTTGGATTTGTCTATTATAAATATTAAGATGAACATATATTTATTTTCTGTTTTCTATTACCCCCTTGCTAGTTTTACTGGTTCAGTTTGCAGTTTCTGGATCTGGCCACGAGTTCTATACCACGCGGCCTCCCTACTGCCATTGGGTGTTTGGTACAAAACTGGTTAAAAGTCCAGACAGGTTGTTCGGACAGGTGACGTCAAGGGTGGAGCTGATAATGTCAGAGGCAGGACAGTGGCATTGAGGGGTGGCTTGTAACATCAGGGAGTGGGCTATGACGCAGCAGTCCGTGATTGGCCGACTGCATCATCAATCAGTCCAGAGTCAAACTTCTGAAATACGGACAGGTGTTACCAGTGTTGCCAGGTTGGTGTTTTTTCAACCAAATTGGGCTACTAATTTAAAGCCCTGGCGGGTTTCCAAAGTACAAACCCACCAAAGTACAGTTTTGGGCTATTTTTTGGAGCCTTGGTGGGTTTGTAGTTTGGAAACTAGCCAAAGTTTTTCCCCCCTAGTGTGCCTGTTCCAATGCATGCTGGGTAATGTAGTTTGTATCTAACAATTAGCCTACAGCTAGGATTAATATAAAACTACAATACCCAGCATGCAATTGGACAGTATAGTCAGAGGCTCCATTTTGTATTTCTTTTTGCTCTTTCAGGCTCAACCTGTCTGTTCCACAACCTGCTCCCTGCTCTATAGGGTGTGTGATTGTACCGTTACTTTCTACTGGGATGTGGGGCAGTTCTACACCCTGCTCCCTGCTCTATAGGGTGTGTGATTGTACTGTTACTTTCTGCTGGGATGTGGGGGCAGTTCTACACCCTGCTCCCTGCTCTATAGGGTATGTGATTGTACCGTTACTTTCTACTGGGATGTGGGGCAGTTCTACACCCTGCTCCCTGCTCTATAGGGTATGTGATTGTACTGTTACTTTCTACTGGGATGTGGGGGCAGTTCTACCCCCTGCTCCCTGCTCTATAGGGTATGTGATTGTACTGTTACTTTCTACTGGGATGTGGGGGCAGTTCTACCCCCTGCTCTATAGGGTATGTGATTGTACTGTTACTTTCTACTGGGATGTGGGGCAGTTATACCCCCTGCTCTATAGGGTATGTGATTGTACTGTTACTTTCTACTGGGATGTGGGGCAGTTATACCCCCTGCTCTATAGGGTATGTGATTGTACTGTTACTTTCTACTGGGATGTGGGGCAGTTATACCCCCTGCTCTATAGGGTATGTGATTGTACTGTTACTTTCTACTGGGATGTGGGGGCAGTTCTGCAGTTGAGCCTTAAGGTGGCCACACACGTGGCGATCTGACAATGTTTCGTGCGACCGAAACATCGTCAGATCCGCCACACACCGTCAGAGCTGAAACAGCAGATAAGAAGGTAGAAACAATAGGATTTCTACCTCCTTCTGCCGATTCAGCCCTGACGGCAGATTTTGATGTATATCATGTCTGGGGTTAATGCAAAATTCTGAATCTATTTTTGTAGTGACTTCCCAGCAGGACTGGGCACAGAGGGCAGGGATTATCAGCCATCCCAGTAACTGGGTAGTGATTATACACTTTAAAAGGACATGTTTTTTTCATTGCGCATATTGGGCTATTTTTGGGCTACTTTCAAAGTGGCTTTTGCCTAGTTTTGGGCTGGTTTTAGAACTGGCTAGTTTGGAAAAATAAATCTGGCAGCCCTTTGTGGCGCCCATATAGGCACCTGTGAGCCGAACCTAAGGCAGCCGCTTTAAAGGAACGGTTCAGTGTAAAAATGAAATTGTGCAAAATAAAAAACATTCGTAATATAGTTAGTTAGGCAAAAAATTTAATCTATAAAGGCTGGAGTGACCAGATGCCTAACAGAATAGCCAGAACACTACTTCCTGTTTTCAGCTCTCTAAGCTCTTAGTCAGTGACTTCAGGGGGCAGGCAGTGCCGGATTTCAACTTTGGGTGCCCTGAGGCCGCCCCCATTCTGCGCCACAGCCCCCGCATGCACGAACGTTCAAACTCCCATACAGAGCAGTTTGGAGAGGTCCCCATTGATAAATATGGGAGCAAATTTTCAAAATTTCACTTTTCAAAAATTTATGTCACCCTAGTCCTAGGCTTTTCCTCTGAGCCACCATTTTGTGTACGCCTCTGCCCATTCATTGGCTCATGTAACCTAGCATGTTTGGGTGTGAGCACAGTCCTCATACACGCAAAGGGCCAATGCCACATACTATTATACATATACATTTTTCAACACGGAGTTTTATTTATATGAAAGAGTGTACACTGTTTACATATGGGCTGTTTTATTTTACTTTTATTGTCCTGTGATGATCAGGGGTATAGTTTCCCTTTGAATAAGGGGATAAATGCTTATTTACTGCCTCTTAATTCAAATGATTCCATCAACAAAGATGAATGATGTTAGGTAAAACCAACTTTAAACACACAAGCATAAGGCAAAACAGCAGCTTGGTGTCACTGATACTGCCATACAGTGTAGAATTGCAATGTGTATTGTTTCAGGCTCATTGCTGTAGGTCGGACAGGCCTATACATGGCTCCCCCTAGTGGTCACATATAGCTCAATCTGTTGCAAATACTGCCGGTAGATACGTTTTAGGCCAGGGCCACACTCAATGGTTCCCAAAAGCTTTTTTGAGCGTAGGGGTGGATTTTTGGTCTGTGTTTATCTGCAGGGCGAGAATCCACTCCATGTAGCACTGGCCTTATATTGTCAGTATTATTTCATAAGACCTGAGCAATATGGTAGCTCTCACTATTATGGAAAAATGGCTTCGACAAGCAGACAAGGAAGGCTGTCAGTGCCTAGAAGAGATAGTGGTTGACACAGGAAGGGAGTGAAGAAACAAGGAGCAATAAACATATTTTCTGGATTGGCAAGCTCTCTATCCAAAATAGTTGCACCCTAGTAAGTACCTCTGCAGCTCACCCCTATTTCCAGGCCCATGTAAACAGGAAGATATAACCTCATACTGTGCCAGGGCCAAAACTAGGGGTAGGTAGTAGAGGCACGTGCCTAGGGCACAACTGTGGGGGGCGCTAAGCACGTACCCCTTCTGTAGCCCACACCTGATCGTTCCTTCACACATGGGTGGTGGTTGGGGGGGAACGAGGTGGTCGGCCAGGTCACCCACCAGTTTCGCCTGTGATGTACTGCTCTGTCTAAGGAAGATAATATGGCAGCCAGACCTGGAACTAAGTGTAAGTATAAGAGGTACATTGGGTGCAGGGTCGGACTGGTGGGTGCAGGGCCCACCGGGGCTCCCGCCCCAGGGGCCCTGCAGGTGCCCCCACAGGCCACGTCCCCTAGCCTGCTAACCCTCCCCCCCGCAGGGGCCCCCCTAACCCCCCGCAGGGTCTCTCACCCATGATGGGGGAAAAAGTTTAACGCTTCAGGGGAGGAACAGTCGGGCAGGGGGAGCACCAGCAAGGGTCAGATCTGGGCTGGGATTTTTCCCTGTGTCACGGCAGCCCTGTTTGACCCTGATTGGGTGTAGTGTTTGGGGGGCACAGATTGAGGAGGTGTGACTGGAGAGTGGCGGGGTTGAGGTTTGGCATGTAGACTTATTGGGGAGGAGGGAGTTTACAGTTAGGCAGGATGCCAGGCTAAGTAGTATTGCCATGGGTGCCAGTGCTACTTCTGTGGAAGCAAAAAACCATAACCTGTTTACAGTACAAAGGAGAGTTTATTACATTTTTGGCTTCAAATGCACAATTTTCTAGTAAAATATGGTCAGTAACCCTTCATACATATTAAACTTACAGATAAACCGATGTAGTTCTAGAGGTTTGGGTGAAAGGGATAAAAGTCTTATGCCCAGGATACTGGGTCCTAGGAATGACATATAAAAAGTCAAAACGACTTGCTAACAGGGGATGCTGGGAGTTTGACCATTCTGGCATAAACAGGCAGGAAAAAAGAACAGGAAAGATTTCTCCATTTTCATGAGGTAAAATGGTGCGCAATACATCATACACCCCAAAGTCATATAATACAGAAAGGTACTTCCCGGCAGTGACAGTGTATTGTGTATTGCACATAATAATAATAATAATAACATTCATATCCTGGAAGTGTAATGGCTTCGCTGAGCTTGGTGTGTCATAGTGACTTGTCAGCCTTCCCACAGCTTTAATTATGAAGAATAATGACATGTTGCCAGTCAAGCAGTCAAGTAACTAGTGGGCCACATATCAAAATACTTCTCAGTGCAACGGCACATGATCAGATTGTAAGCATTTTGCTGCCTGATTACCAGCTCGAGGGGCAGGCAGCAAAATGCCATTTCATCCCCATTGACCTAAAGGCACTTGCACGTCAGGCGACTATAATGCGGCAATGTGGCAGTCAGCATTTCTGCTCGATAATCACCTGCCAAGTCGATGGGACTTCCATTCAGGGCAATTATGAGCAGCCTGCTAAGCCTCCCACATTGGGGTCATCTAGACCAATACCCAATATATTAGAGTAAAGGGAAAATCATCCTTCTCGAGCTTGGGGTTCCCTAAAACAACGTTGCTCTGTACGCCTTTGTGAAATACCAGGAGTTAGGTTTTATTTTGTGTTTATCTCTCCGTGCCGAAGTACTTTACAAACCTCCGGGGGCAATTAGGGTATTTAGAATTTTCTGAAAGCAGAAAGAGATTAGTGCTCAGAGCCCCCTATCCATACAAAGCTTTGAGTCATCATTACACAAGAGACTGCCATTGTATCCGACATAAAGGGAATATTCTCTAAATGCAGAGGGCGGGTGGTTCTTATGTATTATTGTTGGGGGAAACAAATGACAGCAGTTACAAAAGCCTGATGCTACATCAGCCATGATGGGAGGTTTATAAGAAGTATGCTGGCAATCGGATAGGGTGGCTTATGCCCTGTGCTAATATGGCACTCAGACTAAAAAAATTGCCCTGCATTTAGGGGTCGGGCACAAACCGTTGTGACCCCGTGTCCAGGCGACAGACATGGAATTAAACTCATTACCTGCAAAGTCATGTCTGGCAGCAAGCACCGGCACACAACATCCAGCCCTAGGATAATGTAATGATAATAATTCCCATCTCTCTAAATGCTCACGTGGGAGGAATAACGACTTCCATTCTCTGGCGGCGCCTCGGAGTTCAGGCTCCTTATGGGCCACTTGAAAGTGCCTTTATGTGCTTTCCCTTTATAGGAACTGGAGCCAAAAAGACCCCGAATAATCCTCAATTG
This sequence comes from Xenopus tropicalis, assembly GCF_000004195.4. Classification (NCBI taxonomy): domain Eukaryota; kingdom Metazoa; phylum Chordata; class Amphibia; order Anura; family Pipidae; genus Xenopus; species Xenopus tropicalis. The sequence continues at coordinate 14,695,746 of NC_030680.2, forward strand.
TTACAAAGCCTAAAGGGGATGTAAACCCACCTGTGCTGCTGGTTCAGGTTTTCAGAGCCAGCAAGGCAGAGAATTAAAAGGAAGAAATAGATACTGGTTTCAATAGCAATTACATTTATTTTAGTAAAACCGCTGAAAATGGGTAAGTTAATGTACCGGCATTTCTTTAGCTTTCTTTCCTTCTACGCTATACATGATTAACAAGTAGTATAGGTATGAGACCTGTTATCCAGAATGCTCGGGACCTGGGGTTTTCCGGATAAGGGATATTTCTGTAATTTGGATCTCCATAACTTGAGTCTGCTAAAAATCATTTAAATATTGAATAAACCCAATAGGCTAGTTAAGAGGTAATTATATCTTAGTTGGGATCGAGTACAGGTACTGTTTTATTATTACAGAGAAAAGGGAATCATTTAACCATGAAATAAACCCAATAGAACTGTTCTGCCCCAATAAGGGGTAATTATATCTTAGTTGGGATCAAGTACAGGTACTGTTTTATTATTACAGAGAAAAGGGAATCATTTAACCATTAAATAAACCCAATAGGACTGTTCTGCCCCCAATAAGGGGTAATTATATCTTAGTTGGGATCAAGTACAGGTACTGTTTTATTATTACAGAGAAAAGGGAATCATTTAACCATTAAATAAACCCAATAGGGCTGTTCTGCCCCCAATAAGGGGTAATTATATCTTAGTTGGGATCAAGTACAGGTACTGTTTTATTATTACAGAGAAAAGGGAATCATTTAACCATTAAATAAACCCAATAGGGCTGTTCTGCCCCCAATAAGAGGTAATTATATCTTAGTTGGGATCAAGTACAGGTACTGTTTTATTATTACAGAGAAAAGGGAATCATTTAACCATTAAATAAACCCAATAGGGCTGTTCTGCCCCCAATAAGAGGTAATTATATCTTAGTTGGGATCAATTACAGGTACTGTTTTATTATTACAGAAAAAAGGGAATCATTTAACCATTAAATAAACCTAATAGGGCTGTTCTGCCCCCAATAAGGGGTAATTATATCTTAGTTGGGATCAAGTACAGGTACTGTTTTATTATTACAGAGAAAAAGGAAATCGTTTTTAAAAATTAGAATTATTTGCTTATAATGGTGTCTATGGAAGGCCTTTCCGTAATTCGAAACTTTCTGGATAGTGGGTTTCCGGATAAGGGATCTCATACCTGTACCACTACCAGGTATAAGTACTACTATAATCAGGGGTCCATGGCCTAGGGGTCCTAAGGAGATTTAAAAGTTAAATGTGGGTTAGATGGGGTTTGGGAGGATCAGGGAATTATTTTTTTAGGGCATCATTCTACTTTCCCTTCTTGGAGCCCAATACTGGGCCATGTGAATCCTGATAAGCCCTGTTAACAAGTATTTACACGCCATATTTCCCTTGGTTTTAAAACTATGTGTAAACGTAACTGCTACTAAAAGCATTAACGGTCTGGCTGTTTATATTCCCTGTACTGCTGGTTCTGACTCATGAATCGACAGTGGAAGTCAGTCCTCCTCCACCTGGCTTCTGCAACATTATTCTATGAGTGAGAAGCTGAAGCGCAGAGGATAGAAACAATTAGACAACACTACTTTCGACGGCAATTACAATTTCACATAACTGTAAAACCGCTGAAACGTGTAACGAATGAATGTCGGGGAAATTGCTTAGAAGTGAAAGTGACTGACTCCCTAAGGTCAGAAATCAGACCTGAAAGAGTTGAATGGGAGGCGAATGGAGTAGAAAGACCCTACTGTTGTGTTATTAATATCTGTATATCATTGAAAAGGGTCACATATTTATATAAATGTTCACAGGTCCAAAAAGCATCAACACCCACTCTGACTAAGCTCTCTACCTAGGGTCGGGCTGTGGGCACCGCTAATATATCCGCCATTATAAGTGAACCCGAGCCGAACCTTGGCCTGGCAGGATCTCCCCCGATGTCACATATACGCATGAAACCTACGCCGTGGCTGCGTTACAGTGCATTCCGCCCACGGAAAATATGCATGAACATGGAGAGGATTTCCCAATTCGCTGGCTTCCAGCTCGGCTTTAGTATTTGATTTGAAACCATTCATTCAGGGCCAGACTGGCAAGGCAAAGCACTAGGGCTCTGACATGAGCTGAATGAATGAATCAAGCAATGGCGAATAGTTAGTAATAAGGTACATGCCTGCTATAAAAGAAATATTTAGAAAATATATACATTTTAGGGCTCATTTACCAAAGTAAAGCTGCACTCGTCCAAGGACCCATGTCTTGGGAGGTAGTTCAGCACTTCTATCACTTCTGGCGGAATTAATGTCACAAGCAGAGGAAGTGATGTTACGCGCACCCATACAACCAAGCGGCCTAGGGCGGCACTGAACCTAAATACAGTGCTGTATATATCAGTAAATATTGCCCTTTTACATCTTTTCACTTGAGCCGCCATTTTGTGATGGGCTGTGTGCTCCCAGGCACTGACAGGAAATAATGCAGCTCTAACTGTAACAGGAAGACAGAACGGTGTCCATTCATTGGCTGATGGGGCCTAGCATGTATGTGTGCCTTGGCTTGTTTGTGTGCACTGTGAATCCTATGATCCCAGGGGGCGGCCCTGAATACCTAAAATGGCAGTTTCCTATTTAGGATTACCCAATGGCACATACTACTAAATAAAAGGATATTTTTATGAAAATGGTTTATTTATATGAAGCAGAGTTTAACATATATGTTATTTATGTAGACACCTACATTATTTGGGGGGGGGGGGTATAGTTTTCCTTTAATAGTTATAGTTTAATAGTTATATTGTAAGGTTAAGGCTCTCACTATAGCAAGGAATTCAACATAATCAGTTGTTATTAACAAAATGACTAATGACAGGCTGCTTCAGGGAACCAGACAGAGTGCCCTGCGGGTAGCCCCTGCATGATAAGCAAATAGCTATGGGCAGACTACACCCCAGAAATAGGGCGGAGCTGCCTAACTGCCAGCAGATACCACTGCTCTGGACCCTATTCAGGTCACATGGTAAATCATATATTTATAAGTTATGGCTGTGCAAATGCACAGAGCTGCTGGTATAGTATATGTACAGTATACTAGAACATTATAAACCATAGATCAGTGCTGTCCAACTTCTACGGTGCCGAGGGCCGGAATTTCTCTAGCATACATGGTGGAGGGCCGCTAATGGAAGCCAGTTTTGACCACTCCCCTTTTTGAAACCACACCCACTTCAAACCACACCTATTTTATCACAATGGTGGTAGCACAGCAAAATCCCAAATGCTTGGTCCTTACTGTGGGGATATCAACCATCATTCATATGTGAAAGAATTATGTCATATTAAGATATACCCTTAAATTCCATATGCCTTCTCCTCCCCTGTGGATAGCACAGCAACCCCCAGTACATAATTACACACCTTAGGGACCATTTAATGGCTATTTCCAACTGCTAACAAACTCCCACAACAAACCCCTGCCAGGTTTACCTCCCACAAGCAGCATAGGGCAAGCAGAGTATGGCACACACAGGCAGCACTCTGCCTGTCCTACCCTGCCTGTGTGTGCCATACTCTGCCTTCCCTATGCTGCCTGTGTGTGCCATACTCTGCCTGCCCTACCCTGCCTGTGTGTGCAATACTCTGCCTGCCCTACCCTGCCTGTGTGTGCCATAGTCTGACTTCCCTATGCTGCCTCTGTGTGCCATACTCTGCCTGCCCTACCCTTCCTGTGTGTGCCATACCCTCCCTGACCTTTTCTGCCTGTGTGTGCCATACTCTACCTGCCCTATGCTGGCTGTATGTACCATACTCTGCCTACAGTACCTATGTCTGAGGTGTGAAGAAGTGAACAATGGGAGTGATTACAGTCTGAGCCTGAGGTGTGAACACTGCATAGGTTGAACAATGCAGGTATTAAAAGGTGTGAAAAACACAGGGGATTACATATTTAAACAATACAGAGGGATTACAGCCTGAATCTAAGGTGAGAACCATGCAGGGGGCCAGTTAATCACAGTACTGATACCATTTAATGCTTACTCAAAGGTAAGCCATCAAAGCAGCCAGACAGGTGGGGGGCCACACAGAGGGGGGTCGCGGGCCGCCAGTTGGACAGCACTGCCATAGATTATATTATATGGGAGGGAAATATTTCCCAGCACACAAGCCTATATGGCAAAATCTGTTATTTATGGAATATTGCGGCTGCCAGTCATGCCCTTCAGACTAGGACCCAGGGGCCCACCAGAAAACCTTAGACCACAGACCCACTCTCTAAACTATTTTCCTCCTTTCCCCACCCAACCTTTATTCTCCTAGCCTTTTTTATTTATAGTTAGCATCTATTCTTCCATTTATTTCTCCTCCTTTCTTTGTTCCCATTCAGAAATAGGGAATGACCATAGAGCAGGCCAAATGGTCAGGGGCAGGAGGGCCTACTGACACCTGGGCCCACCGGGAGTTTTCTTGGTATCCTGGTGGGCCAGTCCGACACTGCCTTCAGAGCGTAAAATCGACTAAGCGTTAAAAAAATTATTCTCTTTAGCTCTAAACACGTCTAATAGCCATTCATTATACTGCAATATACTTCAGGCATATTGGGCCCAAGCTCATCTTAAGAGGGAATGGTTAGTCTATTAGGGGTCACGCATCATTACTATTAAGATGTCTTCTCCTTGAAAGCTATATAAAAGCTTTAAAAGAATGATGGGATTTCAGCCAGATTGTAGTGGTTGGGTTTAACCATATGTGATGAGGGCAGATCATGTGTTATGGCCAAAATATATATATCATCCAAGCCAGCAATCACTTCCCAGTAGTGGCGCTGTCCTGCTACAGTCTATGGAAGATGCCTGGTCAGAAGTGGTACTGCAACTGGCAAAGCTATCAGAACTTGTTTTAAAAGGTAGGGAATATATTGTCATAAAATCCTTGCCCTTGAAACATTTAACCCTGAAGGGGAAGGGGGGGGGACCAGTAAAATGGAAGCGAGGAGCAAATAAATATTCTTAGCGCTAAAAGCTTTATAAATAATAGGTCCTGAGATCAATAACGCAGTGGCGCAGGGAGGTGCCAGTGATTATGCAGGAGGAGGAGCCTATAGAAATGCATATATTGCATATATAAGGGCCCTACCAAGTACAACCCCAGCCTTAGGGTGCCAGCTGCCCCCCTACATGAAGGAGCACGCTACTTGCTATGTCGCAAACTGTGGGAATGTCACCTGACCTGGTTATTTCACTCGCCCATCACAGGCAGCAATGGGGGGTATATTCCTGCATTTTTGCACCATGGATATAGTGAGCTAGAGACATGAGGGCAACATGCCTGCAAATACTAATGTAACAGAAACCCCAAAATGCCCACAAGTTTCTGGCCATAATGGGGGGGCTCTGGGATTCATTCGGCAAGTGTGGGGCAGGGTATGAATGTAAGCTGCAAAAAATAAGCACTATACACCCCGCTCTGTGCTTTGTACCCTTAGGTGCTTTCCGTATTCAGCCAAGGCCACCCACAGTAATCGGGAGGTGCCATATGGACCTCCTCTGGTGGCCAAAAAGTAAAACGGAGTAAAAAATACAAGTCATGCCCTGATTTGCCCAAGCCACGCCCTATTATGTCAAACCCTCACCCAGGATCCAGCCCAACCCTGCCCTGTCCACGCCCTGCAAGTACCACCTTTGCTTCTATTGGGGCACTCATGACCGTAAGGCCTGACTATAATAGCCCTTGTACCCAACTCACGTTTCCTAAAGGGGGCAATTTTTTACCCCCACTGGGCACACAGCACACTCTTGGCTTTGGTTCACATCCTAATCCTTTGGGCACAGGTGACGCACAGCACAAAGAGCCCTTTGAAGTGACAAGTCGCATCGGCCGGCCGGGCCCGCTCTACGCTCGGTGTCTGTCGCCATGAAGAACGGGCGGCCTAATAACTTAATTACAGCTTTCAAGATTTCCTTTTCACAAGTCTGTCTCCCTGACCTTGGGACTTTTCTTCTTATTCAATCACCGCGCAGCCCCAGCTTAATTGCTCTTATTTTCCTAAAGCAAAAGAAAATGGCTGATGAAATATTCGCTGTGCGTCCCGCAATTAGTTCTTCCCGTCGCATCACCAAAATATTCTAAAAATGTCTTAAACCCCCCCGAACTCCTCAGCTGCAAAGGAATATGTTATACACATAGCACCAGTGGGGCTCATTCACTCTAGTCTTTAAATGGCTAATTATTGCACAAAAACGCCACCATTTACGTCTTTCTCTTAAATATGACGCACCTTGTAGAGAACCCAGGGATTAATGTGGCGGTAGCTACAGGGCCCCCTTAAGGAACGCCTTCTTACGCCTACATTTTTTTAATTAGAAGCAATTTACATTTCCTTGGAGATTAATCAAAAATCACAATCCAGATTCACAATTGTGATTGTGTTTTTTGTTTTATACTGCCATTTAGTTATGACAAATCTGTCCCAAAATGGCAAAAATGTGTGTCTATGGGTGTTTTATTTTACGCCATATTTTTTTTTGGCAGTTTTACAAAAATATTCACCAATGGGGAAATGGCGATTTTTACCATGAACCCAGAGCCCACTGGGACTACCGCCTGGGGGCCCCCCACCCAATGTCAAATCCCCTTCCCCAGGGGCGTATTTAGGTCTGGTGCTGCCCTAGGCCACAGAAAATTTTAAGAAACGGGGAAAATTTAGTAAACGCATTATAGTCAATGGGCTTTTTTTTCACTGCTTTTTTCTGCCCAAATTGTATTAAAGTTAATGGGTTTTTTTGCTGTGTTTCTCTTATGCAAACTGCACTGAACTCAAGGGACACTTTTTTGCACAAATATTCACCAAAAAAATGTAGCCAATGGCAACACGGAATTTCACAGTGAATCCATGGCTGCCAAAAAAATGTCACTCATCACTAGCCATGACTTAATGCATTTGTGATTAACCCATCTGAGATTTTTCATAAATAGACGTAAGATCATAGTGGGGGGGGGGGGGAAACACAATTGTGGGGGAAAATCATGCAAATTTTGATAATTATGCCCCTTAGTCACTTTGCTGTTTCTCTGTAGAGATGATTGCAACTACATGGAGGTGCAATAAGGGAAACAGTAGGGGAGGGAGTGTTGGGGATAGGCCCACGTTTCCCCCCAGGCAGGCCCGGACTGGGATACAAAATAGGCCCTGGCATTCCCAGTACACAGAGGCCCAAACAGCCCCCCCAGCAGCCCAATAAATAGTGACTGTCTATGGCATCTTACAGCCCCCCTGGCATTCCCAGTACCCAGAGGCACAAACAGCCCCCCAGCAGCCCAATAAATAGTGACTGTCTATGGCATCTTACAGCCCCCCTGGCATTCCCAGTACCCAGAGGCACAAACAGCCCCCCAGCAGCCCAATAAATAGTGACTGTCTATGGCATCTTACAGCAGCCCCTCTGGCATTCCCAGTACCCAGAGGCACAAACAGCCCCCCCAGCCCAATAAATAGTGACTGTCTGTGGCACCTTACAGCCCCCCTGGCATTCCCAGTACCCAGAGGCACAAACAGCCCCCCAGCCCAATAAATAGTGAGTGTCTGTGGCACCTTACAGCCCCCCTGGCATTCCCAGTACCCAGAGGCACAAACAGCCCCCCCAGCCCAATAAATAGTGAGTGTCTGTGGCATCTTACAGCCCCCCCTGGCATTCCCAGTACCCAGAGGCACAAACAGCCCCCCCAGCCCAATAAATAGTGAGTGTCTGTGGCATCTTACAGCCCCCCCTGGCATTCCCAGTACCCAGAGGCACAAACAGCCCCCCAGCCCAATAAATAGTGACTGACTGTGGCACCTTACAGCCCCCCTGGCATTCCCAGTACCCAGAGGCACAAACAGCCCCCCCAGCCCAATAAATAGTGACTGACTGTGGCACCTTACAGCCCCCCTGGCATTCCCAGTACCCAGAGGCACAAACAGCCCCCCCAGCCCAGTAAATAGTGACTGTCTGTGGCACCTTACAGCAGCCCCTCTGGCATTTGCCAGACCCACAGATTGCCAGTCCGGGCCTGACCCCCGGTTCAATGAGCCTCATTCACATGTACAGACAATAGTATCCTGATAAACAGGCAGAGGAAGAACTCGAGTGGCTCCATGACGTCTTCTTGAATATGGTGGCAGAAACATAAAAGTAGGTAGTGACGCCTTTCCCTGGGGCTCATATGGTGAACTCAGGGAAGTACCATCCATCTTGGGCGCAATACCGAGGGTACTTGAGCAGAATGGGATTTGAGGATAACATCTGTGTTCTTTGTGTGCCTCTCCATCTTGCGCGGCTGTGATGTATGTGATTCGTTCACGTATCTGGTCACATATGTCCTCTCTGCGCTTCCATCTGCTGAAAAATACCCTTGTGGCTTCCAACACGTGTAGCAGACAATCCCTCCAGCTTGGCCATTTCCCCAACAAAGTTAGCATAGGATGAATGTGGCTTAGCCGCTAACGAGGGGTGGATTTAATACAAGGCCCTCTCAGTGCAATATTGTGTAACCTCACTCATATACACTCACTGTGTAATATTCCATCCTAATTCTATACCAATAAACATTTTTTTTTGTGGTTTTGCGGTTATTTAGATTTTTATTCAGCAGCTTTCCAGTTTGGAACGCCAGCAGTTATTTGGTTGCTAGGGTCATGAGTATCTTAGCAACCAGGCAGTGGTTTGAATAAGAGACCGGAATATGAACAGGAAGAATACTAATAGTATTGTAGCCTCACAGAGCAACAGTTGTTTGGCTGCCAGGGTCAGTGACCCCCATTTGAAAGCTGGAAAGATGTGGAAGAGGAAGGAAATAATTTAAACACTATAAAAAAAAACAGATAATGAAGACCAATTGCAGTGTTGCTAGGAACAGGGCATTCTATAACATACAGGTATGGGACCTGTTACCCAGAATGGTCAGGCCTTGGGGTTCTCTGGATAAGGGATCTTTCCCCAATTTGGATCCTCATACCTTAAGTCAGCTAATTAAACCCAATATGGGAGACAGGCTTTCCGTAATTCGGAGCTTTCTGGATATCAGGTTTCTGGATAATGGATCCCATACCTGTACTGTTTTATTATGACAGAATTACATGATTAAAAAATGGAGTCTATAGGAGATGGCCTTTCTGTATATTTAGAGCTTTCTGAATAATGGGTTTCCAGATAACGGATCCAATACCTGTACTAATAGTTAATTTAAAGGTTAACCACCCATTTATGACTATGGGGCCAATGCCAGAGGGTGCATCAGAGCAAATGTAACAGTGGAAGTTACTGGGTCAAACCATTTTTCAAACATAAATGGAAACAACGTTTTAGTTTGACCTAAACTGGGCCCCTCTGCACCCTGTAGGCCCCTCTGTAGGATCTGATATAACATATATATATATATACTGCACATTGGTCAGTTTGATAAGTCGTGGCTCATTAGGGCCATTGAAGGCGGCTCAGGGAAAATGTGCAACCCTAGCAGTTCAGATGCACCACTTTTAGCTCTAAAGGTCTGCTCATTGGGCGAGCTCACCAAGCAAGCGGATCTTCTCCAAATATGTCCACCTAAGGCCCCAGGGCCAAACAATCAAATTGAAATGGTGGGTATATGGACTGCCAGACTGAGCACCGCATCAACGAGCCAAACAGTCCCCGATCGGACGTAAAATCAAACCTGCCTGATCGAGATTTGGCCAATTTTAGGCCAGATATTGGTCAGATAGGCCAGTGGGGGTGTCCATACATGGGTAAATAAGCTGCCGGATCGGTCTGAAAGACCCAAATCGGCAAGTGAAATCTTCCCGTGTTTTGCCACCTTAACCTCAGATTGCTTCTAAGGTGTCGCCTTCCCATGGTCAGTGTGTACCACCACTAATATCTCACCGCCCCAAGGTAAGTATTGTCTAGTCACCTGACTGCCTGCAAAGTAACTGTAAGGGTCCAGATCCAGGAGTTGAAGGTGGGGGCCCTAAAAGCACTTCCCTGTGCCTGGGGCCCCATTTAGTCTTTATCTGGGTCTTCATTCAAGGTGCCAGTAGCTCCAGGGTACCCCAACGTTTGCATACAAACCCCTTTGGGCTTACTCAATGGAGCACCAAGAGATGCAACACTTTCCTGTCCACTTTTGAGTATCTGCAGATGGATCTGGTTGCAGCATTTAGTAATCCATTGTGGCCAATCAGGAATTATCTTTGAGCAGGCTGGTGCAGTTGAAACACTAAAAGCCCATACCTGATTGGCTGCTATGGGGTACTACCCTGGTTCAACCACATGCTACACAGGCCTGAAGGAAACACTACAGACTGTATCTGGCCTCCGTGTCCCACAGTCCCTAATAAGAAGAGACACATCCCTATATATTTATACGTATAGAGAGGGAGGGTGAGATATAAAACATTTTCATGCACGATTTTATCACTGACTATAAAACAGATACATAAACTCCCGAGTAAGGTGAATAAACACGGGATAAATAAATCCCCCCCGAACCTTTGCAAAAGGCACAGGGGGCTGATCCAGCATAAATCACTAAACGTTTCCACGGTTTTGGCTTTAGGAACAAGAAGGAACCAACAGAAGCCACGTGGGAGGGGGAGTGGGTGCACCATATTTTATGCTAATTATCTCCTGGTCTATTTTTTTTTTTTTTTCCCCTAAGCTGATTTTGATAAATATATGCCACGTATATCAGGGGAACATATTGTCAGTGCGCTGCTCAGGCTGCTGTGCTTTGGTCTCCATACTCCAAGTCAGGGCCTGGGGATTCTGTAATGGGCCACTTATTTAGCCCAAAGACTTAGATAGATATGAGCCAGGCTGATGGAAAACGGAGGAGGTTGGTCAATCCAGCGTAGGTCTATTGTCCACTGGCCATAATACCTTCCCCGTGATTGATCCCTTGTTTAACCTCATGCCCAGGCTACTGTGGACTCAATGGTCAACTTTGAGAATAAGGAGGTCATTTTTTTGTTACAATCCAAGGAATATCTACGACAGCCAATGATTTTTCTCCCTACATTGTCCACCAATCTGCTGCCCCAATTCCCCCAACCCCCAGGTGGCCATCGCTTCCATCTGGGAACCTGTGTATTAAGGGGTGCAGGAGAAAGTAAAACCAAAATGCTATCTATTTTATCAGCTGCCTGGAAGCTTTCAGAAGATTCACTACTCCAGAGGGTCAGGAGATGGCAAAAAGGGCATCTGCCCCCATCCCCCAGCCTGAGATGAGCCTCTGGGGGGCAGGGGCGGCCAAGCCGACCGGGCACCCTAGGCAACCCGGTCGGCCAACTCTGCCCACCTCCCCGCCCCCCGAGCGGCGCATGCGCGCCAAAGCACAGGAGGAGGAGCAGGGGGGGCGGTGCGATTAGATCGGTCATTGCCTCCACCGCTAATGACAAGCGGCAGAGGCAATGACAAAGTAGCACTAGGGGTAGGCAGGAGCGGTACCTGCCTGGCGCCCCCCAATCATTGCGCCCTAGGCAGCTGCCTCTTCTGCCTACCCCTAGTTCCGGCCCTGCTGGGGGGACATATGTCCAAGATTTCCAACCTGAATCCCTCCAACTTGCACCTTCAAACACCCTTCAGCTGACAGCAGTTCTCCCACATAAGGAGTGGGGTCCCATACATTTGTGTAATATTTGGGCCCGCCATACCATTAAGTACAGATATGGGACCCCTTATCCGGAAACCGATTACCCAGAAAGTTCTGAATTACAGGAAGGCCATCTCCCATAGACTCCATTGTAATCAAATAATTCACATTTTTAAAAATTATTCCCTTTTTCTCTGTAATAATAAAACAGTACCTGTACTTGATCCCAACTAAGATATAATTACCCCTTATTGGGGCAGAACAGCCCTATTGGGTTTATTTAATGGTTAAATGATTCCCTTTTCTCTGTAATAATAAAACAGTACCTGTACTTGATCCCAACTAAGATATAATTACCCCTTATTGGGGGCAGAACAGTCCTATTGGGTTTATTTAATGGTTAAATGATTCCCTTTTCTCTGTAATAATAAAACAGTACCTGTACTTGATCCCAACTAAGATATAATTACCCCTTATTGGGGGCAGAACAGCCCTATTGGGTTTATTTAATGGTTAAATGATTCCCTTTTCTCTGTAATAATAAAACAGTACCTGTACTTGATCCCAACTAAGATATAATTACCCCTTATTGGGGGCAGAACAGTCCTATTGGGTTTATTTAATGGTTAAATGATTCCCTTTTCTCTGTAATAATAAAACAGTACCTGTACTTGATCCCAACTAAGATATAATTACCCCTTATTGGGGGCAGAACAGCCCTATTGGGTTTATTTAATGGTTAAATGATTCCCTTTTCTCTGTAATAATAAAACAGTACCTGTACTTGATCCCAACTAAGATATAATTACCCCTTATTGGAGGCAAAACAATCCTATTGGGTTTAATTACTGTTTAAATATTTTTTTGGTAGACTTAAGCTAGGGGATCCGAATTACGGAAAGACCCCTTATCCGGAAAACCCCAGGTCCTGAGCATTCTGGATAACGGGTCCCATACCTGTAGTATATATTTGTTTCTAAGGTTCCCAGGATAACCATGACCTGTGCTGCCGGTACCATCCCACCGCCGGCTCATACCACACATGGAGGGTATGTAGGAACCGGGCCGATCCGTTCCCAAGGCTCCAGGAAAGCTTTTCTTGCATCTGCTCTGAGAATAAACCCTCCCTACATCCCTGTAACACTTTGTTCTGGAATGTAACTGCTTAGCACAGTTAAATGATGCCTACCAGACTAAAATAGCACAGCATATTATTCCAAATAACAAGCAAGCCGCGGGAGCGCTGTATGAGTGTCAGAAATGCACAGCATGGAGAGGAAATCTAGCAGCCGAGGAAGCCGGCACTGACAACACTGTGTATAGGGCCCTTCACTTGTGCCACAGGGTGGCTTATACTGCCTGCTTCCAACATCCAGCTGTCGGTTAACTAAAGCTCCCAGCAGCCCCTGACAGTCATTGCTAAGGATGTCTGACTTCTAGTCGCTGCAGGTGTCCCAACATTTAGGCCATGTCACCTGTTCCACCACAATCATGCCATGTTATGCCAAGACATGGAAAACCATACCCACTTCTTGGTAAGCTCAATCCTTTTGTGGCTGACAATTTAAGACTGCCCTCTCCAAATAGGAATCCACTGTTGGTCAACTAAAGCTCCCAGCAACCCCTGCCAATCATGGTCCTCTAGTTGCTGCAGATGTCCCCTGTTCCACCCCGATCATGCCATATTATGCCAAGACATGCCAAACATCACCCACTACTTGGTAACCTCATTCCTATTGGGGCTAACACTTACAATACTGTCCTGTCTGAATGGGAATCCACTGTTGGTCAACTAAAGCTCCCAGCAACCCCTGCCAATCATTGTACTTTGGTCCTCTAGTTGCTGCAGATATCCCCTGTTCCACCCCGATCATGCCATGTTATGCCAAGACATGCCAAACATCACCCACTACTTGGTAACCTCATTCCTATTGGGGCTAACACTTTCAATACTGTCCTGCCTGAATGGGAATCCACTGTTGGTCAACTAAAGCTCCCAGCAACCCCTGCCAATCATGGTCCTCTAGTTGCTGCAGATGTCCCCTGTTCCACCCCAATCATGCCATGTTATGCCAAGACATGCCAAACATCACCCACTACTTGGTAACCTCATTCCTATTGGGGCCAACACTTTCAATACTGTCCTGCCTGAATGGGAATCCACTGTTGGTCAACTAAAGCACCCAGCACCCTTGACAGCCATTGCTAAGGATGTCGGACTTGGGTCCTTTAGTTCCTGCAGATGTCCTAACATTTAGGTCATGCCCCCTATTCTACCCCGGTCATGTCAAGACCCACTAAACCTCACCCACTTCTTGGTAAGCTCAGTCCTTTTGGGGGCCACAATTCAAGACAGCCCTGTTGAGACCTGTGGTTGATTGAACCCCTTAAGGAGGGATGTCCACCTTGTGTCCTTCAATTGTGGTGTTGTTATTTTATCATAATGACAATTTCCACTTAACAAAATTGGTTAGTTTTATGCATTCTGGGAAGTGGGCGCAGAGCCCTGAGATTTTTATATGGCACCCTAGCAGTGATAGGCTTGCCCAAAATTACAGGAGATCCTCTATCTCAACAAAGGACCCTAAAACTGGGCTGCCGGGACACTGGGAAAAATCCCGGTGCACCCCAGCCCTAATGGGTCCCAGCGGCCCAGACCCGACCCTTAAATTTACGCGGGGGGAAGCCCCGGTGGGCCCTGCACCCCCCCTCCAGTCCAACAGTCCAACCCTGCCCTAAACTGATGACTGTTTAGGATACACCTAGACCCCCAACTGATATTGTTCCCATCAGGTATTACCTGGGCATAAGGAAAAAGACACATAAAGATGCCCCTCATCGCCCTCCCCTGCCCCAGATGCCGCTGGCTGTTCTACAGGGCTGTAATTCCGATCAAGACGCTACAATCAAACCATCAGCACATAAATCCCCATGACAACACGGAACTACAAATGGCCAGACTCGGGAGGAGACTCGTCACTAGGAAACATTTATATTCCCAGCCTGAACAAATACTCATCCTTGACATCTGACGACTATTTACGGGAAATAGAAGAAGAAGAAGAAAAAATAAAAACACCCTGACATTGTATAACAGAGAAGCGGGAATCCACACAAATTATTCCGAGGCATTAACGGATAAGTAAAAGGTCTTTGGGTTCTGAATTCATAAATCCTGGTCCAGAACATTCCTGATAACCGGTGGCATAAAGGGCCTTCTAGTGCCCATCAGAGAAACAACATGGAGAGCTTCTCAATTTCCACCATGGAAAATTTCCTTCTGGCTATTTCTGACTCCTGAATTTAGGTCTGTTAATCAGTCAGCATCAGCTACATTGCTTCTTGAGTCAGAACCAGCAGTGCAGAGAATATAGAAAGTCATACAGATACTGCTTCCAGCAGCAATTACATTTACAAAACGTAAAAACCATTCATCATTCTTAATTAATGTATATGGGGATAGTTGCTTAGAATTATATTGACTTTCATTGTGCAAAACCGAATGGCACAGACATAATACAAGTTATTCCACTCACTAATAATGTTGCACAGGCAAATATTCTGCAGGACGGCTCCTGGTAGGAAAGAGATCTGGCCTATAGAATAAAGCTTATTAGCTGTAGAGAAGACAGGGGACTAAATGAACCTGCAGCACAAATTAAATTATCAAACTGCAGGGGAATTGTACAGATGTCTCTGCAGAAAGCAAGGCTGCTGCCCCCACATCAGCGCCTATTCATGCACCTGGTATTAAAGGCAGGAATATATTGTAAACAGGATTTCCAACACAACCCCCCCCCCCCAATATATTATTTCTCTCTCCCCAAGGTCCCTGACTAATTCTGCATTCCATAACACATCAATCCACCTTTATTCATTCCATCTATTTCTATGGGCCTTTCTTTGTGCATATACTCCATAATAAGTTTATAGATATATAGAAACATTGGGGTAAATCTCCCCCTAACTGGCCTTCAGGCTGGGCCCCCTTAGCCCATAACAAGGTTACAGATATATAGAAACATTGGGGTAACAGCCACCCTGCTATAGTTCCAGGGGTACCCAGGGCACAAATATCCACTCACCCCAAATCCCCCCCTAACTGGCCTTCAGGCTGGGCCCCCTTAGCCCATAACAAGGTTACAGATATATAGAAACATTGGGGTAACAGTCACCCTGCTATAGTTCCAGGGGTACCCAGGGCACAAATAAGCACTCACCCCAAATCCCCCCCTAACTAGCCCTCAGGCTGGGCCCCCTTAGCCCATAACAAGGTTACAGATATATAGAAACATTGGGGTAACAGTCACCCTGCTATAGTTCCAGGGGTACCCAGGGCACAAATAAGCACTCACCCCAAATCCCCCCCTAACTGGCCCTCAGGCTGGGCCCCCTTAGCCCATAACAAGGTTACAGATATATAGAAACACTGGGGTAACAGTCACCCTGCTATAGTTCCAGGGGTACCCAGGGCACAAATAAGAACTCGCCCCAAATCCCCCCCTGACTGGCCTTCAGGCTGGGCCCCCTTAGCCCATAACAAGGTTACAGATATATAGAAACATTGGGGTAACAGTCACCCTGCTATAGTTCCAGGGGTACCCAGGGCACAAATAAGCACTCACCCCAAATCTCCCCCTAACTGGCCTTCAGGCTGGGCCCCCTTAGCCCATAACAAGGTTACAGATATATAGAAACATTGGGGTAACAGTCACCCCGCTATAGTTCCAGGGGTACCCAGGGCACAAATGAGCACTCACCCCAAATCCCCCCCTAACTGGCCTTCAGGCTGGGCCCCCTTAGCCCATAACAAGGTTACAGATAGATAGAAACATTGGGGTAACAGTCACCCCGCTATAGTTCCAGGGGTACCCAGGGAACAAATAAGCACTCACCCCAAATCCCCCCCTAACTGGCCTTCAGGCTGGGCCCCCTTAGCCCATAACAAGGTTACAGATATATAGAAACATTAGGGTAACAGTCACCCCGCTATAGTTCCAGGGGTACCCCGGGCACATATAAGTATTGAGACTAAATCTTACTATAAGTGATTTTGCCCAATGAATTACTCATAGAGAAATATTAGTGCAACAAGAAGCTGCTTGCATGGTCTCCATCATCTGATTAGTGTTACCATAGCAACATTAAATAAACTGCTATATAAATATATTTGGGTTTATAATAACTGACTATAACCCCCACCCACAAGAATGTCACTATGATGTCACTATGATGTCAGTTTTACTTGCTGGAGGGCCCCCTAACTGACTATTAGTATTACTACTAATTATGTTGCTATTTATGGTACAAGGAAACCTGCACACATTCATGTCTATATTAAGGTTATGGGAAAATCTAGTCTTTTTATATCTTGTATTTTTGTCTTATATTATACCGTCTGTATACTGTAAAGTATGCCAGTATGGCAGCTCCCACTGACCCACAACCGTGCCCATAACCGCTGTGTATTTCTGGTGGTACCATAGCAGCCTGCGGGGAATGGATGGATCCAGTGTCAGACTGGAGTATATGGGGGCCACCACTCAAGGGTTCACTACCCCAGCCATAGAGTCATCCACCCCTGTTGTGAACCCCCCCAAACCATCCCACCATAAACCTACCCCCAGTCTCCAGTCTGACACTGGGTGGATCAGGGGCAATCGGGGGTAAGTATGGGAGCTGTACACTGTGGAAGCAGAGACAGGGGGGCTTTAGGCCGAGTAGGGTACTGGAATATACCTGCCGGGTAGCGAATAAGTCTATGTGTCTTTACACACTCCCCTGTGCCCTGGGTCATACTGGGCCACTGGGAAAAAACCCGGTTGGCCCAGACCACACCCCTGTCACCTTGGGGGGTGAGGTGCCCCGGGGCGGCAGCACCGGTGGGCCCTTCACCCCCAAGTCCAACCCTGCCTGTACCCCAACCTATACACTGTGACTGGTGCACTGAATTCATTCAATACCGACACTATATATCAGGGGTGCCCATGACGTCGATCACAGTCCACCAGTCGATCCCCCGTGGATTTCTGGTGGGCTGCGTCTAAGCCGGGGGATGCAGAAATGCAGCGGTGCATTTATTGGGTATGCGTACATACGCTGCTTTGCGCACATACGTGGGGAGGAGTCAAAGGTAGATTGCCGGGGGAAACAGTCTGGGCACCCCTGCTATAAATGATTTAAAGCAATTATGATGTCATAGAGGCCTTAAAAAGCCCTTGATGGGTCAAGCTGCTTATACAATGATAATAATCTCATATTTTGCCCCCCCCAACATGGGAAAAATTGGCCCTGATCTACTCAGTTACCCCCAGATCTACCTGAAGCCCAGCCCACTTCCAGGTCACGCATTTGATCACTATCAGGTCTGTTCCACCCAACAAGGACAATGGAAGGGGGGGGATATATAGGTATGTTCTACTGAGGATGGAAACTGATTATTTGGGGGGGCAATATGAAGGAATACAGAAGGCAGCCTTGCCGAGCCCTGTAGCACAAGGAATCCTGCACGCGATGCTGCCAGTGATTCTATAGATAGGCCGGCACCGGGGGGGAGGAGGCTGCCATCCTCGGGTGGGTGGGTGGCAGCGAGACGAGGCTGGGAGCAGTAGGTTGCCCTGATTACGTACTGAGGGATGTTGGCAATTTATAGAAGGAGGAATGACACAGGGAAGGAACGCAGATGGACAGGGCGCAGTCTGGCAGGATGTGCCAACGCCGACAAGCAAACTGCCGTCTGGAGCCCTCAGCGAGGAATTGTGGGTAGCGCCGGGTCAGTGTAAGCTCCCACAGCACGGCCCTGACCACTAGCAATGACACTGCTGCTGCTACATGTGAGCTCATCTGGCCAGAAAGCAAGGCTTGCTTGGATTAAAGGGGAAGTATACCCCCTACTCAACATGTAGGGTTACCACCTGGCCAGTATTTTACAGCCCCAGTCGGTAAGATAGCAGCTGAGGCTGGGGCTGGCATTACTAAATTGCTGGTAAATTCATATTAAACTTTAATATAATAACTATTCCTTCTGTTACCAACCCGCCACTTATCTTACCCTAGCCTGCCCCATTCTACTCTCCTAGCTCTGATGGATTAACTAAATCCTCACCAGATTCAAGGCATGATTCCCAAACTTGATGTCATAACCCCACCATTACAAATTTACCATTAAATCTGTTAAACCAGCACAAACCTTAGCTGGTAATTTGCCGGCTAGGCTGGTAAAATACCACCTGGGTGGCATCCCTAGGTGAAGGAGGGGTTGTTTATACAGGGCTCATTACCTCTAGTTAAACCAAGCTAATTTCAGACTAAATGTAAAAGCAAAACCACGCTCCGTTGCTCCAGGCCTGTGCACCCCCACCACATTTAGCCGCCCCCACGCGGTAATGACAGACAGAGAGCCTGGTCAGCTTGTTAGGCAGATGTTACAGCACTGTGATGTTTTCTACAGATAAAAACTAAAACTGCCGGCTGGGCTTAAATCACTGGCAGCTTCCCAAACAGACAATGATGGGATTTGCTCCAAAATCACAAAAGTACAAAGATTAGTATCGGATGGTGCAGACTGCGGTAGCCCCAAATGGCTCTGCCACCACCCAAAGTTTAGAGGAGTGATGGGAGAATTCTCATTGCCTATAAAACAGTGATAAAAGTACCCGCATTACATTCCTGCAGTCACTGATGTATAAAGGTGGCTTTGTTTTCTACTTACACAGCGCCATCTACTGGGCCAACAGCAGAAGTCATCTTGCAGGGAACCCAGAGATACACACAGACCCCGGGAAATCATTTTACTATTCTTAAACAGTTCAGTCGGTTGATAAATAATGAAATAGATCAGAGCTTAGTGAAGATATGCCCTAATGCCCTATATTTAGTAGAGTTTATATATGTGGTGCAAATGTATAAATAGGGCCCTGTGCTGGATTAGAGTTTGGATTAGAGATATGTTGGATATATATATGGAATATATATATTATCCCCCCACTGCTACTATAGGCACCATCTCTCCCTACTATACCTGCTATCCCACAGCCCCAGTCCCTTCCCAGAGGCTATTATCCCCCCACTGCTACTATAGGCACCATCTCTCCCTACTATACCTGCTATCCCACAGCCCCAGTCCCTTCCCAGAGGCTATTATCCCCCCACTGCTACTATAGGCACCGTCTCTCCCTACTATACCTGCTATCCCACAGCCCCAGTCCCTTCCCAGAGGCTATTATCCCCCCACTGCTACTATAGGCACCATCTCTCCCTACTATACCTGCTATCCCACAGCCCCAGTCCCTTCCCAGAGGCTATTATCCCCCCACTGCTACTATAGGCACCATCTCTCCCTACTATACCTGCTATCCCACAGCCCGAGTCCCTTCCCAGAGGCTATTATCCCACTGCTACTATAGGCACCATCTCTCCCTACTATACCTGCTATCCCACAGCCCCAGTCCCTTCCCAGAGGCTATTATCCCCCCACTGCTACTATAGGCACCATCTCTCCCTACTATACCTGCTATCCCACAGCCCCAGTCCCTTCCCAGAGGCTATTATCCCCCCACTGCTACTATAGGCACCATCTCTCCCTACTATACCTGCTATCCCACAGCCCCAGTCCCTTCCCAGAAGCTATTCCCCCACTGCTACTATAGGCACCATCTCTCCCTACTATACCTGCTATCCCACAGCCACAGTCCCTTCCCAGAAACTATTATCCCCCCACTGCTACTATAGGCACCATCTCCCACTACTATACCTGCTATCCCACAGCCCCAGTCCCTTACCAGAGGCTATTATCCCCCCACTGCTACTACAGGCACCATCTCTCCCTACTATACCTGCTATCCCACAGCCCCAGTCCCTTCCCAGAGGCTATTATCCCCCCACTGTTACTATAGGCACCATCTCTCCCTACTATACCTGCTATCCCACAGCCCCAGTCCCCTTCCCAGAGGCTATTATCCCCCCACTGCTACTATAGGCACCATCTCTCCCTACTATACCTGCTATCCCACAGCCCCAGTCCTTTCCCAGAGGCTATTATCCCCCAACTGCTACTATAGGCACCATCTCTCCCTACTATACCTGCTATCCCACAGCCCCAGTCCCTTCCTAAAGGCTATTATCCCCCCACTGCTACTATAGGCACCATCTCTCCCTACTATACCTGCTATCCAACAGCCACAGTCCCTTCCCAGAGGCTATTAACCCCCCACTGCTACTATAGGCACCATCTCTCCCTACTATACCTGCTATCCCACAGCCCCAGCCCCTTTCCAGAGGCTATTATCCCCCCACTGCTACTATAGGCACCATCTCTCCCTACTATACCTGCTATCCCACAGCCCCAGTCCCTTCCCAGAGTCTATTATCCCACTGCTACTATAGGCACCATCTCTCCCTACTATACCTGCTATCCAACAGCCCCAGTCCCTTCCCAGAGGCTATTATCCCACTGCTACTATAGGCACCATCTCTCCCTACTATACCTGCTATCCCACAGCCCCAGTCCCTTCCCAGAGGCTATTCCCCCACTGCTACTATAGGCACCATCTCTCCCTACCATACCTGCTATCCCACAGCCCCAGTCCCTTCCCAGAGGCTATTATCCCCCCACTGCTACTATAGGCACCATCTCTCCCTACTATACCTGCTATCCCACAGCCCCAGCCCCTTCCCAGAGGCTATTCCCCCACTGCTACTATAGGCACCATCTCTCCCTACTATACCTGCTATCCCACAGCCCCAGTCCCTTCCCAGAGGCTATTATCCCACTGCTACTATAGGCACCATCTCTCCCTACTATACCTGCTATCCCACAGCCCCAGTCCCTTCCCAGAGGCTATTATCCCCCCACTGCTACTATAGGCACCATCTCTCCCTACTATACCTGCTATCCCACAGCCCCAGCCCCTTCCCAGAGGCTATTCCCCCACTGCTACTATAGGCACCATCTCTCCCTACTATACCTGCTATCCCACAGCCCCAGTCCCTTCCCAGAGGCTATTATCCCACTGCTACTATAGGCACCATCTCTCCCTACTATACCTGCTATCCCACAGCCCCAGTCCCTTCCCAGAGGCTATTATCCCACTGCTACTATAGGCACCATCTCTCCCTACTATACCTGCTATCCCACAGCCCCAGTCCCTTCCCAGAGGCTATTATCCCCCCCACTGCTACTATAGGCACCATCTCTCCCTACTATACCTGCTATCCCATAGCCCCAGTCCCTTCCCAGAGGCTATTATCCCCCCACTGCTACTATAGGCACCATCTCTCCCTACTATACCTGCTATCCCATAGCCCCAGTCCCTTCCCAGAGGCTATTATCCCCCCCACTGCTACTATAGGCACCATCTCTCCCTACTATACCTGCTATGCCACAGCCCCAGTCCCTTCCCAGAGGCTATTATCCCCCCCACTGCTACTATAGGCACCATCTCTCCCTACTATACCTGCTATCCCATAGCCCCAGTCCCTTCCCAGAGGCTATTATCCCCCCACTGCTACTATAGGCACCATCTCTCCCTACTATACCTGCTATCCCATAGCCCCAGTCCCTTCCCAGAGGCTATTATCCCACTGCTACTATAGGCACCATCTCTCCCTACTATACCTGCTATCCCACAGCCCCAGTCCCTTCCCAGAGGCTATTATCCCCCCACTGCTACTATAGGCACCATCTCTCCCTACTATACCTGCTATCCAACAGCCCCAGTCCCTTCCCAGAGGCTATTATCCCCCCACTGCTACTATAGGCACCATCTCTCCCTACTATACCTGCTATCCCACAGCCACAGTCCCTTCCCAGAGGCTATTATCCCCCCACTGCTACTATAGACACCATCTCTCCCTACTATACCTGCTATCCCACTGCCCCAGTCCCTTCCCAGAGGCTATTATCCCCCCACTGCTACTATAGGCACCATCTCTCCCTACTATACCTGCTATCCCACAGCCCCAGTCCCTTCCCAGAGGCTATTATCCCCCCACTGCTACTATAGGCACCATCTCTCCCTACTATACCTGCTATCCCACAGCCCCAGTCCCTTCCCAGAGGCTATTATCCCACTGCTACTATAGGCACCATCTCTCCCTACTATACCTGCTATCCCACAGCCCCAGTCCCTTCCTAGAGGCTATTATCCCCCCACTGCTACTATAGGCACCATCTCTCCCTACTATACCTGCTATCCCACAGCCCCAGTCCCTTCCTAGAGGCTATTATTCCCCCACTGCTACTATAGGCACCATCTCTCCCTACTATACCTGCTATCCCATAGCCCCAGTCCCTTCCCAGAGGCTATTATCCCCCCACTGCTATTATAGGCACCATCTCTCCCTACTATACCTGCTATCCCATAGCCCCAGTCCCTTCCCAGAGGCTATTATCCCCCCACTGCTACTATAGGCACCATCTCTCCCTACTATACCTGCTATCCCACAGCCCCAGTCCCTTCCCAGAGGCTATTATCCCCCCCACTGCTACTATAGGCACCATCTCTCCCTACTATACCTGCTATGCCACAGCCCCAGTCCCTTCCCAGAGGCTATTATCCCCCCCACTGCTACTATAGGCACCATCTCTCCCTACTATACCTGCTATCCCATAGCCCCAGTCCCTTCCCAGAGGCTATTATCCCCCCACTGCTACTATAGGCACCATCTCTCCCTACTATACCTGCTATCCCATAGCCCCAGTCCCTTCCCAGAGGCTATTATCCCACTGCTACTATAGGCACCATCTCTCCCTACTATACCTTCTATCCCACAGCCCCAGTCCCTTCCCAGAGGCTATTATCCCACTGCTACTATAGGCACCATCTCTTCCTACTATACCTGCTATCCCACAGTCCCAGTCCCTTCCCAGAGGCTATTATCCCACTGCTACTATAGGCACCATCTCTCCCTACTATACCTGCTATCCCACAGCCCCAGTCCCTTCCCAGAGGCTATTATCCCCCCACTGCTACTATAGGCACCGTCTCTCCCTACTATACCTGCTATCCCACAGCCCCAGTCCCTTCCCAGAGGCTATTATCCCCCCACTGCTACTATAGGCACCATCTCTCCCTACTATACCTGCTATCCCACAGCCCCAGTCCCTTCCCAGAGGCTATTATCCCCCCACTGCTACTATAGGCACCGTCTCTCCCTACTATACCTGCTATCCCACAGCCCCAGTCCCTTCCCAGAGGCTATTATCCCCCCACTGCTACTATAGGCACCGTCTCTCCCTACTATACCTGCTATCCCACAGCCCCAGTCCCTTCCCAGAGGCTATTATCCCCCCACTGCTACTATAGGCACCGTCTCTCCCTACTATACCTGCTATCCCACAGCCCCAGTCCCTTCCCAGAGGCTATTATCCCCCCACTGCTACTATAGGCACCATCTCTCCCTACTATACCTGCTATCCCACAGCCCCAGTCCCTTCCCAGAGGCTATTATCCCACTGCTACTATAGGCACCATCTCTCCCTACTATACCTGCTATCCCACAGCCCCAGTCCCTTCCCAGAGGCTATTATCCCACTGCTACTATAGGCACCATCTCTTCCTATCCCAAAACTATTAACAGCCCAACTATGTGTAGGACCCTGGGTAATTGCATCTAAATAAACTTTTAAATCCCACCCTATTCACACTGTAACATCAAGGAGCAGTGTTGTCAGATATCAACCATTTAACATATTAGGGGCCAGTTGATTAGAAAACATTGAAGACATACAAATAGGTCTATAGATATCTTGCTACAAATATCCCTTTAGGAAACACAGGCTATTTAGGAGAGGATAAAGATGTTATAAAGCAGTTCTTTAACATCAGGGTCTCCATTTTTTTGCAAAATGGGTGCATTTCATGGAGTTGGAAGCCAGAGGGCAGTGTAGTGACAGGGATGGAAAAACACATTATTCAGTTTGTCAGCACATTGATCCATTCTGTGTTACAGAAACCTCAGCCGACCAACCCTCTCTATAACTAGTTCTACTGTTCTGCAGAGGTTGGTGAGACTAAGACATTGTGGTCCCCTTTAAACTCATTTTCCATATGATGCAGGGATATTGTGGGACAATTTGCCATTGGGCATCATTTTTGTTCTGAACGATTTATTTTTGT
This sequence comes from Xenopus tropicalis, assembly GCF_000004195.4. NCBI lineage: Eukaryota > Metazoa > Chordata > Amphibia > Anura > Pipidae > Xenopus > Xenopus tropicalis. The sequence goes on from NC_030680.2 coordinate 14,720,486, forward strand.
GTTCAGCAGCTCTTCAGTTGGGAATTTCAGCAGCTATCAGGTTGCTAGGGAGTATTATACCCTAGCAACTAGGCAGTGGTGTGAATGGGAGACAGAAGGACGAAGAGGAGGGGGGCTGAATGCAAGAAAAAGTAACAATAAAAAGTAGGAATAAAAAGTAACAATACATTTGTAGCCTCACTGAGTAACAGTGTTTGGGCTGGGGGGGGGGGGGCCCAGTGACCCTCATTGAAAAGCTTGAAAGAAGCAGGCAAATAAAATCAAAAACTATTTAGAAAAAATAAAGACCAAGTGAAGAGTTGCTATGAGCAGGACATTCTATAACAAGCTAAAAGTCAACTTTAATTTTAACTTGCCCTTTACACCACTGTTCCTTAGGAAACGGAAATGAGCAGCTTCCTTGCTACAGCCCCAACCAACCCAACAGCCCCCTGGGATTTGGTACCCCCAGCCATGGCAGGAGCAGCTTAAATACCCCCAAAGCCCAACCAGCTTGGCATTATTGGCTTTTATTATACTCTGCGTTCCACATATATTGGTATTGTATCCCCTTTATATCTGTGTTAGCCCCCTATCCCCCAAAAATGGGAAATTTGAAGAGTGAATGCAGAATGCTGGGGGATTCAGCCCTGATTAAACAACCCCGAGCCACATAGGCCCCAGGGGAATGATGGAGGGGTGAATACAAAACTCGGAGCACATCTCACTATGGGGTGCAAGTTTTACTAAATAGGAATTACTGTTCCTTTAAAATAAGTTGATGTACAGTTGATGTGAGTGCTATTCTAAGCACTTTCACAATTATTTTTTTTTTTATTCTAAGATATTAAGGGTTAAAAGTAGTTAATATTAATGCATTCTGTCACAACAGCGCCACCTGCTGGTCACTTTCCGCACCTGAAGTATCCAAGGAAGTTGTCAGGAGAAAGAAAGAGGGCTGATCTGATGCTCTTCTGGTTAGGGAAACATTAGAAACCTCACATAACTTTTCTCACACCTTCCCTAACCAGAAGAACATCAGATCAGCCCTCTTTCTTTCTCCTGACAACGCCTTAGGCTACTTCATGTTCAGAAAGTGACCAGCAGGTGGTGCTGTTGTAACAAAATGCTTCATATTAACTGTACTTTATCCCTTAATATCCTGGACTGTAACATGCAAAAGTGCTTAGAATAGCACTCCCATCAATTTTACATCAACTAATTTTAAAGGTTTACTTATCCTTTACAGCCTATAAAATACAAAAGCTTCCCCCTTTATAAATTGCACCGTAGCACGCTGCCCATCTCTTGTCTATTCTGCGGCTATTGATCGGGGATTGATTGGATCTGCCTGACACTGCTTGACATGCAGCCCTCATACAGAGAGGCATTGACTGGGAAGCCATTCCTGCAGGTAAGGATGATATCTATTGATTGGCAATTGATTAGTCCTGCCAGGCAGCCCTTTAGAAGAAGCATCTAAAGGAGGGGATGTACTGGGGAAGGTAAGTGTTGGAAAGTGATATATTTAAGACTTGATGACTTGTCTAGAGACATAGAATGGAGCAGCAGTTCTAAAGCTATCTGTCTGTCTATCTGTCTATTTGTCAGCTATCTGTCTATCTATCTGTCAGCTATCTATCTATCTATCTATCTATCTGATAGATAGATAGATAGATAGCTGACAGATAGATAGACAGATAGCTGACAAATAGATAGATGATTGATGATAGATGATTGACTGATAGATAGATAGATAGATAGATAGCTATCTATCAATCAATCATCTATCATCAATCATCTATCTATTTGTCAGCTATCTTTCTATCTGTCTATCTATCTATCTATCATCAATCATCTATCTATCTATCTATCTATCATCTATCAAGAGAAATAAAGAGGGCTGATATGATGTTCTTCTGGTTAGGAAAGGTGTGAGAAAAGTTATCTAAGGTTACTAATGTTTTTTTGCTTGCAACAGCACTCTCATCAATTTTCCATCAGTGTATTTTAAAGGTTTGCTTACCCTTTATTGGCGAGACCATTACTATTATAAATACTAAAATAAACCCTTGAACCTTAGAGTTAAATTGGCCCCGACCTCAAGGGCCCCTATCACCACCACCACATATTCTCACCCCTCCCCAGTGCCACCACATTATCCTTATCTTTTTACATCCTCCTCTGTTGAGGTTGGCCGAACTCCCTGGCCAACCTGAGTGGGCGGGCCTAAGAGTGAGGGCAGACTTATGGCGGTGAGCCAACCAGGATGTCTCCTAGTATCCCATTGGGCCATTTAGACCCTGTTTTGAGCTTGATATAAGAAAACCTAGGAAAGCTGTACCCGCTGTAGCCACTGACTATACTACAATTAGACCAATGGAATTATAACACAAGAGGAGGCCTAAGGGGGAATAAATTGAGTTTCTGCTTAGGAAAGGCTAAAGCTGAAAGTTGAGCCAACAACACCTATAGAAGCTTGGGGAATACAGCCAAGTCATTACCCCTAACATTTGCTTTACACGGGGTAATAATAAAGCTATGAGGCCACACTATCCATGTAATGACTCCCTTGTCAGCAAGTAATAATGACGCCAAACCGCATAGATGTCAAAATGATTTATCAATCAGCAGACAGAGAGGGTTTGAAGGTCCCAGCAACATTAGAAGAACTTCTCCGGCTGATGGATTTATATGGAGAGATGAAAAGGAATTAATTACGAGCTGAAACAACGTTCAGAACACAATTCCTTCCAAATCGTTTCCGCCTCGTGATTTCATTACACGCTTTCGCCCGGCGGAACATGACTTTTAATTAATGGCTTTTCCTCTTTTTTATTCATATGCTTCGCCGCGGAAGGATCTCACAGTCACAATGAGATATCAGTACTGTTTGCCAGTGTGGGAGATTGTTTTCTAATTGGTTAACAGGGAAAACGGGCATTAGGCGCTTGGGAGGGCCAACGGGCATTAGGTGCTTGGGAGGGCCAACAGGCATTAGGCGCTTGGGAGGGCCAACAGGCATTAGGCGCTTGGGAGGGCCAACGGGCATTAGGCGCTTGGGAGGGCCAACTGGCATGAGGCGCTTGGGAGGGCCAACGGGCATGAGGCGCTTGGGAGGGCCAATGGGCATTAGGCGCTTGGGAGGGCCAACGGGCATTAGGCGCTTGGGAGGGCCAACGGGAATTAGGGGCTTGGGAGGGCCAAAGGGCATTAGGCGCTTGGGAGGGCCAACGGGCATTAGGCGCTTGGGAGGGCCAACGGGCATTAGGAGCTTGGGAGGGCCAACGGGCATTAGGCGCTTGGGAGGGCCAACGGGCATTAGGCGCTTGGGAGGGCCAACGGGCATTAGGCGCTTGGGAGGGCCAACGGGCATTAGGCGCTTGGGAGGGCCAACGGGCATTAGGCGCTTGGGAGGGCCCATGGGCATTAGGCGCTTGGGAGGGCCCATGGGCATTAGGCGCTTGGGAGGGCCAACGGGCATTAGGCGCTTGGGAGGGCCAACGGGCATTAGGCGCTTGGGAGGGCCAACGGGCATTAGGCGCTTGGGAGGGCCCACGGGCATTAGGCGCTTGGGAGGGCCAACGGGCATTAGGTGCTTGGGAGGGCCAACGGGCATTAGGCGCTTGGGAGGGCCCACGGGCATTAGGCGCTTGGGAGGGCCAACGGGCATTAGGCGCTTGGGAGGGCCAACGGGCATTAGGCGCTTGGGAGCCCTGTTTTTTCAACTTGTCAATGTCAGGCATTAAATTCAAGACTCCCGAGAATGCCCAGCAAATCCCAGAGAGTGCTCAGGAGATGGGTCCTATGGGGCATCTCTGTTTTGCATCTCTAATGCCCGTGCACTTACTCCTGTGGGTTTATTATGAGAGCACTCTTAATCAGTCATAATGAAACCTGTAGAAAGATGAAAGGATCTAAAATAAAAATAGTAGGTAGGAGAGGCGCCGAGGGCATCTCTGTATTTGAAATGCAAGGGCAATCCGCAGCATGTGTCTAATTTCCAGCTGAGGATCTATACACCGGGTCAGGTGCTCTCACCATACTCTTCCTCTCCTAATCAGTCGGCACTTCAGCTCCACATCAGAACCCTCCGAGGCTCATCTGTAAAGTGCTGTTTAGGAAATGTCAGAGCACTCACATTCATCTTGTGTCGGCAGCAGTAACTCATTTAGTGCTGGGCCCTCGGCATCCATCATTTGGGATCAGTGCCTCGCAATGGCCACATCCAGCACAGGGAAGCGCAGTGTATAGGATTCCTATGGTGCGGCTTCTAGTCCGGCTCTAATGGCTTGCGCTTGGGTGGTCTTTAATTCCCTATAGGGCTCAGCTGTGTGGGCATTACCCTTGGCACTAGCTGCCTGCTACGTCCTGCCTTGGGGGTATGCACAAGCATAAACACACTGTCTCCTCCTGCTAGAGTCTGGCATGGGTCCGGTAAGACAGAATAGTGCCAAACCTAGACCAGCTGACCCACAATCCAATGCTCACCCACCACCCCGCTATGCCCCCTGCCCTGGCCCACTACCCGAACCCACCCAGGGACCTGCGAAACTGAAAGCGATGTCAACGTGTGCCAGAGGTGATGCCACTTCAGAGGCAGATCAAATAGGTAAAGAGAAAAAAAAATGTCTTCATCTCAGAGGGGTGGGCTGGTGAGGTAGGGCCGTTCTTTACCAGCAGGGTCAGACTGGGCTTGGAGGACAATGGGGAAAAAACCCGGTGGGCCTCACCGGCCCAGAACCAATCCCACTGACCTCCCCCCTCCGATTGCACATATGTAAAAATAGGCCCTGGGCAGGGGTGGTTGGGCGGTGGGGGGGCCCCTTGGGTGCCAGACTGACCCTGTTTACCAGGATACACAGACAGGGTTGCCAGGGCTCGCCTGCCCGGTGAATCTGGGACTCCTACCCAAAAAACTTTGTGGGTATTCCACAGGTACCCTGACCTGCAGCTGGCCTCTAGCTCCTTGACCCACCAGCACCATGTCCTAGATACAAGCATAACAAATGAGTAGTAGGGGGGCCAGCACAGGTTATAATAGCCCTGTAATTGAGAAGGCAATTTCTAGAGTCAACATAAGGACTTTGCACTGCTATATGCTACTGAACCAGCCGCCATTGCTATCAACTGTAACTACCATGCAGCCACAAAGGTCATAAAACCTGGAAATGGCCTCATCCAAAGTGCAAGGGAGGGAATGTGACAAGTGTGGACAAGAAGCTTAGATTGAGCCGACTCGCTGACCAACACCCACTCTCATAATTCCCACCCATAACCAGGGTTGGGCTTACCAACTGCAGGACCCAATTAAGCCCATTTAGGAAGGGCATTTATGGTTACTAGATTTTCAGAGTGAAATACAGGGACACCCTAAAAATTGTGGTCAATGTAGCATTCCATGCCCCAATTACAAACTAAATTTTCCAGGCAGTCTATAAGCCTTCAGCATACCCTGTGTAGAGTCCACTCTTGGGCACAGGACCCAATTAGAACCAAAGATCGGCCCTGCTCATAACTTGGCAAATATCGGAGAAAGAAAGAGGGCTGATCTGATCTGTTCTTCTGGGTAGGGAAGACGTGAGAAAAGTTGTCTGAGGTTTCTAATGTTTCCCTAACCAGAAGAGCATCAGCCCTCTTTCTTTCTCCTGGCAACTTCCTTGACTACTTCATGTTCAGAAAGTGACCAGCAGGTGGCGCTGTGGTAACACAATTCTTTGATTGTAACAATACTTTATCCCTTAATATCTTGAAATTAAAAATAAATAATGAATGTAAATTGCAAGAGTGCTTAGAATAGCCCACTCAGTAATGGTTTACTTATCCTGTAAAAGGAATGTTTAGCTATACCTATAAGCTATACTCTCACCCTCACACTGTACTGACCAGGGGCAACATTGTCGCTGCTGGAGCAATGCTGGGGTCCTGGAAAACCCGGACCGCCACCGTATGTCTAACTGCCACCCCTGTATGTGTCAGTCTCCTACCTGGGCGTCCATCACTGGGCTTGGGCTGAATCTCTTCCACACATTCTGCAGGAAACCATCCCACATGTCCCCGGGCGTTTCCTTCCCAGAATCCTCCTTCGCCAATGCTCAGAACTGGACCAATGAAAAAAAAAAAGCAAGTGTAAATGGAGATGAAATAAGCAGATGGTGCATGGAACTAATTGCATAATGATATATTCGTTAGCACAGAAGCCTATTTGTTTTAATGAGCTGAAGATCACACCCCCTCTGATTGCTAAGCGGGCAGCTCCCTCGGAAAAACTCATTTATACCTCAAAAACTATAAAAATAAATATATATGTGGATAAGGTTTATTTGTATGTTCTCAAACAGCTTGGACGCATATTTCTGGCTCTCCATCCCCTATGAAACACCCCCCCGGGCACCGATGCCAGCGGCACATCTGAGTGACAACAAGCAATTTGGCAGCAAGGCACTAAATGTGTTGTTGTGTTCCTCTGGGGGGAACCCAGAATCCACCGTGTCCAATAAGGGTCAGGATTTAGCGTTCTTGATATTTAGAACGTGACGGATGGGCTGCAACTCAAACAACACACTTCATTTCATTAATCAGGCAATAATCTGCCAATGCCATCTGCTCACTATCGGAGGGCTCCGTTCTGCCGGGTTCCTCTCCAAAGCTCTCATTAGAACACATGGCGCCCAATCCAGATTGGCTCAGTAGAGACGAGGCAACAGAGGGGCGCCGGGAACATTCAACCTGGGGTTGGTAAGGGTGCAAATGGGCACTGCAGGTTGGAGGGATGGGGCATAGCAGATACAGTTGGCAGCATTAGGGCAATATTACCAGTAATAGGTTCTATCAGTTTTACCCCAGACAGTTGACAATAGACTATAATAATGGGAAGCCATGAAGTCTTTAACTCTAGGGCCCACCAGAAGAGAAAAAAAAAAAAGGACTATCCCCCAGGTTACTATAACAAGGATTTTTCGCTAAAACCTTCTGGAACTCAAGGGGTTCCCAGCCCCCTGGATTCCCTGTTTGGTGTATAGACAGAAGAATTAGGCTTTAATCTCACAGAGATCTAAGGATTAATGTTAAAGAGATCTAAGGATTATTTCTTTAATTCTAAGGGATCCGAGGATTTATTTCTCTTTGATTTATGGGAAATGGACATTCTGGAGGGGTTTTTTTTTATGGCTCATTTTACCATACTGGGTTATAGAAATCTGTGCAAACTGGGAGGAAAATTATAGGGGTTGTTGTCTCTACTAACGTTATTATTCCACTATCAGACTGTGCGGCTGGCCACACCCCCAGAGAAGTAGGCCACACCCTTGGGCTGTTAGGACACACCCTGGCTGGCTTAAAGTAAAGGTCGCCAAGCGAGCGGATCTTCTCCCGATATCCCCACCTACGGGTGGGCGATATCGGGCAAATTTAGGCTAATTCAGTGGTTTGGCCCTGGGGCCAAACGATCGAATTATAACGACAGCAATGGGTGCAGTCGGTTCAGGGACCGCATCAACGAGCCGAAGCGGCTAAATTTTTTATCCTGCCCGATGTCTGGGCAATTTCAGGCCAGATATCGGTCGGGCAGGCCGTTGTTTCTGCCCCTACACGGGCCGATAAGCTGCCGAAACGGTCTAAGGGACCGATATCGGCAGCTACAATCAGCCCGTGTATGGGGACCTTTAGTAAGTAATAGCACAAAAAGAGGACTATAGTTGGTGTAAAGCTGCTGCCCCAGGGCCCCCCACAAACGCCTCCACCCCCCCGAGCACTCGTAGATTATATAATCAGGGGAGGGGGCTCAGTTAGGAGGGTCCACAGGGTTTTTCCAGTGCCTTGCTGGCCCTCACCCACCCTGGTGATAAGATACACAATGGCCAACCAGCCATAGTCAGTTCCACCGATCAATACTTAAATAAGAAAAATAAAAGTAAATTAGCCCTTTAAAGAGAAGGACTCAAGACTAACCTCGTATTCTGTCTCCCTTATGGAGGGGGATTTCTCCTTCACCTTGGGGCTGATAGGATTTCACCACGATGAAATGCCTTCCGGGCAAAGCGCTGTACAGCTTGCGTTTGGGACCCTGAAAATCCAAGGCAGGCGCGGACTCCTTGTTAGCACCAGGACTGCAAATGGAAACAAAATGGCGTCAAGTATTGGCCTCTATCATAGCTATCATGTATTGTGCATGGCTGCCTATAAAGCAGTGCAGTCAGCAGAATGTTATTCAGGTTAATTAGACACTGAGCAGGACAGCTTAATACCATCCAATTTGCTGAACATCCAGGTTGAAAGTAACAAAGCACAACTTTTTGCTAGTTGGTTAGCCCTGAGCAAGCACAGCAGTTAGCACTGATTGCTTTACTGCATTTACACCAAAATTCTCATTGATCGCTGCAGTGCTGCAAAGTTGCGCATATCGCTGGGATAGGTAGTAGGGCATCCAGGCAAACACTCTCAGATCTCATTGAAATACCAAACAGACCAGCGGTTTCCAGATTCAAGACCCTTTGGAGGTCCAGTTTTTGCTCCAGGACTCCCTTAGCTCGTAAAGAAAGACCCAAGCAATGTTTGGAGTATATGTGACTCTTTGTCCAGCTAAATATCATGTTCCAGGGACTTCCTGTAAACAAGTTTGGTTCTTTTGAGAAAGAGCTTATGAAAGAATTTGTACAGAGACTTATTGGCCCCATTGCTGTCCCTCTAGATCCACTGCAAAAATTCACCACAAACTCCTTTTTTGGAACCATCTATATTCCAGATAGATACAGACAGCCCAACCCAACCACCAGGGTCGGACTAGGTTGTTCGTGCGAGGTTCACTGGGGCTGCTACCCCAGGGGCCCCCACACTGCTGGGACCCCCGAATACTCACCCACTGCCAACCACCAACTGCCCCCTCCCACTCATGCAACTAATATTTACTTTTGCCTCAACTGGGGCATAAAATTGCAGTAGGACAGAGGGGAAGCAATGGGGTAGGGAAGGGTGTCTCGCCAGCCCAGTCCCACCTCGACCCCAACATGGAGTTATGGAAACTCCATCATTACCAAGCAGAGCTCTTTGTAGGCATCCTGGTGTTAAGGCACTTAGGGGTATATTTATCATGCTGTGTAAAAAGTAAAGTGAAGCATTACCAGTGATGTTGCCCAGGGCAACCAATCAGCAATTAGATTTCAACAATTAGAAATCCAAAGCAAAGCTTGATTGGCTGCTATGGGCAACATCACCGGTAATGTTTTACTCCACTGTTCTCAGCATGATAAATATACCCCTAAGATTTGGAGAGACCGATGTAACCAATTTAGATCATATACTGTATAGATTATAACCTGATAAAGTTTCCTCTACAAGATCTTCCTTTGTATCCCCAATATGGGATCCCATATATGTAGTACAGTTGCCCTTTTGTCAATGAACTTCTTAAAGACACAGATCCCAAGTCATCACTAAGAGCTTCCTCGCGGGCAGATAGAAACCCTAGGATTTTGGTGCCTAGGCCTGGTCCCTTCCTATCCCATTCCCCCATTCCCTTAATTTCCTCCACCGTTGCAAGATACTTGATTCTGCCTTTATGAGCTCTGCAGCAAGTTCAGGTAATCCTTCCCGGATATCCTCCCTAATCTCTCCCATTAGATGAATGGAGCACTCATTGAGGATGTTTTCCCAACCGCTTACAGAAAGACTTCATCCTTGCAACAGCGTTGGTCTTAAGTGGGCTCTCAACCCTTGTGGGATTCACTTCAAATGGACGCAGTCGGCCAAAGCCTGTAAATCCCACGCTGTTCGCTCTTCAAAGAAATGTAGCGAGCTCCCTAAAATCAATAATATTATCATGTGGAGTTAAAAATTCCATGTCTGGCTTAACCGCTGTGATAATTCTTGTAAAAGCTTTAGAGAGATTACAGGTGCCCGCGCTAGAGGAATCTCCGGCAGAGCAACTCACTGTCTATTGGCAAAGTTGGGCGATACAATCATGGACATGGCGGTGGGGGCAGAATAAAAGAGAAAAAAGTAACCATACTGCAAAGTATGGAACCATCCGCTATGGTTCCCACTGAGGGAAATCTGATTGGCTGTTTGTGGCTGTAAGATTGGTAGAAGTCAATGGAAAGATTAGGGTGTTCAGAGCGGCGCCACAAAAACGCACAAGTAATCTGCTCCGCAATAGGACGAAGAAGTGTGGAGAGTTTGGGTGTTGTACCCCTAAAACTGTAGGAGGAGTAGCGTTTAGAAAATGGGGGGCGCTAAGAATAATAATAAGAAGAAGAAAAAGCAAAAGAATAAGCTGAAGTGGAGGAACAGTAAGTAACATAATGAGCTCCTATTCCTGACGGCAAGTGTATCATTATCATGGTAAATATGGCAACCCCCAAGTTTTATATTTTGGGTGCTTCAGCCCCTCTTATTGCCCTCTGCTCGGCCCAACACTGCCTGCTTTTGGGGATATTTGGGTGTTTTTAATGCTTTTCAATGATTAACATTCATTCTGGTGCAAACTACAGGGACCAGGAGGAAGGGCTGTGACTACTAGTGACAAGGACAAGCAGGGTCAGACTGGGGTGTGCAGGGCCCACCAGGGCTGCCATCCCAGGGGTCCTTGCCGTGGCCCTCACATCCATCCAGGGTCCCTGCTGCAACCCCTTCCCCCCTATCCAGAGCAGGCGTATAATACACTTATCTTCGGGGAGATCAGCACCGATGGGGACTGGGTCTGGATCGGCAGGGCCCACAGGGTTTTTTCTGGTGGCCAAGCAGCCCAGTCTGACCCTGAGGACAAGGTGAGGGGTGTACAAAATAGGGTGGCCTAAATAGGGTTGCCCATGTCCAACCCATATTGGCATATCTGATGGGGTCACTCTATGTTCAAGTATTTCAGACCTTTTACAGGTATGGGATCCCTTATCCAGAAACCCGTAATCCAGAAAGCTCCAAATTATGGAAAGCCCATTTCCCATAGACTTCATTATAAGCAAATAATTCAGAATTTTAAAACGGATTTCCTTTTTCTCTGTAGTAATAAAACAGTACCTGTACTTGATCCCAACTAAGATATAATACCCCTTATTGGGGGCAGAACAGCCCTATTGGGTTTATTTCATGGTTAAATGATTCCCTTTTCTCTGTAATAATAAAACAGTACCTGTACTTGATCCCAACTAAGATATAATTACCCCTTATTGGGGGCAGAACAGCCCTATTGGGTTTATTTAATGGTTAAATGATTCCCTTTTCTCTGTAATAATAAAACAGTACCTGTACTTGATCCCAACTAAGATATAATTACCCCTTATTGGGGGCAGAACAGCCCTATTGGGTTTATTTCATGGTTAAATGATTCCCTTTTCTCTGTAATAATAAAACAGTACCTGTACTTGATCCGAACTAAGATATAATTACCCCTTATTGGGGGCAGAACAGCCCTATTGGGTTTATTTCATGGTTAAATGATTCCCTTTTCTCTGTAATAATAAAACAGTACCTGTACTTGATCCCAACTAAGATATAATTACCCCTTATTGGGGGCAGAACAGCCCTATTGGGTTTATTTAATGGTTAAATGATTCCCTTTTCTCTGTAATAATAAAACAGTACCTGTACTTGATCCCAACTAAGATATAATTACCCCTTATTGGGGGCAGAACAGCCCTATTGGGTTTATTTAATGGTTAAATGATTCCCTTTTCTCTGTAATAATAAAACAGTACCTGCACTTGATCCCAACTAAGATATAAATAATCCTTATTGGATGCAAAACAATCCTGTTGGGTTTAATTAATGTTTTATTGATTTTTTAGTAGACTTAAGGTATGGAGATCCAAATTACGTAAAGACTCCTTATCCGGAATACCCTTGGTCCCGAGTATTCTGGATAACAGGTCCTATACCTGTACTAACAATCATATCTGCGCTAAACTGGAGGCCTCGAGCTTGGGTATATTGGTCACAGACATCTGTGCCATCACCATGGCACCATGAGTCCTTTTAGAGGACCTTATCTAAGGCAATCTCCCATAGTGTGCGCTTCCTATGCTATAATAGCAACACAACTTACCCCCTGCCCTGGCTAAGCGAATACATAAGTGCGGCACAAGGCTCGGGGGGGCCAGCTGTCCGGCAGAAACCACTGCCCTCGTAAGAACGCTGCCCTCGTAAGATCCCGCTTGGCATTTACTCTTCTCCCTGTCTGTTTTACTGCTGCAGAAATGGTTGAACTGTAAGCGAGGGGCTAAAGACGGAATACATTACCATATAAATATCACAGCCGCCCCGCACCGGAGGAAATCATCTGAGCCAAAAATAGAGATTCAAACCCCTCACATGCCGTTTCTCTTTTTTTTTCTTTATGGAAAAATGAATCTGGGAGCAGCGAGGCCACAAGCGCGGGGCTTAAAAAGCCGATTTATAAGTGAGGGGAGAGCGGCGGCTGATTAGTCACGTATGGAATTAGCAGGGATGAATTTTAAATTGGAGGGGGGGGGGATATTTTCTGGGCCACATGTAATGCCACTAGTAGTAATTCCACTACACGTAAACGTACGGTTTGAAAATGTCACATTTGTACTTAGGGGTGTAACAACAAAGGCAGCAGACCCAGTGGCTGCTGTGATAATACAGTATAGAGGGGCCCATCTCTCCTTCCCTATGTTATAACTTCTAATTATTGGCTGGCATGTCGGTCTGAGTTCTGTTAATTCTTTTTTGTGAAGTGTTTAATAGAGCCACATAAAAACCCTATGTATAGATAATGGGGTGCCACAAAGTCTGTTTTTCCCAGACCCCACCCAGAGTCATTGCACCTTATTCTCATAATGCTCATTTCTGCCTCTCCCCTCGCTGTCACATGTGATATTTACCATCTGATTTGGAGCATTTTATAAAATGCAGAACATGTTAACAGCTGCTCTAAATGTTCCACACTTCCCCTGATGTGAGAATATCACTAAAGGTTACAATCCATCAACAGCTCTCACCGGCGTCTCTCCTTCTATTTATTGGACTTCCCTGGAAGGTGCCATCCCAGGAGCTTCCTACAGGCTTAACTATTCCGTGTCCTGAATGGAAAGGAGTTCTGGCTCTGGGGGTTAGTGCCAGGGGTAGTATAACTATGGCCCTTCAGCACATATTCTCTGCAACTCATTACACCCCCACAGAATCCCTTCTAAATGAAATTATCCCACTGCTGCTATAGGCACTATCTCTCCCTACTATACCTGCTATCCCACAGCCCCAGTCCCTTCCCAGAGGCTATTATCCCCCCACTGCTACTATAGGCACCATCTCTCCCTACTATACCTGCTATCCCACAGCCCCAGTCCCTTCCCAGAGGCTATTATCCCCCCACTGCTACTATAGGCACCATCTCTCCCTACTATACCTGCTATCCCACAGCCCCAGTCCCTTCCCAGAGGCTATTATCCCACTGCTACTATAGGAACCATCTCTCCCTACTATACCTGCTATCCCACAGCCCCAGTCCCTTCCCAGAGGCTATTATCCCACTGCTACTATAGGCACCATCTCTCCCTACTATACCTGCTATCCCACAGCCCCAGTCCCTTCCCAGAGGCTATTATCCCCCCACTGCTACTATAGGCACCATCTCTCCCTACTATACCTGCTATCCCACAGCCCCAGTCCCTTCCCAGAGGCTATTATCCCCCCACTGCTACTATAGGCACCATCTCTCCCTACTATACCTGCTATCCCACAGCCCCAGTCCCTTCCCAGAGGCTATTATCCCACTGCTACTATAGGCACCATCTCTCCCTACTATACCTGCTATCCCACAGCCCCAGTCCCTTCCCAGAGGCTATTATCCCCCCACTGCTACTATAGGCACCATCTCTCCCTACTATACCTGCTATCCCACAGCCCCAGTCCCTTCCCAGAGGCTATTATCCCACTGCTACTATAGGAACCATCTCTCCCTACTATACCTGCTATCCCACAGCCCCAGTCCCTTCCCAGAGGCTATTATCCCACTGCTACTATAGGCACCATCTCTCCCTACTATACCTGCTATCCCACAGCCCCAGTCCCTTCCCAGAGGCTATTATCCCCCCACTGCTACTATAGGCACCATCTCTCCCTACTATACCTGCTATCCCACAGCCCCAGTCCCTTCCCAGAGGCTATTATCCCCCCACTGCTACTATAGGCACCATCTCTCCCTACTATACCTGCTATCCCACAGCCACAGTCCCTTCCCAGAGGCTATTATCCCCCCACTGCTACTATAGGCACCATCTCTCCCTACTATACCTGCTATCCCACAGCCCCAGTCCCTTCCCAGAGGCTATTATCCCCCACTGCTACTATAGGCACCATCTCTCCCTACTATACCTACTATCCCACAGCCCCAGTCCCTTCCCAGAGGCTATTATCCCCCCACTGCTACTATAGGCACCATCTCTCCCTACTATACCTGCTATCCCACAGCCCCAGTCCCTTCCCAGAGGCTATTATCCCCCCACTGCTACTATAGGCACCATCTCTCCCTACTATACCTGATATCCCACAGCCCCAGTCCCTTCCCAGAAGCTATTATCCCCCCACTGCTACTATAGGCACCATCTCTCCCTACTATACCTGCTATCCCACAGCCCCAGTCCCTTCCCAGAGGCTAATATCCCCCCCACTGCTACTATAGGCACCATCTCTCTCTACTATACCTGCTACCCCGAGGCTACCTGACTATCACAACCTGGCCGCCATTGTGGGATAAACCTCACAGTTTGGAATCCAGTGACCTAGAGGTTATTAATCGGCCTGTTACTTAGAGACCATTCTTAGAACCATACCAATACCTTTGCTGAAAAGACATGTATTTTGGACCAAGTAAGAAACCCAACTGTTTCGTAGGACAGAGACAAATGTTGCCCCAACTCAGTCCTGTAACTGCACCTGTGAGTTTCCTTTTGGGACCCACCTGATGTGCCTGTGCTGCTGCCTCTTCGCATCCTCCCCCAAGCGGTTTAGCGATGGCGAGCGGCTCCGAGGTACCTGGGCATAGCTCCCAATCGTTTTCACTGTACCATTAGG
This sequence comes from Xenopus tropicalis, assembly GCF_000004195.4. Taxonomy (NCBI): domain Eukaryota; kingdom Metazoa; phylum Chordata; class Amphibia; order Anura; family Pipidae; genus Xenopus; species Xenopus tropicalis. The sequence goes on from NC_030680.2 coordinate 14,735,492, forward strand.
ATTATTCTGCATCTGTTGCAGTAGCTGTGGTGAAAGGCTGCGGTGTAAAGAGGCCGAGGAGGCCGACCACTCCGGGAGGTTGTTGACGTTGAGGTTGTTGTCACTGTTGGAACGAAGTAAGACTCTGGGTGCTGCTAAAGTGCTTTGGGGCCCCCTTCTCCGATGAGAGTAGCTGGGCGCTTCCCTGAATGGCACTGGGAACAGAGAAAAGGAAATAATTAGGTTAAAAAATCAATGAATATCTGTCTTTTGTCACATTAATAAGATTCTCCAGACTGGGGGTCTTCCCCTAAATCTAATCACACACTGGGCATACACACAACGATTTGCTTGCTTAGTGAAGTGAGTGGATCATCGTTTGATTATTGCCACCTACACCCTGTGCCAAATTGGTCTGATCCAAATACTTGACCCTGGGTCAGTCACTGGTTTCTAATGAGGACCAATGCAAAGCAATCAGGAAACAAGAACATCAATAGGCTGATATGTTCCTCACTCAGTGGGTTTTCTCTGCCCAGTCACCATGACCAATGTTATAACTTCAGTAGCAATGGGAGAAGACATCTAGCAGAGTCTAGCAAGGCCAAAATGGTGGGAGGCCGGGCAAAAGTTTGATTTGAGACAGTATAATGGAATGGAATGAAGAAGACCATGATCCTGGTCAGTGGTGACCACTGAAGTGCTATGGCCAAACATGGTGGCCAACAACCCTAATGCTTTAAACTTGGGAAGGGGGAGCCAATGGGAGTGAGGCCAATGGAGAGGGGGCAGATGGCAAAGTACAGCAGGAGAGAATATGAGAAGGAATGAGATATGAAAGGAATGTGTCAGTAATAGGAAAGGTGTAGGACTGAGGCATAATTATTATAGAGTCTAAGCCAATATCACCGGTGATGGTGCTTACAGCAACCAATTAGATCTCTGCTTTTCTGTTTTAATTTTAAGGTAACATTTCATATCTAATTGCTGATTGGTGCTATAAGCAACATTACCACTGATGCTGGCTTAATAAATATGCTCCTAAGTTCCCCTCTACCAATGTGTGCTGGTATAAAGGAGAAAGGATGACTTCCCATGGTTGCTATGGGCAGCGAGCAGTACCCGTTTTCTATGCTCAGATATTTTTAGCCTGGTAGGTGTGTCTGGATTGGGTAAGGGCTTGGCTGGGGTGGCAGTGGGGCAGTTTTGAATGAAATAGCCAAACCTACACCTTTAATATGACTAACGCATTACTTACTATAACTATAAAAGTATCACATTAAAATGGGAAATACCCTGCTGGAGTATATGCCCTTGGTGCCATGTTTTGATATTCCATTCAGAGGTAAAAAATTACCCCCTCTATGTTTCCACCCTCCTGTCACTAATGTCAGAGATTATCCGACTACCCATTGTTCTCAGCGGAGCACAACCCCTTTAACATCTGAATTCAATTACACACTTCATAGCATGGAGTATTTTTGTGAAACAACTGAAGCTGAACCCTAATGATCCCGGGGACTGACGATAAGAGATTCCCTACAGATGGTTTCTCAGCTACCGACTCAATATGATCACTGTGTAAGCGCAAAGAGCAATGTGCCATAGAGTTCTAGATCCCCATGGCTTTAGAACGCGGAACATAAAAAGCCTCCTGTGATGTGAAGAGAAGAACCTCTCGGGCCATGTATTTTTATTCTAGCTGCCTTTGCAGATAAATACGCTGTATATGAGCGGCACATCGGAGAGAGAAGGGGAAGCTTGTTTCTAGCGACTGGAGCCAACATTCACTGATTGTTAAATATAGAATCAAACACTTCCTCTCTATATAGCGTGCCAATAATGGCTCAGTATGAGCTCCACTGGCACACAGAGATAAATATGTGCTTCTTCTTCTTCACTTTAACTGACGGAATGCTGAAATGTCTTTAGTGGGCTCCAAGCAGGGGGTTACTACACATAATGCATTATATGGTGCCTATAGTAGCAGTGGGGGGATAATAGGCTCTGGGAAGGGACTGGGGCTGTGGGATAGCAGGTATAGTAGGGAGAGATGGTGCCTATAGTAGCAGTGGGGGGATAATAGGCTCTGGGAAGGGACTGGGGCTGTGGGATAGCAGGTATAGTAGGGAGAGATGGTGCCTATAGTAGCAGTGGGGGGGATAATAGCCTCTGGGAAGGGACTGGGGCTGTGGGATAGCAGGTAAAGTAGGGAGAGATGGTGCCTATAGTAGCAGTGGAGGGATAATAGCCTCTGGGAAGGGACTGGGGCTGTGGGATAGCAGGTATAGTAGGGAGAGATGGTGCCTATAGTAGCATTATTCCTACTTATAGGTTAGATATCACTTACTACCAGAGAATAAAGTGTGGTACCCTGGCAGTTAGCCATGTTTATTTATTTTCCCCACAATGCACCATGTTCCCCATATATCCCTATAAATCATTATAATATTCTGCATTCCCCATTAGGTTCAGGTAGATACAGCTCTTTCTGTGCCATTACATCCACTGCTTTGAGGCTCACCAAGGGAAGCTCTGTTCCAACCTCAGGGTGTATATTAACCCCCCAGCCAGCGCTCAGTACTAGGTGGAACATTAGGGGGACAGAAAAGGCGCAGGCACATTATTAATACAAAATGCTACGTCATGCGTTTCAGTTGCATCCAATAACAGGGACAGCCCCGCTGAGGATTATGAAACATAAATCCCTGAAACTTCTAATCTCAGCAATTCAGCTGCACAAACATCTGCAGCCCTCAGCTCTCAGGTACAAAAGCAGCACAGGTATATATTAGATTGTAAGCTCCTCTGGGGCAGAGAATGATGTACATAGTGTATAATCTGTGTAAAGCTGCATGTTGGCGCTATATATGTACATGTGATTATTATGTGCTCGGGGTTTTCCAGATCAGGGATCTTTCCATAATTTGGATCTCCATACCTTAAGTCTACTAAAATGTAATGCAACAGTAAATAAACCCAATAGATTTGTTCTGCCTTCACTAAGGATTAATTATATCTTAGTTGGGATCAAGTACAGGTACTGTTTTATTATTACAGAGAAAAGGGAATCATTTAACCATTAAATAAACCCAATAGGGCTGTTCTGCCCGAATAAGGGGTAATTATATCTTAGTTGGGATCAAGTACAGGTACTGTTTTATTATTACAGAGAAAAGGGAATCATTTAACCATTAAATAAACCCAATAGGGCTGTTCTGCCCCCAATAAGGGGTAATTATATCTTAGTTGGGATCAAGTACAGGTACTGTTTTATTATTACAGAGAAAAGGGAATCATTTAACCATGAAATAAACCCAATAGGGCTGTTCTGCCCCCAATAAGGGGTAATTATATCTTAGTTGGGATCAAGTACATGTACTGTTTTATTATTACAGAGAAAAGGGAATCATTTAACCATTAAATAAACCCAATAGGGCTGTTCTGCCCCCAATAAGGGGTAATTATATCTTAGTTGGGATCAAGTACATGTACTGTTTTATTATTACAGAGAAAAGGGAATCATTTAACCATTAAATAAACCCAATAGGGCTGTTCTGCCCCAATAAGGGGTAATTATATCTTAGTTGGGATCAAATACAGGTACTGTTTTATTATTACAGAGAAAAGGGAATCATTTGAACATGAAATAAATCCAATAGGGCTGTTCTGCCCCCAAAAAGAAGTATTATTTGCTTACAATGGAGTCTATGGGAGATGGCTTTCCCATAATATGGAACTTTTTGGATAACGGGTTTCCGAATAACGGATCCCATACCTGTACGTATACACATTTACCCTAACCCTGGCTACCAAACTGCATGTTAAATGCACCAACAATGACTTTTCCATGCTCTGGGCAAATTTGACACATTTGGAGGTTGAGATTATTATAAAACAGTAACGGTGAGGCTACCCCTGCCCTGTGGGGGGCGACACTTGGGCAGTCCTGGTTTACACCATAGTGAAAGTTAACCCTATTAATAACTGCCCTTTAATTTGGACTGTTTACATCCGGACTCCTGTTTCCAACACCCACGCGGAGGGCGTTTTTGGCACAGTTGTTCCCTTCATTCTGTTGTTGTCGGCAAATCATCAGATCCCGTTACACGTAATTCTTGGTCTTGTGTCTTGTAGAAAGGGGGCACAGCAGCTGTCAGAGGCTGGGGGGGGCTCGAGGGAATTTATTCTCATTGGCACTGCTGATTGTAAGCAATTTGTGCCACCGACAGAAACGGCAACAGTCGATGCCTAATCAAATCGCAACCTAAGGCGAAGATGGGGCAGCAGCGGCCCCTCTCCATACGGGATGTTCCACACATCAACCCTTTGGATAAAAGGGTCCCGCTGTTCTCTTTCTAAAATGAATTGGGGATCGAAGCTATTCCTAAACCCTTTCAGTGCCAGAAGTGTGGTCAAACCCCAGAACTCCCCACTGAAATAAAAAAGGATTAGCGCACAGACATTACTCTGTAAATCCTGTCCTCGAGAGCAGATGCGCTCCACAAAGAAAATCCCCATTCAAATAAAAAAGGACTCATTTTATCTCATGTTTATAAGGAAACACGGCAGTTAGAGACTTATCTATTGTATAAAAATACCCCCCATTACACATACAGCCATAAAGCAGGGCAGGACTGCTGCTTACAATGGGGGGATCAGATAGGATCTGTGCCACTGTGATAGAATGCTCTGTTATACAGATAGCTAGAATCTCAGCCATAAAGCAGGGCAGGACTGCTGCTTACAATGGGGGGATCAGATAGGATCTGTGCCACTGTGACAGAATGCTCTGTTATACAGATAGCTAGAATCTCAGCCATAAAGCAGGGCAGGACTGCTGCTTACAATGGGGGGGGGGGATCAGATAGGATCTGTGCCACTGTGATAGAATGCTCTGTTATACAGATAGCTAGAATCTCAGCCATAAAGCAGGGCAGGACTGCTGCTTACAATGGGGGGATCAGATAGGATCTGTGCCACTGTGACAGAATGCTCTGTTATACAGATAGCTAGAATCTCAGCCATAAAGCAGGGCAGGACTGCTGCTTACAATGGGGGGGGGGATCAGATAGGATCTGTGCCACTGTGACAGAATGCTCTGTTATACAGATAGCTAGAATCTCAGCCATAAAGCAGGACAGGACTGCTGCTTACAATGGGGGGATCAGATAGGATCTGTGCCACTGTGATAGAATGCTGTGTTATACAGATAGCTAGAATCTCAGCCATAAAGCAGGGCAGGACTGCTGCTTACAATGGGGGGGATCAGATAGGATCTGTGCCACTGTGACAAAATGCTCTGTTATACAGATAGCTAGAATCTCAGCCATAAAGCAGGGCAGGACTGTTGCTTACAATGGGGGGGATCAGATAGGATCTGTGCCACTGTGACAGAATGCTCTGTTATACAGATAGCTAGAATCTCAGCCATAAAGCAGGGCAGGACTGTTGCTTACAATGGGGTGGATCAGATAGGATCTGTGTCACTGTGACAGAATGCTCTGTTATACAGATAGCTAGAATCTCAGCCATAAAGTAGGGCAGGACTGCTGCTTACATGTGCTTTACCCAAGGCTCAAGTAAGGTGACCAGGTCAGATGAAATGGACACAAGAGGTATGCAGTGGAGCCATAGTATGAACATTTAATTCCAGGCACAACAAACAAAAGTTAGGACCCCTGCTTTTCTGCACTATTCCGGAGCCCCTCCATTTAAATCCAGTCTTAAATACAAGGGCCTTTAAGATGTATTATCCACCATTGTGTATAGGACCTCCCCAAAGTAGAATGGGGTCCCAATGAGAAAATGACCTGCACTCTCACAACCATGCCCCGATCCACCCCAGTCACCCCCATTATGTGCCAAGGAAAAGTAAATGACCCCTTCGCATCCATTCACAGCGGGCAAACTTGCTCTGGAATCCTAGGAAATGATGTTGCAGCTAACATTAAATAACCCCCTTTCGATCTGGTATCACCCCAAAGGTCAGGTAATAATTACATAAAAGAGGTAATACCCCCAATTATCAGGTGATACTTATAGAGAATAGGCGGCACCCCAAAGATCAGGTGATACTTAGAGAAAGTAGGCGGCACCCCCAAAGATCAGGTGATACTTAGAGAGAGTAGGTGGCACCCCCAAAGATCAGGTGATACTTATAGAAAGTAGGCGGCACCCCCAAAGATCAGGTGATACTTAGAGAGAGTAGGCGGCACCCCCAAAGATCAGGTGATACTTATAGAAAGTAGGCGGTACCCCCAAAGATCAGGTGATACTTAAGAGAGAGTAGGTGGCACCCCCAATGATCAGGTGATACTTATAGAAAGTAGGCGGCACCCCCAAAGATCAGGTGATACTTAGAGAGAGTAGGTGGCACCCCCAATGATCAGGTGATACTTAGAGAGAGTAGGTGGCACCCCCAAAGATCAGGTGATACTTATAGAAAGTAGGTGGCACCCCCAATGATCAGGTGATACTTAGAGAGAGTAGGTGGCACCCCCAATGATCAGGTGATACTTGTACAGAGTAGGAGGCACCCCCAAAAATCAGGTAAAGCTTATATAGAGTAGGCAGCACCCCCAAAGATCAGATGATACTTGTACAGAGTAGGTGGCACCCCCAATGATCAGGTGATACTTATAGAGAGTAGGAGGCACCCCCAAAGATCAGGCAATACTTTTTTTACATTTTATTCAAACACGTGACTAGTTTACGGTTCCAAAAGCTCACACCACAATCCCATTGGATATTAGTGTTTCCACTGCTGAAGCCCCATCTATTCAGACTCAGGCCACCGTCCTAGTGAATGAATTAATGCTACTTGCCCATTCTTCTCATATAGACCAAGCAACATTCGCCAGAACATTAGTAGTATTGTCAGGACATAGAGTGGACCATACCATCAGAGAGGGGTGTAACTCTCACAGGGGAGCAGACAGCTCTCTCAATGAGCACGAAGCATTCTAAAGGAGCAGAGACACTCAACTAGAGAGGAGAACACTCACAGAAACCTAGCAACCTTATGTACGTGGGCCATATCCACAAAGAGCAGGCTCCCATGTTAATTAAGTTGTGTTGAACCCTTAGTGAGGTGAATGCACAAATAATCCTTCCAGGTACATAGAGAACATTATGGATCTGCATTCTAACAGAAACTAAACTGGTGAAAGGTTCCCACTGAGGTAGGTACCGGTGAGAAGGTTCCTACTGAGGTAGGTACCGGTGAAAAGGTTCCCACTGAGGTAGGTACCGGTGAAAAGGTTCCCACTGAGGTAGGTACCGGTGAAAAGGTTCCCACTGAGGTAGGTACCGGTGAAAAGGTTCCCACTGAGGTAGGTGCCGGTGAAAAGGTTCCCACTGAGGTAGGTACCGGTGAAAAGGTTCCCACTGAGGTAGGTATCGGTGAAAAGGTTCCCACTGAGGTAGGTACCGGTGAAAAGGTTCCCACTGAGGTAGGTACCGGTGAAAAGGTTCCCACTGAGGTAGGTACCGGTGAAAAGGTTCCCACTGAGGTAGGTACCGGTGAAAAGGTTCCCGCTGAGGTAGGTACCGGTGAAAAGGTTCCCGCTGAGGTAGGTACCGGTGAAAAGGTTCCCACTGAGGTAGGTACCGGTGAAAAGGTTCCCACTGAGGTAGGTGCCGGAGAAAAGGTTCCCACTGAGGTAGGTACCGGTAACACGGTTCCCACTGAGGTAGGTACCGGTAACAAGGTTCCTACTGAGGTAGGTACCGGTGACAAGGTTCCCACTGAGGTAGGTACCGGTGGCAAGGTTCCCACTGAGGCAGGTACCGGTGACAAGGTTCCCACTGAGGTAGGTACCGGTAACAAGGTTCCTACTGAGGTAGGTACCGGTGACAAGGTTCCCACTGAGGCAGGTACCGGTGACAAGGTTCCCACTGAGGTAGGTACCAGTGACAATGTTCCCACTGAGGTAGGTACCGGTGACAACAGGGGGCTGGCAATAATAAATCAAGGCTACGTTGCCCAAGTGATTAATTTAATGTCCACTATGATCACAGCTGTGTCCCAAATCAACCAAATGATAAAGGGGAAACAAACCCATCCTGATTCATTATTCTACCTCCTACTTGGAACTTCTCACTGTAGGAACACTGATCCCCTCTGCCCTTTATACACTGAGCTTGGGAACATTCCTCCACATCAAAGATGCCTTTCAGGACAAGGAACAATACATCTACACCCAACAGAGCCAGAGGCGAGCACCCAGCAAGTCATTAGAGAGCTCAATAGCAATTAGGGTCCTTACAGAATACACCCCCTTCTCTTATACAGCCCGATCTACCTGATAGGGAACAGTGTGTCTCACAGAGGGACCCCCATAGAGAGCAATAGTATATTGACTTTATATGGGGGAACAAATATCTTTGCTATCTCCCAAGTTATCTCCCAAGAAAGCCCAGCAAGCAATCGAGTTGGCAGCACCGCCGAGCCCCTTACCTTCTTTCTTTGTGAAAGCGCTGAACAAAGACTTCATTTTGGAGGCAGCAGTTCAGTAGAGATCCCCCAAGGAAGGCAGGGAGGGGGGATTATCCAGACTCTGAGCTGGCAGCCTGCACCCTGGGTTGAGAAGGAAGAGCCCGGGAAGAGTGGAAGACGGAGCATAGCTGGGCAAGCAGCACCCAGGGCTCGGGCGGAGGAGCCCACCCCTCATCCTGTCTGTCAGCTGGGAGACGGCTGCGCGCAGACTGGAGCAGCTCAAACATCTTGCGATCTTGCACAGAAGTGAGTCATGTGAGCAGCCCGGTCCCCGGCTATTGTGAGGCTCGGTATTAATGAGGAATCCGGCGCAGGACTGGGGAGTGAGGGGGAGGTGAGGATTGGTCACCCGTACATAGGTGCCGGGAAGGCTTGGCACGGAGTGCAGGGAGGGTGACAGCTCATTATCCTGAAGGAGGTTCTGATGATACTGGGGAGCAAGTGCCACCCGCTCCTGGGCATCACATTCTGTGCCATGCTCTCATCTCTGCCCTGTCAGCTGTGTCATTTAGCTGCTTCCACTCAGCCACCTCTGAACTGTGCCAGCTTAACCAGTCCTCCTAATCACTGTCTACTAAACTAGTACTCACCTGTGCCAGCTCAACCAGTCCTCCTAATCACTGTCTACTAAACTAGTACTCACCTGTGCCAGCTCAACCAGTCCTCCTAATCACTGTCTACTAAACTAGTACTCACCTGTGCCAGCTCAACCAGTCCTCCTAATCACTGTCTACTAAACTAGTACTCACCTGTGCCAGCTCAACCAGTCCTCCTAATCACTGTCTACTAAACTAGTACTCACCTGTGCCAGCTCAACCAGTCCTCCTAATCACTGTCTACTAAACTAGTACTCACCTGTGCCAGCTCAACCAGTCCTCCTAATCACTGTCTACTAAACTAGTACTCACCTGTGCCAGCTCAACTAGTACTCCTAATCACTGTCTACTAAACTAGTACTCACCTGTGCCAGCTCAACCAGTCCTCCTAATCACTGTCTACTAAACTAGTACTCACCTGTGCCAGCTCAACCAGTCCTCCTAATCACTGTCTACTAAACTAGTACTCACCTGTGCCAGCTCAACTAGTACTCCTGATCAGTCTACTAAACTAGTACTCATCTGTGCCAGCTCAACCAGTCCTCCTAGTCACTGTCTACTAAACTAGTACTCACCTGTGCCAGCTCAACCAGTCCTCCTAGTCACTGTCTACTAAACTAGTACTCACCTGTGCCAGCTAAACCAGTCCTCCTAATCACTGTCTACTAAACTAGTACTCACCTGTGCCAGCTCAACTAGTACTCCTGATCAGTCTACTAAACTAGTACTCACCAGTGCCAGCTAAACCAGTCCTCCTGATCACTGTCTACTAAACTAGTACTCACCTGTGCCAGCTCAACCAGTCCTCCTAATCAGTCTACTAAACTAGTACTCACCTGTGCCAGCTCAACCAGTCCTCCTAATCACTGTCTACTAAACTAGTACTCACCTGTGCCAGCTCAACCAGTCCTCCTAATCAGTCTACTAAACTAGTACTCACCTGTGCCAGCTCAACCAGTCCTCCTAATCACTGTCTACTAAACTAGTACTCACCTGAGCCAGCCCAACCAGTCCTCCTGATCAGTCTACTAAACTAGTACTCACCTGAGCCAGCCCAACCAGTCTTCCTGATCCTTGTCTACTAAACTAGTACTCAACTGTGCCAGCTCAACCAGTCCTCCTGATCAGTCTACTAAACTAGTACTCACCTGAGCCAGCCCAACCAGTCCTCCTGATCAGTCTACTAAACTAGTACTCACCTGAGCCAGCCCAACCAGTCCTCCTGATCAATACTGAACTGTGTCAGCAAACCTGTCCTGTTTGGCATCAATAAAACGAATCTTAAACATCCCCATGAAAGTAGTCTTGAATAGTGCCACTAAACCAGTTCAGACTGGAGTCAGCTAAACTAGCCATGGATAGTGCCAACAAATTAGTCCTGTTTGATGCCAGCTAAACTAGCCACAGATAGTGCCAACAAATTAGTCCTGTTTGATGCCAGCTAAAGTAGCCACGGATAGTGCCAACAAATTAGTCCTGTTTGGTGCCAGCTAAAGTAGCCACGGATAGTGCCAACAAATTAGTCCTGTTTGGTGCCAGCTAAACTAGCCACAGATAGTGCCAACAAATTAGTCCTGTTTGGTGCCAGCTAAACTAGCCACGGATAGTGCCAACAAATTAGTCCTGTTTGGTGCCAGCTAAAGTAGCCACGGATAGTGCCAACAAATTAGTCCTGTTTGGTGCCAGCTAAAGTAGCCACGGATAGTGCCAACAAATTAGTCCTGTTTGGTGCCAGCTAAAGTAGCCACGGATAGTGCCAACAAATTAGTCCTGTTTGGTACCAGCTACACCCAGCTGCACAAAGTCGGAATAGGACCAGCAATTTAGCCCTAACTAGTGCCAGTAATGCCCATCCTACATGGTACCAGAAAGTTGGTCCTGTTTGGTGTCAAAATAATGCCCTAAATAGTGCCAGCAAACTGGTAGTCACTGGTGACGGTGGAAGCCATACTACATGGTACAAAGCAAATAAGAGTGTTGGGTGTCAGCAACCCAGTACTATTTGGAGGCTGCCAAACCAATGCTACAAGGTACCAGTAAACTCACCCTGTTTAGTCAGATGAACAAATCCTAAGCAGTACCGGCAGCCAGCCCTGTCTGGGCACCCGAATTGTGGCAACAAATCCATTCTGATTGGTGTCGGCTAAACAAATCCTTAACAGGGCAATCAAACCGGTCCTGATTGGACTCATTGCCCAGAACAATGGCAACAAACCAGCATAAATCTCAACTAAACACATTCAACACACACAGCGCCGCACAAACAAGTGCCAAGGAATCCCAGCGAGCCAGTCCTGATGTGCGTCAGTCACTGCCTGAACAATGGCCGTCACCGAATCTATTCTCTCCGACCCAATGGGTATTAGCTCTATGCACTCGGAACATCCCCGGTGTGTATACACTGACGGTATCTAATATGGGCCTTTTGTTCTCTTGCCAAGATCTGTTCCTCATCATTACACTGATGTGATACAGCAGAACCGCCGGCAACGCACGGCATAGAACCAACAGAAACCTGGAGGAACAACCTACGGCGCTGGCACTTGGGCACTTGGCCGCCAACCCTGTAGATTTGACTGCAGATAAGTGGTACAAATATGTCATTTTATGAAAACTGGATATTAGAAAGGTGCTTAAAAATAAAAAGAGATTAAAGGAGAACTAAAACCTCAGATAAATGGAGCATTTCAGGGAAGCCCTCTAACCCCCCCCCCCACAACCAATCTGCACTAACCTGCTCCCCAAAATCTGCTCTGTTTTCCTTACCTGTCCAGAACAAAAGGTGAAAGGGTTTTGGGGGGCAAACTGGAGTGATCTGGGCAGGAGGTGGGAGGGCTCTCATTACAGTGAATTACCATTCACCCAAGGCTTAAGTTCTCCTTTAAGAAGAAATATTCAGCGACAGGAGATATAGAGGTGACATTTAATCACAGTAGTAAGGAATATCCTTGGGTGCTGCTGGACCCTCTAGAACTGCTTGATCTAGAACTCCCTCATTGAATAGCACTTGTAGTCCATAACTTTAACCCCTGTCCCTGGTACTGAATGCCATTCCCATTGCCATAGTCAGTAGCCACGATCCCTGCCCCTGGTACTGAATGCCATTCCCATTGCCATAGTCAGTAGCCACGATCCCCGTCCCTGGTACTGAATGCTGTTCCCATTGCCATAGTCAGTAGCCACGATCCCTGCCCCTGGTACTGAATGCCATTCCCATTGCCATAGTCAGTAGCCACAATCCCCGTCCCTGGTACTGAATGCTGTTCCCATTGCCACAGTCAGTAGCCATGATCCCTGCCCCTGGTACTGAATGCCATTCCCATTGCCACAGTCAGTAGCCATGATCCCCGTCCCTGGTACTGAATGCTGTTCCCATTGCCACAGTCAGTAGCCACGATCCCTGCCCCTGGTACTGAATGCCGTTCCCATTGCCACAGTCAGTAGCCATGATCCCCGTCCCTGGTACTGAATGCCGTTCCCATTGCCACAGTCAGTAGCCACGATCCCTGTCCCTGGTACTGAATGCCGTTCCCATTGCCACAGTCAGTAGTCAAGATCCCCGTCCCTGGTACTGAATGCTGTTCCCATTGCCACAGTCAATAGCCACGATCCCTGTCCCTGGTACTGAATGCCGTTCCCATTGCCACAGTCAGTAGCCACGATCCCCGTCCCTGGTACTGAATGCTGTTTCCATTGCCACAGTCAATAGCCACAATCCCTGTCCCTGGTACTGAATGCTGTTCCCATTGCCACAGTCAGTAGCCACGATCCCTGTCCCTGGTACTGAATGCCTTTGCCATTGTCAGTAGCCACGATCCCTGCCCCTGGTACTGAATGCCGTTCCCATTGCCACAGTCAGTAGCCACGATCCCCGTCCCTGGTACTGAATGCCGTTCCCATTGCCACAGTCAGTATTCAAGATCCCCGTCCCTGGTACTGAATGCTGTTCCCATTGCCACAGTCAATAGCCACGATCCCTGTCCCTGGTACTGAATGCCGTTCCCATTGCCATAGTCAGTAGCCACGATCCCTGTCCCTGGAACTGAATGTCGTTCCCATTGCCATAGTCAGTAGCCGTGATCCCCGTCCCTGGTACTGAATGCCGTTCCCATTGCCACAGTCAGTAGCCACGATCCCCGTCCCTGGTACTGAATGCTGTTTCCATTGCCACAGTCAGTAGCCACAATCCCTGTCCCTGGTACTGAATGCTGTTCCCATTGCCACAGTCAGTAGCCACGATCCCTGTCCCTGGTACTGAATGCCTTTGCCATTGTCAGTAGCCACGATCCCTGCCCCTGGTACTGAATGCCGTTCCCATTGCCACAGTCAGTAGCCATTATCCCCGTCCCTGGTACTGAATGCCGTTCCCATTGCCACAGTCAGTAGTCAAGATCCCCGTCCCTGGTACTGAATGCTGTTCCCATTGCCACAGTCAATAGCCACGATCCCTGTCCCTGGTACTGAATGCCGTTCCCATTGCCACAGTCAGTAGCCACGATCCCCGTCCCTGGTACTGAATGCTGTTTCCATTGCCACAGTCAATAGCCACGATCCCTGTCCCTGGTACTGAATGCCTTTGCCATTGTCAGTAGCCACGATCCCTGCCCCTGGTACTGAATGCCGTTCCCATTGCCACAGTCAGTAGCCATGATCCCCGTCCCTGGTACTGAATGCCGTTCCCATTGCCACAGTCAGTATTCAAGATCCCCGTCCCTGGTACTGAATGCTGTTCCCATTGCCACAGTCAATAGCCACGATCCCTGTCCCTGGTACTGAATGCCGTTCCCATTGCCATAGTCAGTAGCCACGATCCCTGTCCCTGGAACTGAATGTCGTTCCCATTGCCATAGTCAGTAGCCGTGATCCCCGTCCCTGGTACTGAATGCCGTTCCCATTGCCACAGTCAGTAGCCACGATCCCCGTCCCTGGTACTGAATGCTGTTTCCATTGCCACAGTCAGTAGCCACAATCCCTGTCCCTGGTACTGAATGCTGTTCCCATTGCCACAGTCAGTAGCCACGATCCCTGTCCCTGGTACTGAATGCCTTTGCCATTGTCAGTAGCCACGATCCCTGCCCCTGGTACTGAATGCCGTTCCCATTGCCACAGTCAGTAGCCATTATCCCCGTCCCTGGTACTGAATGCCGTTCCCATTGCCACAGTCAGTAGTCAAGATCCCCGTCCCTGGTACTGAATGCTGTTCCCATTGCCACAGTCAATAGCCACGATCCCTGTCCCTGGTACTGAATGCCGTTCCCATTGCCATAGTCAGTAGCCACTAACCCTGTCCCTGGAACTGAATGCCGTTCCCATTGCCACAGTCAGTAGCCAAGATCCCCGTCCCTGGTACTGAATGCCGTTCCCATTGCCACAGTCAATAGCCACGATCCCTGTCCCTGGTACTGAATGCCGTTCCCATTGCCACAGTCAGTAGCCACGATCCCTGTCCCTGGTACTGAATGCCATTCCCATTGCCACAGTCAGTAGCCACGATCCCTGTCCCTGGTACTGAATGCCATTCCCATTGCCACAGTCAGTAGCCACGATCCCTGCCCCTGGTACTGAATGCCGTTCCCATTGCCATAGTCAGTAGCCACGATCCCTGTCCCTGGTACTGAATGCCATTCCCATTGCCACAGTCAATAGCCATGATCCCTGTCCCTGGTACTGAATGCCATTCCCATTGCCACAGTCAGTAGCCACGATCCCTGTCCCTGGTACTGAATGCCATTCCCATTGCCACAGTCAGTAGCCACGATCCCTGTCCCTGGTACTGAATGCTGTTCCCATTGCCACAGTCAGTAGCCACAATCCCCGTTCCAGGTACTGAATGCCATTCCCATTGCCACAGTCAGTAGCCACAATCCCCGTTCCAGGTACTGAATGCCATTCCCATTGCCACAGTCAGTAGCCACAATCCCCGTTCCTGGTACTGAATGCCGTTCCCATTTCTACATTGACTCCCATGTCCCTATATTAATGAAAGAGCCGCACCAGTTGTGCCCAATAATACCGAACATTATCCCCCCATCCCAGTAGGAGAAGCAGATGCCCGGGGTCCGTGCCACTGACTACTTAATAACCTGCTTTGGTGCCACTTTATATACTGTGATCCACTAAGCGGAATTGTAGTTCAACAATAGCTGGAAGGAAGCAGTTTGCAGTTGAAATACCCACCAGATCTGTCTAAATGCACTGATCCATCTCCTTTATTCCGTCCCATAATGGCCAGGAAGTGGCTAGTGTACAGGTATTATCTTCCCCAGCCCGCTATCCCTGGCCCTATACAGGCACAGAATGGATGCATTTATATCTGTCCTTATTTTATATTATTTTCTGCCCCTATTCTCACCCCTGCCCCCCCCCCCAGCCGGGTCAGATACCCCCCTCACCCCCCCCCAAAGCATAATAATAACCCTTCCCAGCAGGTCCCTCCAGTGAAACCAGCGGCACTCAGACGTCCAACCTGACCTACATTTGAGCGCAGGGAGGGAATCAGGCGCCAATTATCTCCCCCACAGTAATTATGTTAAAGCGCTGGGAGAAGGTGGGAAACAGGAAATGATTTATAAGCAAAACAAGCGCTTGGCTGTGCCTGTCAGACCCGCTGAGTGATATCATATAAGAAACAAACGCACTAAATGCCTCCATCGATGGCGCCCTGTCCCCGGACGCGCCGCTCACACATGGAAACGCTGCCTGGTTGTCAGAAGGGTCGCTGATCCCGGCAACCAAAAAAAAATAAATTTCACACTGAGCCTTTAATTTATTTATTCTTATGATTTTATTTTCAGCCCCCCTGCTCTTCATCTTCCTTTATATTATTTTGAAGGTCTTTCCTGGTTGCTAGGGTAGGCAAACCCTAGCAACCAGCTAATGGTTTACATTCCAAGCAGAAGAGCTGCAGAAAAAAAGGTTCATTTTTAAAAGCAGAAAAAGAAAAGGAAAAAAAATGAAGACCAACTGCAAATTTCTTTTGTGTATCAAGGTAAACTAGCTACCCCTTTAACCACAGATCATTTATAAACATCAGGTCAGGCAACAGAGGTTATGGATCCAGTCAGACACATGCAAGTCTTTATACCCAGTCTAATAAAGTGACATGTTACAACTGCAGTGGAATTGTTTCCTCCGCCTTTGTAAGCTTTCTTACCCCAACCACATTGCTTACTGATTCTGAATAGACAGAGGTTCCCTAGTTGGCATGACTTTAGCCAGACCAGACCTTAGCCAGCCCCTAATCTTGCCTTTCTCTATGGCTAATGGGTTTCTGCATAACAGATCCCAAACCTGCAGTATATGATACTGTGGGGATCATTTATAAAGTTCGAACAGCGTATATTTTTTTTGCAAATGGCTGTTATTTCTTGTATTACCTGGCCTCCAGCAAGGGGTTAAGCCCAGTTGGTGGCTGATTTATTTCATTAATGTATGATTCTATTCATTCATTAAGCGGCGTTATTAAAATCTAGCGAAGTGGATCTGGGCATAGCGGCGAACCTCCCAATGATGATGATGATGATGAATGGGAGCCGCTTGATTCACATTGTTTTTCTCTCTGGAAAATTCTCTCCCCCTCACTGCTTAAAGCACCCCGGCTCCCTGCCTGATAGAGAGACAGCAGGTAACGCGCTCACTAACATATACGCCAGAAGCCTCAACGTACACATTGCACAGGGGACGCCACAGATGCACGTAGGAGGCAAAGGCTCTAACTCAGCCCCTAGCACACAGCATGGAAGTACTGCCAATACTCTATCCCAGCATCTCATCCTCCATACTCCCCATACAAACCCCCTGTAACAGAATCCAGAGCACTTGTTGGTTTTTTAGGTGAACTTTCCCTTTAAAACTGAATGCATTACTAAGTAGCCTGATGCTGCAAATGCTTGCTTGCGTGTATTCTATGCAGGCTACGGCCAATCCCATGCCTATAATATCAGGGGAGTATTCCCCAATAGGTTCATGGCTACTGGAAGCCATTAGGCCAGCCAGCATCAAAAACTGACCAGTTAGGGCATATGTAGTGACTTCTAGGAAAACGTCTGCCTCCCAGAGAGCATGCTGGGGGTTGTAGTCCATTATAACTGAAGGGTTTCAAATTTACACCTGGTTGTTCCAGAAGCCACCTAATAATAACCTGAATTCCTTGTACTCCGCTCCTGCCTTTGTTCATTTCAGGGTGGGGCTGCCACCTGGTCTAGCAAGTAGGATATCAGCCAATGCCCCCCTCCTGCCCCAGCCAACCCCTGATCCATCGGAATCTCCATTCCCAAATTAACAAAATCCCCTCCAATTCAGCCCTTGACATCACAATCCTATTGCAACATGACTCCGCCCCTTTACCTCCCATCTCTTTCATCACTGTCCCCGCCCCCAGTCAGAATTACTCCCACAAAATGGTGGCAACTCTGTTTTCCGTGTTGTCTTTAGATGTCGACATAGTGGGGGCCCTGTTATTTATATACAGTAGGTGCTGGGAGTTGTGTGAGGGGCGCAGGTTTGGCAACACTGACATAAAGTGCTACTGTCATAATCTCCACCCCATCTAGTGATTCAAAACCACCCGGTCCCCTTGGGCAGTAGGTCCTATCAACTAAAAACAATGGTGCCCAGTAAGAAACAAGAGTCCAACTAAATTGCATGGCTGGCCACGCCCAGACCCCCCTGCCCATTAGATCCAAACCCCACCTATGATATACTCAAACCCTGCCCACTTCCTGCAAGTCCAGCCTTTGTGGAAACAGGGCGGTCCTACTGTTGCCCTCATTATCGTCACTACCCCCCCCCCAACTCCTATCTTTAATTTCCACTCTGCAAGACTCCATTTATCATAGGGCCCTTAAATAAATTGTCCTCGACAACATCAGTCAGAAAGTGACCGGCAGGTGGCGCTGTTGTGACAAAACTTATTCATATTAATTGTACTTTAACCCTTAATATCGCAGAATTAAAAAATAAAAAATAATGAATGTAAAGTGCAAAAATGCTTTTTGAGCAAAGGATTACTTATCCTTTAAAGCCAGCTCCAGTTCATTCACCCAGACTCACTCACAATGGCGTAATGCACTGTTCTATTTACCGCCTCCCCCGACAATATTAGAATATTTCTTTTTCCTGCTCGCCACCATTTCTCTTTGCTTAAAATATTAGCAAGATTTATTTCCATTATCCCTCGGCCGCAGCTTGTGATTCACACTGTAAAAATAATTCCGGAGCCCAGTAACACCAGGTTATCCGGAGGTGTTTTATTCCAAGCAACGAATCCGACGGAGTGAAAAGTTCTGTACGTGTAGGTGGGGGGGTAGCAGGCGGCACAATAGCAGCGGCGCCTCTGGGTACAGACCGGCTCTTATTTCTATATTAAAGAGAGGCCCAGAACAATAAATTGGAAAGTGCTGATAAATACAGCATTTAAATGTAGTCTTTTTATTTCCTATCCATTACCCTTATTCTGTGCTATAAAGTATGGCACTCACTGCTCTGACTCATATGTACAAGTACAAGCTGGCACCGTATTGTGCCCATTCACCGACTCGTGCCCACACTGACTCCTGGCTCAGCCATCCGCTTCCTGTGTATAGCAAGCTTCAGCCTAGCCGCAAGTGGGGTACGGATTTATTTTTAAGATGGCATAGAAACATTGGGGTAACAGTCACCCTGTTCCAGGGCACAAATAAGCACTCACCCCAAATCTCCCCCTAACTGGCCTTCAGGCTGGGCCCCCTTAGCCCATAACAAGGTTACAGATATATAGAAACATTGGGGTAACAGTCACCCTGCTATAGTTCCAGGGGTACCCAGGGCACAAATAAGCACTCACCCCAAATCTCCCCCTAACTGGCCTTCAGGCTGGGCCCCCTTAGCCCATAACAAGGTTACAGATATATAGAAACATTGGGGTAACAGTCACCCTGCTATAGTTCCAGGGGTACCCAGGGCACAAATAAGCACTCACCCCAAATCTCCCCCTAACTGGCCTTCAGGCTGGGCCCCCTTAGCCCATAACAAGGTTACAGATATATAGAAACATTGGGGTAACAGTCACCCTGCTATAGTTCCAGGGGTACCCAGGGCACAAATAAGCACTCACCCCAAATCCCCCCCTAACTGGCCTTCAGGCTGGGCCCCCTTAGCCCATAACAAGGTTACAGATATATAAAAACATTGGGGTAACAGTCACCCTGCTAAAGTTCCAGGGGTACCCAGGGCACAAATAAGCACTCACCCCAAATCCCCCCCTAATTGGCCTTCAGGCTGGGCCCCCTTAGCCCATAACAAGGTTACAGATATATAGAAACATTGGGGTAACAGTCACCCTGCTATAGTTCCAGGGGTACCCAGGGCACAAATAAGCACTCACCCCAAATCCCCCCCTAACTGGCCTTCAGGCTGGGCCCCCTTAGCCCATAACAAGGTTACAGATATATAGAAACATTGGGGTAACAGACACCCTGCTATAGTTCCAGGGGTACCCAGGGCACAAATAAGCACTCACCCTAAATCCCCCCCTAACTGGCCTTCAGGCTGGGCCCCCTTAGCCCATAACAAGGTTACAGATATATAGAAACATTGGGGTAACTGTCACCCATTGCACCCCACTAGGTGTATAAACACACACACACACACAATATATTTATGGGTAACATTTATATAAATACATTACTATAGTGCTACATTAATACAGACATACAGTTCCTAGTGCAGTCTCTGTGCTGCCGGATTACAGGTTCCATGGCACAGTCCCGCAGTCCCATAGGATATGGCTCCCAATTTTCATTTGTTTATTGGCAGGTCAAAGCTCAATCAATATCTCCAACACACAAGTCTTTAAAATGTAACTATTATGGCACAATCTGAACAGTGGCACCTGGGGTAACTATTAACAGCCTATGGTGTCCCCCAAAGATCCTTTTCCAGTCCTAACCAGCCCTTGGGCAAAAGCAATAATGTTAGGAGGGGCACCCCTGATTTATGATATTTTTTTCCCCATCCTATTCAGATACTGACTTTGCAGCACTGCCCAAGACCAATACCCCCTTAGTCCTGCAAACTACCCTCGGGGTGGAGCAGGTTCGAGCCAATGGAGGGACCACAGGTCCTTAATGGGACCCATACCCAGTTCCTTGACTGACTTAAGTCCGTTTTGGCCACAATTCTTCAATCATTTTTGTGTGAATAATCCCCAGGCCTCAGGTGAACCCAGGCTTCCAGCTACTCAGAATGACACTGGGAAAATCTCACAAATTGCCTTCTATTTCTCCTGGCTCAGCTCCTACATAGCAGGCTGTCTCTCCCCAGCCTTTGGATGTGCTCTCTTGGGTTAGGCCCCATCGCACTGAGCTGTAGAGTGCTTGCCGTTCGCCTCAGGACATGCTTTAAATGATTCATTTAATGATAAGTGAGATCCTATTGGACGAGGCCTCCCATTCAAGCTGCTGCTCGGATGCATTCATTCAAATTACTGTGCAATGCAAAAGCTTGCAGATAAAGGGAAAGTCACACCATACATAATTAAATAGCACTTACAATTTAATATATGATTGATGCTAGCTCTGCACTTTTGACAATTCTGTGCAATTTATAGACAGCACGAACATGTAGTTTATGGGTTACAGTGGGCCATACACTGGTTTACCTTCTAGGTACCCAACCAACTGGCCTGCAAGCCAAAAAGATGGACATTGTGTGATTTGGCCAGCCAGGCTGACCATCTAGCTACCCAACCAACTGGCCTGTAAGCCAAAAAGATGGACATTGTGTGATTTGGCCACCCAGGCTGACCGTCTAGCTACCCAACCAACTGGCCTGCAAGCCAAAAAGATGGACATTGTGTGATTTGGCCACCCAGGCTGACTTTCTAAGTACCCAACCAACTGGCCTGCAAGTTAAAAAGATGGACATTGTGTGATTTGGCCACCCAGGCTGACCGTCTAGCTACCCAACCAACTGGCCTGCAAGCCAAAAAGATGGACATTGTGTGATTTGGCCACCCAGGCTGACTTTCTAAGTACCCAACCAACTGGCCTGCAAGTTAAAAAGATGGACATTGTGTGATTTGGCCACCCAGGCTGACCGTCTAGCTACCCAACCAACTGGCCTGCAAGTTAAAAAGATGGACATCGTGTCATTTGGCCACCCAGGCTGACTTTCTAAGTACCCAACCAACTGGCCTGCAAGCCAAAAAGATGCCTGGGTGATTGTTCATCTATGCGTTTGAACAGGCAGATATGTTTCTCCACCTTTCATGGTCAAACACATTCTCCATAGAACCCACAAATCCCTAGGTGCTCCCATAGCGACAGATACAATAAATCAATTCTACCGCAGTAAGCACAATTCCGCAGGACAAATTAAGGTTATATTTGGCCTTTAATACAACCTACAAACAATAACAAGTCAGCGAGCGGTCAGTCGTTAAGCTAATGAGCTGCGCTACGGAGAGACCACATGATCTTTCCTGTGATACAGGCAGCCGTAACCCTTCTGGGCTCTGTTCATCATCTTATTATTCCGTCTCAGTGCAGATTTTGTTATTTAAGGATCTAATTAATTGCAATCAGCTGATCTAACCTTTAAGTAGCTTCCATCTTCAGTCTGTGCCGGCACAGCCCATTCTCACCGACACGTATGCCAAATCTATTAGATGCCACACCAACATACATTGAGTAGGTGAGCACACACACAGACAGTCATGATTCCCACCAGGCTCTTGAGGTCTAGGGCCACTACCCCTGTCTCTGGCTAACCTCTACAATCACATTAGCCACAATATCCTATCTACATAATGGTGGGCCACTGTCAAATCTGAGGTCGTCTCAGAACCCTACACCAGCCTTTAACTGGCAGCCTAAGGCTTGGAACCTTAATAGACTGCCCTTCACTATTGCAGATGGCAAAAGGCAAGACTTGTAAAGGCTTAAACTGAACATAAAAAGGCATATCCATATGAACCATGGGTATTTGGGGCATGAATATGGCAAGCATGTTGGTTGGCAGCAGCTTGAACCAAGCTCAGAAGCTTTGAAAACCCCTAGGTAAGGAGGAGATGTTCTCCAATGCTATGAAATGGCTCAATGCTATTAGTCAGGTGGGCAAATGAAAACTCCTAGGTGCATGTTCACCATAATAAACTGCTGAGAAGTTTTAAGCTACTATGAAATGGTACGTTCTTATTGGACAGAAAAGTAGGAGGGTGTCTATGGCAGCAGAAGATCACTTGGGTTTTTGAACTAATCTCCCAGATAAAATGTTTATTCAATCACTCTTCATGCAATGTAGAAACCTTATAGGTCGTTTAGATTAATGGCCCATTGTAGATGGGGGACCAATGTTTTGTAAAGGAAAATTAGCTGCTGACCTTCTTCTGGATGAGAGGATGGCTCCAGAATTTTATCTCAGAACCTCTATGGCAGTGGTTCCCAACCTTTCTAATGCCGCAACCCTTTAATATAGTTTCCCATGTTGTGGTGACCCCCAACCATAGAGGAGTGGTGACTCGGTTCCTAAGACCATCTGAAATGTGTTTCCTGATGACCCTGAGAACCACTGCTCTATGAAAAAGGAGGGTTAGCAGAGAACATAGGCTTAATGGGGGTACCTAGAACCCACTGGAGAACATGATACCAGGTTTGCATAGATTGTACCATGAGAGTTACAGGATGAAGGCTTCAAATATTTCATGTCACGGTTGTCACCATTCACTTCTCAACAACCTAAGCAGGGACGCGTCAGCATACAGAGCAACATATAATCTCTTGCGATTTTATCCTCAGACTTTACCAAACATGATTATTACATATTTTAGGATACCATGGCAACCATTAGGTCTCCAAGCCAATCCAACCTTTGGATTTCCTCGGGTAGCATCCTCTTTGGAACCTTGATAGAAACCTACTGAGGACCGAGGCTGCAAACATCCGATCTGTATGGAAGCATCAACCCACCCTGACCAAAATAAAGAAATGGAATAAACAAGCTCAACGGTTGGGTTCCAAACCACCGCAGCCCAGCAGATCGGAGCTGAGAAAATAAACAGTCACACGGGGCATGAAGGAAACTGCTTCAGCCGCTGCTCACAGGGTTAATGCAGTGTGAGAAACACACGGCTAATTTTAAACCTTTTCTTCCCATGCAACACAAGAAGCAGAGGATGTGCAGCACGGAAAAAGCAGCTGCTCTTTGTCGTTGTACATCAGATCCCCAAAGCCGGGAGATGAGTCGGAATTACTGTTTATCCCTTGAGGCAGAAGGATTTTGTGTCCAGTTTAATTGCACAGTCACAAAACAGCATTTAATGTGCCTTTCCTTGGGTTAAATAAACCCTAAATCCAGGCCAGTTGTTTAAACATTGGAAGAAGAAGAAACTGGAGAGGAGACTGGGCAGGTAGAATGTGAAGGCCCTTAGATTGGTGACTTGTATGTAGGGTGCTGATAGGACAACATGAGTAGACACCACTCTGCCATATACCTGTATAGAGAATATACTTGCCCCAGGTCCTACACAAATAGGGCATTTAGGACCATAATAGTTTAAATTGTAGGAAATATTGTTCTTCAGGGTCCCTGAATGATGGAGACCTGTACCTCTGTGCCAGTAGACATAACCTACTTTTGATGTAGGGGATCTAGGAACAATTCTGTAAAATAGCATTGGCTTTATTTCATAGGTGTCCTATTTTAAAGGTGATATATCGTGCCCCTGCTCATGCCCTCTGTAAATCCTGGAAGTTGTACCATCTTTTCATGAGCGACCAGTTATAGAGCCTGCCTGTTCACGAGAAGCACAAAGGATGACTACACCAGCTGGGCCATGGCGTTGTATTACTCCAACAATGGCTCAGGGACATTCCCAGAACATTAATGGTGGAATCTCTACAAAGTATATCCCAAGTCTCAGCAGCCACAATCAAGATCTCCTGGTATGGACAATAACATTGGATAGCGTTGCTGGACCAACAAAATCACTCATCCTCAATATATCGAAATTGCAGCACTCCCATTTCATTTTCATAAAACCTCCTTTATTTTACATATGGCACAGACACAGCATCATTTCGGACCTCCTGGTCCTTTCTCAAGCTAACAAAGATTCTTTTTTAGAATAGTAATAAAAAACAGAACTGCTGTAAAACTATCTTGCCTACCTTAAAGGGATACTGCCATGATTTTTATGGGGCACTTTTTATTTCTAAATGACACTGTTACACAGCAAATAATTCCCTCTGCCATTTAAACTATTATTCTTGAACCAACAAATGTATTTGTAGCTGTAATATTGGTGTGTAGGCGCCATCTCAGTGCTTTGTGCCTGAGTCTGAGCTTTCAGCCAGCGCTACACATTAGAACTGCTTTCAGCTAACCTATTGTTTCTCCTACTCCCATGTAACTGGAGGAGTCCCAAGCCAGACTTGGATTTCTTACTATTGAGTGCTATTCTGATACCTACTGGGAGCTGCTATCTTGCTCCCTTCCCATTGTTCTGCTGATCGGTTGCTGGGGGGGTGAGGGGGGATATCACTCCAACTTGCAGCACAGCAGTAAAGTGTGCCTGAGTCTGAGCTTTCAGCCAGCGCTACACATTAGAACTGCTTTCAACTAACCCATTGTTTCTCCTACTCCCATGTAACTGGAGGAGTCCCAAGCCGGACTTGGATTTCTTACTATTGAGTGCTATTCTGATACCTACTGGGAGCTGCTATCTTGCTCCCTTCCCATTGTTCTGCTGATTGGCTGCTGGGGGTGAGGGGGGGTATCACTCCAACTTGCAGCGCAGCAGTAAAGAGTGACTGAAGTTTATCAGAGCACACGTCACATGGCTGTGGCACCCTGGGAAATGAAGAATATGGCTAGCCCCATGGGAAAAACAGATTACAATGTAGGATTCTGCTGGAGAAGCTCTATTTGTACAAAAACAAGTTTTCCAATGACAGTATTGCTTTAAATGCTGCAAAAGATCTGATAAGATACACAGTATAGGCATTACTGTCCCATATACTTCATAGACTTCTGCCCCCCCCAGTAGCCGCTGGCCCAGCTCTCTCAGTTATTACACCTCTGGTGTCACTATTCCCTTCCCAAGAATAGAGGCAGGTAACATATTCAGTACATTCCCAGTTTATTCATGGAATCCGAGCGGCCGCGTTCCCTCGCTCTCCCCCTGCCAGATTGCAGCAATTACCTTCAGCAAGCATGGATAATTATAGAAACCTCTTTAAAATTATGTTATAAAAAAAATAAAAGTATGGGGGGGTTTTTTGAGACGCCCAGGACCTGCGCAGAAGCTCAAGCGGCACGTTGTATAATTATACAGGAATAGTGCCGGGAACCTAGCAACACTGTGCACATTTGGGGAGTCGGAGCATCCACTCGCACACACACACTCGCACACTCACTCACACACACACCAGCTCCGTGCGTCTCACAAACCTTTCTGACAGGAGGAGGCACAGCCCATCGGAGAGATCACGGCTTCGCAGCCCCCGGCGTATCCAACGGCATTATCCAATCCGAGGGGTCATCATCTTGTAGAGTATATAGTGCTGGAACCGGGGCAAACTGGCCCAGCCGCTGATCTTGCACCTACCACCATTGTCTTTTTTCCGGGGCTCCATTTTTGGCCGGCCATAGTAAATCCAGCGTTTAACACATACTGCCTAAACCCTTCGTGCTCATTAACTCGCAGACAGCTGCGCCAGGGATGAAATACGGCCAGGGATTATCATTTCCCCCCCTGTTTACAACTGGTTTTTATCTATTTCACTGAATACAAACAGAAGAAACGGGACTGGTTTACTGGGGGCGACAGGAATCATTTGGAATTTGGAATTAGGCCTAATAAGAGAGAGATGTAGAGAGTTATATCCCTGAGTTTATCTGCAATTGGTCTTCATTTTTCATTGGTTTGAAATATTCAGCTTTTTGTTCAGCAGCTGGAATTTTAGCAGCTATCTGGTTGCTAGCGTCCAGTTTAACCTAGCAACCAGGCAGTGGTTTGAAAAAGCATCAAGAATACGAATGGAGGAGGGCCTAAATAGAAAGATAAGTAATACAGGTATGGGATCCCTTATCCAGAAAGCTCTGAATTACGGAAAGCCCTACTCCCATAAACTCCATTGTAATCAAATAATTCAGAATTTTAAAACTATTTCCCTATTCTCTGTAGTAATAAACAGTACCTTGTAATTGATCCCAACTAAGATATAAATAATCATTATTGGATGCAAAACAATCCTATTGGGTTTAATTAATGTTTTATTGATTTTTTTAGTAGACTTAAGGTATGGAGATCCAAATTACGGAATCCGGAAAACCCCAGGTCCCGAGCATTCTGGATAACAGGTCCTATACCTGTACAAAGTAACAATAACAATAATATTGTAGCCGTACAGAGGAATCGTTTTGTTTTGGTTGCCGGGGTCAGTGACCCCCATTTGAAAGGTAGAAAGAGGCAGAAGAGGAAGGCAAATAATACAAAATTTTTTTAAAACAATATCAATTGAAAACCTGCTAAGAATAGGCCAGTCTATAAGATAATAAAGTTAACCTAAGGGGAACCACCCCATTAAGTTAGCTCAGTGGGGTTTGATACCATGGCAGCCCTTGTTCATCCAAAGAAATCGCCTTAGGAACATATAGTGTCTTAGTATTTATTCTACCGGCGGTGCAGCGAATACAGGTTGCACTTTGAGGGTCAGCAGTGACGTTAAAACGTGTCTCTGTATATACAGCCTTATTTTAGATGCTTCTACTAGATGCACTACCAGAAAGGAAACACACAATGGGCGCTCTATTCATTCTAGAACGCTTACACTGTAATTCTCTCTTACGAATCCCTTTCCACTAGCATTCAGCAGATGTTGGCAGGTGTAGTCCAACAACATGCCCATTCCTGACTGGTAACTAAACTCCCACTTGTACAAGGTCAGGGTAGTCGCAGCCCAGCAATCATCTCATGTCATCCTATAATCCCATGATCCAGCAGCGACTCTCTAATACCTGAAGATTGGTATTAAAATACCAAGTAAGTATGTTCTATCATTTCCAAGCTCAGGGTCCCTGGAGAGAGGGACAGATGCCGACATAGGAATTACACTCAAGCCTCCCTAGCAGGAGTGAGATTTAACTTTCCTTGGTTTTCAGCAATCAGTAAAGTGCCACCCTACTCGCTGTTAACCCTACATGTGAAATGTCACTGTAAATATCTTTGGAAGCAATCCATGTACAATTTGCCAGCACATCTGCAGAACTGGAATACCGATGAGGGGCATGTAGAACCCTAGAAGTAGGTAGAAGTCTACAAATTGTACAGGTTGGTCTTGGACATTCTGTCCAGGGGCAGAAAAATAGGGCAAACAATGGCAGGGCAGCCCCAAAGTTACAGTAAGTGCCTAAAGCTGGCCATATATGTACAGATATTGTCATTACATAGTAGTTACATGAGATTTTTGGAAAGCCAACAATTACAAGGAACAATTACAACAGACATCCTCGTTCCCTGGATATTGATTGCAATTAGACCCAATTACAGACCACATTCTTATTTTATCCAACGTCAGACTGGGTTCCACTCCCAGAGACCCTGACTTTCAGGGCCCACTCTCAAAAATATTACAAAGTAAGATACAGGTGTCATATACAGTAGATCTGTGGTGAAAATAAGAAAGGACTGATGGGTATAGACCCATCCCATCAGAACAATCATACTCTATATAAATAGAATATAGGCCCTATTGGTGATGTTTCCCCTTCCCTCCATGATTGCTAGTGACTGGTGGGACTCATCACAATAGAAATCGAGGGTTAGAAATTAATTCACTGCAGGGATAGATTAAGTGGCAAATCTATGGCTTATTGACAAAACAAAACAAGCTGCGCCTCTAAAAGGCTTAAGAAAAGGGTAAGGGAACAGCCTGTCAATAAACCCCAAATTCACCAAATGTTGCAATGCAATAATTATTATTATGGACCTTGGGGACCCTGTCTGTAGATCCCTGCCTGTACCCAGGGCTGAAGAACTTTGATTTTAGCTGTTTGTCTGCTTAGATTTGTACATTCAAGGGGAAATAAACTCAAAGTGTACATGGCTTCCAATAATGACGTATATGGCATAGAGCTCCTGTATCCCATTGACACCCATGGCCAGCATCCTTATGCCACATAAGCCACCATAGCTTTGCTCCTGCACGTACAAACACAACTACAGGAGGGGGACTACACTGGACAAGCCCATATGTAAGCTATGGCTTCATTGGGAAGGGGGTTCTTTCTTATTTGCATTGGGTGTCAGGTTGTATTATATAGATAAAGATGTAATATATAGATAAAGAAGTCAATGGAACTCTTCAGCAGTCTGAAGGGGGCACAATAATGTTGCATGCTTTGCATTGGTTTACCTAACTTATCCCACCTTCTCTTCAAAGATGACTAAGTTGCTCAGCAAGGACATGCCCCATGTAGCTAACGCCAGGGACAACATGGCAGAAAGAGTGGGCAGAAAGAGCTTGGCATCTGGCAGACATCACTTTGATGGGACAGGTTATCTGTTTGAGGTCTTCTATTGGCCAAAGGTAAGCAACCAACATCAACACTGCACCATAAGAGTCCTCCATGGTATGCTCTCCATAGTGTCCATCTCCAAACAGCCACGGACACAAAGTTCTTCATGCAAAGCAATAATAAGCTTGAGTATAGATATAAACCAGGGTTCCCCAACCTTTCTTACTCGTGAGCTACAGTCAAATGTAAAAAGACTTGGGGAGCAACACAAGCACCATAAAAGTTCATGGAGAAGCCAAATAAGGGCTAAGATTGGCTATTAGGGGCTTCTATGCACCCTATCAGCTTACAGGGGGCTTTATTTGGTAGGAAATCTTGTTTTTATTCAACCAAAACTTGCCCCCAAGTCAGGAATTCAAAAATAACTACCTGGTTTGGGGGGCACTGAGAGCAACACCCAAGGGGTTGGGGAGCAACATGTTGCCCCTGAGCCACTGGTTGGGGATCACTGGTGTAAAGAGTACTCCGGCCTACCAAAAATATGGAGAAGCAACAACACCCCGCTAATCCCGTTTCTACTGAGAAAAGTCTTTTCAGAGACACAATTACCTGAGGGATCGGCAAACAAATCTCTATGACAATGGCAGTATTTTTTTTACTCACCAATATCAGATTCCTTGTGGTTTTTAATAAATTCTGCAAGTTCAAAGTTTCCAGCAATAATAGCAACCTGTAAACGAAAAACAAAAAAAAAAAATGAATATAGTTTGAAAAATGATCATATTCGACGGAGATACGTCATTTTTTTGTAAAGGGTACGGAATCCAACATTTATTTTTATATTTAACAAGAGAGGCCTGCAGTGGGTAGGACTCACTGGTCGGGTTGCGGGTTCATAGCTTATATTATGTTACCTATGTTATTTTACCTCTTGAAACTTTTTTATAACCCCGCCCACTCATGATGATGTCACTTCTGGTTTGCAGCAACAGCACTTTCTGTTTAATGATGGTCAGTGGGTGGTGGATTGGGTTGTGGATAATGCAGTTGTGCGTCGGGCTGGTTGTGGATCTCAAGAACTGGTTTTGTGGAGGACTCTAGCAAGAGTTGGGTTGGACAATACTACTAGTCCCTACTGTAGTGGGAGTGGCCAGGGAATACAAACCCCACTACTTCTCTTTGTATAACATTTAGCAACATTAAATCTCATCTGCCACTTAGCCGCCCAGATTGCCAGTTTGTCCAGATCCTGCTGCAATGTCCTAAGACATTAAAGGACAAATAAAGTCTATTTCACTGGGGGAGGAGGTGTTCAAAAGATAAGGCAACCCCCTTACAAGGCCTCCCTTGCGACATTGTGTGAAACGGACTCAACATGTCCTTTAATAAACAAAAAAATAAAAGTGGACGAAATACAGAACCCTGAGGGACCCCACTAAGAACCCTACTCCAAGTACTCGGTCCTGTTGCCAGTTTCGTATCTATGAGCGAACTATGCCAGGATTCTAGACTGTTGACTTATGAACCTTATTCCCTTATTCACGGGATCCATGTGAGCATCTTTAAAGGATAAGTAAACCTTTAAAATGAGTTAATGTAAAATTGATGACGGTGCTATTCTAAACAATTTATTAAGGGTTAATAAATTATTAAGGGTTAAAGTACAATATGAATGAATTTTGTCCCAACAGCGCCACCTACTGGTCAGTTTCCAACCATGAAGTAGCCAAGGAAGTTGCCAGGAGAAAGAAAGAGGGCTGATCTGATGTTCTTCTGGTTAAGGAAACATTAGAAACCTCAGATAACTTTTCTCACATCTTCCCTAACCAGAAGAACATCAGATCAGCCCTCTTTCTTTCTTTCTCCGGACAACTTCCCCCACGTCTTCGACTACTTCATGTTTGGAAAGTGACCAGCAGGTGGCGCTGTTAATAATGCATTCATATTAACTGTACTTTAACCCTTAATATCTTGAAATTCAAAAAATAAATAATAATAATGAATGTAAATTGCAAAAAAGCTGCTGTAAGATGCCATAGACAGTCACTATTTATTGGGCTGCTGGGGGGCTGTTTGTGTACTAGAAATACCAGGGTCTATTTTCAATGCCAGTACAGGATTGGTTGTATCATATTCTGGACAAAAAAATGGAGCATGTTGCAGTTAAAAAAAATTCGGTGAAAGTTGCCAGCAATAAAATGCAGTTGTGACTGCACATGAGCAAAAACAGGCAGAATATAATAATATCAATTGGCTGATGGGGTTGCGCCCAAACCTGCATCTCAAATAACAAGCCCTTATAGCATAAGGCAGGCCTAGTAACCAATTAGTGGCATTGCCTGCTTGAAGGCATACATCTGCTCGGTTGCTATGGGTTACTAGACCAGTCATCGCTGTACTGTTAACCATTTAGGCAAGATTTCTCCTCCTCACAGAACTGATGGGCCTGACGGAGTGCATGGGAGGGCGAAATATGGAGAAGCCTGCTATGAAAATATTCTATGTATATATAATAGACTAACGACAATGAGCCAAGGGGATATTCCCAGCCCATAACCTCCTGGTGTCCCCTTATCATTACCCTAATACATCAATATACAGCAATAATGTCCCAGCACTAAAGTTTCCATCCCCTGCCCGCACCAAGATGCTTATATTATATATATATATACAAATACATATAAATACATATATAGGGCTTGTTTGGCAAACACAGTGTGCGCTTGCTGCTTTTCTGATGATGATTTGATATTCAGATATGTCTTTATTTCATTGTTCCAGACCACAAGGGCTAATCACAGCTCCCTGAAAGGATAATGAGTTGTGCAGAAAAGAGCCGCATCCTGCGCCATCGGGGAGCGTCGGGGCGACAATGCTAAGTGCTGAAATGTGGGGAAACACAACAAGCAGCTGCTCGGATCCCATTTAGGGGGTGAGCGCCGACATACTACTATTCCGCCCAGCTGATTAGCCGCAGTTATTCTGGGCACAAAGGCCTTACTACAGCTGGGAAACTCGACTGGGGAATAACCAAACACAGGGATTTCTGATTTGATTAACATTATGCCCACAGGAGCCCTAAGTTCTACAGAAGGGAACCTGTACGTTTGGGCTGCCATAGTTTAATGGTATCTCTATGTACAGGGGACTAGAATCTCAGCCATAAAGCAGGGCAGGACTGCTGCTTACAATGGGAGGATCAGATAGGATCTGTGCCACTGTGACAGAATGCTCTGTTATACAGATAGCTAGAATCTCAGCCATAAAGCAGGGCAGGACTGCTGCTTACAATGGGGGGGATCAGATAGGATCTGTGCCACTGTGACAGAATGCTCTGTTATACAGATAGCTAGAATCTCAGCCATAAAGCAGGGCAGGACTGCTGCTTACAATGGGGATCAGATAGGATCTGTGCCACTGTGACAGAATGCTCTGTTATACAGATAGCTAGAATCTCAGCCATAAAGCAGGGCAGGACTGCTGCTTACAATGGGGGGATCAGATAGGATCTGTGCCACTGTGACAGAATGCTCTGTTATACAGATAGCTAGAATCTCAGCCATAAAGCAGGGCAGGACTGCTGCTTACAATGGGGGGATCAGATAGGATCTGTGCCACTGTGACAGAATGCTCTGTTATACAGATAGCTAGAATCTCAGCCATAAAGCAGGGCAGGGCTGCTGCTTACAATGGGGGGGATCAGATAGGATCTGTGCCACTGTGACAGAATGCTCTGTTATACAGATAGCTAGAATCTCAGCCATAAAGCAGGGCAGGACTGCTGCTTACAATGGGGGGGATCAGATAGGATCTGTGCCACTGTGACAGAATGCTCTGTTATACAGATAGCTAGAATCTCAGCCATAAAGCAGGGCAGGACTGCTGCTTACAATGGGGATCAGATAGGATCTGTGCCACTGTGACAGAATGCTCTGTTATACAGATAGCTAGAATCTCAGCCATAAAGCAGGGCAGGACTGCTGCTTACAATGGGGGGATCAGATAGGATCTGTGCCACTGTGACAGAATGCTCTGTTATACAGATAGCTAGAATCTCAGCCATAAAGCAGGGCAGGACTGCTGCTTACAATGGGGGGGGGGGGTCAGATAGGATCTGTGCCACTGTGACAGAATGCTCTGTTATACAGATAGCTAGAATCTCAGCCATAAAGCAGGGCAGGACTGCTGCTTACAATGGGGGGATCAGATAGGACTGCTAGGCTTTTTTGTGCAACACAATTTGTTGTAGAATCAACAGGACATACCTCCAGATACCCGAGTGTCAACACTGCAGGTTCCACCATCAGTTGCAGGTAAGTGGTTAAGTAGTCAAAAATGATTTTGCTGTGGGTAGGGTTGTCACCTCACCCCTTTAATACTGGCCATAAATTGAATCTACATCCTGCACGGCTAATTAGTAATTCATTTATATGCATGCTGCAGACTGAACCGATTTATGTGCAGCCATGTAACATGCTTAAAAAAGAATTCCTACTTAGCCATGCAGGGTGTGAATTTAATATAAGGCCAGTATTAAAGGGGTGAGGTGGAACCCCCGCTGCAGGGCCAAGCAATGTTTAGTTATATCAGTACCTAGAACTAATAGCATTAAACTGACAGAACCGATCATCTCACTCACTAAGTCTCAGATCACTCGCAGAACCCAATTATTGCACATAAATGTGGCCATACACCTTCGGGTCCCTCCAGACTGGGCCATCAGTTTACCAGCCATGTATGGGCCATGCTGGACTGTTATCTGGGCAAAACTGCCCATATAAGTCTTGCCAGGTTTGGAAATCCCCTAGCAACCAGATGCTAAAATACCAAACGGAGAGCTGCTGAACAAAAAGCTAAATAACTGAAAAACAATACAAATCAAATAAAAGATGAAAATAACAATTGAAGACCAATTGCAAAGTGTCTCACAATATCAGTGTCTATATCATATTAAGTTAATTTAAAGGTGAACTACCCCTTTAATGCCCCATTAGCCCTAGCGGTATAAAACTGCCCATATCTTACAAACAGAAAATAAGAAAAGTGTATTTATTATTTTGCAGTGCTGCTGTCAGGCAAGGAGTTAAAGCTGCGCTGTGCCAGATTAGCCCTAGGAATGTTTTCCTGGACAATTAACATCGCGCGGCTGCACCACAAGCACCGGGAACTTCACCCAAGGGGACGGGGTGATAATCAGCGGCTCTTTTCTGTGAAACCAAGCAGATAAAAGCAGATTTAGGGGGATCGATATCCAGGCGGTCTCTGCTAGCGCGGGGCCTGGGTGCAACATTACAGACTTACTGAATATATAAGCTCAATATCCAACTGTTAGTGAACTCCCAGCATCCCCTGAAAGCCTTTGGCTACTGGTTAAACTACATAAAAACAGCTAGAAGGCAGCAAGGAGTAGATGAAGGCAACGCATGGCAATTGTAAGGCAAGGGAAATGGCATTGTAGGGTATGTTGTAGTTCAACCAGACCGGGGGGGGGGGGGGGTCACAGGTTGTACACCTCTGATTGACACTGTACAGTGTAAATGTGGATTGTTTGAGAGCCAGTACTTGGGGGATATTGGGAAAAATCTCCCTGGGCCAGATCCTGTCCACTGCCTACCCATCTACTACCTGGTACCAGTAGGGGGGTAAGGACTTGGACAAAGTGTTCAGGGAGTTGGGGGGGGGGATCTGAGAAGGTTGGAGGTGGGCCCTACTTTCTCTGCTCCGCTAATACCCAGAATGCTCTGGGACTAGGCATAATATGCCCCACTATAGGTATAGATAGGTAGCCAATACCCACATATAATAACCCAAAACACATGGCAGCATAAATCCCGGGTCAATTTCACAAAAATCAGAAAAGTCCTTTAATGATCCCAAAATACTGAATTTGTCCCTCTGCCAAGGTCTCTGCCCAGCCATGCCTCTCTCCTTATCGGCAATGCTTCATGCAGGCTGGGTGGGTTCCCTATGCTGCCCCTATATAAATAATGATGATGACAATGGCATTTTCCAAGGAAAATCATGGCAATCGAAATGCCCTTTCGCTCTGGCATTAAGTGCCTGGTCAGTAGCACTGCCAAAAGCCACTTCTTAAAAGCACAGAAGTCAGGAGGAGTCATTTACTTTTGGACCCACAAGTGCAGGTTCTCTAAAATGGATGCAATGGAAAGTGTATAGTGACGCAATTGGTTAAGGTACTTGCATCCAAACACATGGTTGCCAACGCGTCCATCCTGCCTCTTCTGATGACTGGGGCTCAACTGTGGATACTGACACTAGGGAAGCCTAGAGCTACCACCGACCTGGACCAGGCAAAAGTTCCAGGGTTCACACAGACTCAAAGAAGGGCATTTTAATCATCAACATCCCTGGAAATCCCAACTCCCTCTGTGCCATTATACCCCAGAGTTTCAATGCACCCTAAAATATTGTTTAGCTTTCCCTTTCCAACGTCAACCTTCTTGCTTATGCTCATTTATAAAGCTCTCTAGACAAGATGGGGCTTCTAAGGAGAACATGTCCATAGTAAGTGACACAAGAAAGCCCAGATCCACTCACCTTGCCAACTCATCTATATAGTATATAATAATCTGAAACACAATGGTGCCCGAGAGAAGCCAAATGCTTGAAACTCTCATAGCCTCCTCCTCAGTAATTGCTAGCTTTTGGCCTGGTGTAATGGAAGATCTACTGGAGTTCTCCTTTAACAGACGTGTCTCCTTGTACTGCTGGGTGACGTTCTTCTATGTAATAAATCTAAAAATGTCATTAACACCCCTACTTTCCCAAGGAACGTGATAATGCTGAAATGGATGGACACCAAATCTCCCTCTGTTGGTGTAACTCCAACTATTGATCAAAGTGACCTTTGAGGCTAGAGGTTGTCCCACAAGATCTGGCTGGAGGAACACCCTGGAGCTGAGCTGTCAAATGAATGATGTGCTACAACATGAGCACAACTGCCTGATATAATTAAGCTTAGCTGTTGCCGTCAGGGCCAGGGGCCACGAGATGCTCATGGATTCTACTATTGCCTTCAGTGATATCTTAGTGCTGCTCTGTCCGCTACTATAATGTGAAGGGACCACTGTCTCTCCTCATTTCCTTCTTCTCCTCTATGTCCTCTTAACTCAATTAAATCTTTATCAATGCATATTGTTAGTTAGTCGGATCAACGTAGACTTTTTAAGCATTCTCTTGGGGTGCAGTGGTCACAAACAGAAGTCCTGTTGCTGTTGGGGGTCTATGTAGAATGCATAGTGGAATCTAATGAGCGTTTGTTTATGTGTGGAGCCTCATTGAAACCATCAGCATTTGTTTGTATTTGCTGTTATGTAACGGAGCAGACAGCAGAAAGCTTGGAGCACAAACCTTCATGGGAGCCAAAGCCTGAGCTGCTCTGTGAATGGAGCGAGCCCACGGGTACCACCGAGGTACTGCAGGCTGCACAGGCTCCTATACAGCATCTAATTCCACAGAAGTTTCATTGCCTGTATCAGATCTGCTTTAATTACCCCTGCAAGATGAAATCTACCCATCAAAAACAACCCGACGAGCATTAACCATGGCTACGCAGCATCCCCATAACGATCTACCTGTTACACACGGATGCAACCTCCCTGTAATGCAGCAGAAAATGACTATAATCATCCAAAACTAAGTCAATTAAATCAATGCTGGAAAGAAAAGAAAGAAGGCAACAGACCTGCTAAATCTCTGCGAGTGTCAGCCCGGCAGGTAGAGGAGGGGGACCGCCTCGGCTGCAGCCCCCACATTGCGTAAATCTCATATACAGCAGTGATAGGGAACTGGGAGCACAGTATGTATATAGCACACCCCAAGCCTTCTGTATTATATTACATTTATCGCCTGGATTTTTATTCTTTAAATCCCTAAAAACACTCAGGAAAGATCGTTTTTTTACCCCCAAACCGATGCCCATCATCTGCCCTGCAATGGAAGTCCCAGGAGGCTGCACATTTTAGTGCATCAGCGGCGCTGACGGCGACTTTCTTCTCTTGGCCAAACAGATCAATTGAGAATTAAGCGCCAATCCCCAGTGGAAGCAATTAACTACTCGGCCAGGTTTTGTAGTGGATAGTATTCCACGGTGGAAGCATTAGGGTTAAAAGCAACTCGGCTCATATGCCGGTGCAGAAGTGCTCCAAGGAGCCATGGATAAAATTCTCCAACCACTTTGATGTAGGGGAATATTTACCTTTGGCTGTCACCGCGCCGGCTGCTAACGTTCAGCTCACCCACAAGTCTCTCATACCTTCCTCCGAAATAATCTACACTAGTTCTCTCTGCGCTGCTGCTATTCGCTGCCTTGCCAGTAATGCCCCACTTACTTATTAAAAAGGGAAAAGAAAAAGTCTCTTAGCAACGGTTTCTTACTCCTTATAATGTTTTTAGCTCCTCCAAATATGAATCATTTTTCCATCTGTGCTTTGACAGTGAGAAGACAATGATCTTAAAATAGTCTTCAGATGTCAGGTACCGTATGGGCAATATCTCGAGAAAAGGCAAGGGCAAGGCGTTGAGTAATGATTGGAGTTCCCAGGCTGTGGAAGGAATGGCATCTGCGGCTCTTGCGGTCCGTCGGGCTAGCCGGAATCCCTGGGAAACCCCCAGTGGCTATCAGCTGTCTAGGAGAGGCGTAGATAGTAACCTCCCAGATCTCAGTAGCCTCTAAAGGTCCCCATACACGGGCCGATTCTAGCTGCCTATATGGGTCTCTTGGACCGATTTGGCAGCTTATCGGCCAGTGTAGGGGCAGAAACGAGGGGCCTGCCAAACCTGAAATTGGGCAGATATCGATCGGCCAGGTTAGAAAATTCAGTCGGATCAGGGACCGCATCAACGAGCCGATGCGGTCCTCGATCCAACTGAATTTTCTAACCGACTGCCCCATTGCCGCCAATATAATTCGAACGTTTGGCCAAACAACTGAATTATAGCCTACACGCTCCCCGATATTGCCCACCCGTAGGTGGGGATATCGGGTGAAGATCTGCTCACTTGGCGAGATCTCAACGTGTATGAGGACCTTAAGGCTTATGATAGTGGTTGAAGGTCCAACCAAATGGGTACAGATCAATGAAAATGTTGTTGTATCAGTCATTTAAGACTATATAGGGGAGCAAACACATATTTATTCCAAATCTGACCTTTACCAACCTCAAAGATGGGTTTTTAGCTATATTTAGGAGTGCAAATGGCCATTTAGCCCACATCTCACTGTAGGTGACCCTCAGGTTGAGCCCTCATAACCATTAAACATTCTCCTACACCAAGCAGAGCCAGCCCACAGTTTGTGAACAACTGGCCCAGGGGGATCCTGGAATCTGTAGTCAAAGAGGGTCTATCCAAGGTTAAGGATCCATGGAAATGCATGGGCACCAAGCTAGAATGAGACTATGAACACTATCTTGCACATTAAATACACAACTTTGCTGTAAGGATAGGTTCAATCAAGATCCCCTAGACCATGTCCATGGTCTAGGTCTAGGGCTAAGACCTAGGGATCAATTTTCCACTAAAAGTGGTCAAGTCAAGTCCAAAAATCTTGGAGGGGCCATGGTAGCAGAATGGAAAGACCATGAATGGATTTGTATTACATAATATCTGAGAATAAATAGCACTGAAAAGGCAAAACATATTTTTGGAAATCTTGTACATTTCTTGCCTGGTCTGAGAAGCAAGACTTTCAGTAATTACTCACTTAGAGCCAAAACAAGTGCAACAGAACACAAGTGTGAATTTACCCATGAACAGGCTGCCAACTATTGACTATTGATCCACATACAGAA
The DNA here is from genome assembly GCF_000004195.4 of Xenopus tropicalis. Lineage (NCBI taxonomy): Eukaryota > Metazoa > Chordata > Amphibia > Anura > Pipidae > Xenopus > Xenopus tropicalis. The sequence goes on from NC_030680.2 coordinate 14,773,876, forward strand.
CCAAAACAATAAAAGGGAAGTTTTGAAAACCCCTACTAGTCAAGACCATTGGGTGATCATGGGTACTCCACTTCCTTGGAAGCTTTGCCAGTGAACCAGATGTTTCTATGTATGCCAAGATGTTTCCATGTATGTCAAGAGCAACAATACACCAAAGGACAAAATCATACAACAATAGACATGGACAAGACAAGACTAGAAGTGTTTGAACCAAAGTAACCCAAGGTGAAGGCTAAACCAACATGAAGGCCAGGTGCAACAAAGACAAAGTTGAGAGAAGGTGAAAAACATATAAAAAACGAAGGCAAGACTGGAAGGATACAGAAGTACAGAGGCCAAGACAAGACCAACTGCAACACTTTGTCACAATGCCTTCATGGACTGATGCTCCTGGCAGATGAGGTTTATAATTAATGCCACCTTGGGGCTGGCTCTCCTTCACCAATTCAAGTGAGAAAGAAAGAGAACTTCAGACAATAGCTGAACTGCATTCAATGGAGTAGTGGTTGAATACATCATGTTTCCCATATCCTTTTCAAGCATAAAGGTCTCGATCACTGTAAAGACTTCCCATATAGACTATAGCGTTGTTTACTCAATTTCCTGAGGGCTTCAGCTTTGGGGTCCTGCTGAAAATAAACCCCTGGCACTGACAAGCTAATGAGATGTTTCAGCCAAAGCCTTCTGGCCAAGCCAAGAGTTCTCTCTCCACCCACACATGGAGGTAGGACACAACTTCACTTACTGTAGCGATCCATAGTGACCAAGCAGCAATTAGCTGTAATTAGTCAACAGCACTGGTTGCTATGGGTTACTAATCCAGCTGAAAATTTACACCTGTTTATGAATCCAACCCTTTCTGTAGCAGCTACGGAAATATGAGTTTCTACTATAAAAATATATTTTGGTGCTACTATGATTTATGCATCAACCTATAAGGATATATACAGGGTCGGACCTCAGCCCCTGAGGGTCCCACCAGGTTCGTCCCCTGCCAGAAACACAGGCCTTCCACCCCCACCCCTAACACATCTGCAAGCAAAAGCACCGTGACGCAGTGTATATCCTACAGGGGCGGTGGGGCAATGCAAGTAAAAGGAATGCACCACGGCATCTGTGCCCAGAGGGAGGCGGGGAAAGACTGGCAGAAGGTGGACGATTTTGCATCTGGGTTGAGGGGCCCCTGAGGTAGAGCCCCGGTGGGCCCCGTACACCCCAGTCTGAAACTGAATATAAAACCTAAGTGCACCTAGTATCAATTCCATGGGAGGGCTCATTTACCAACACAAGAACAAAGAGTAGATTGTAAGCTCTTTTGGGCAGGGCTCTCTTCCCCTCTTGTATCAGTTACTGATTGATTTATATGTTACTCTGTATGTCCAATGTATGTAACCCACTTATTGTACAGCGCTGCGGGATATGTTGGCGCTTTATAAATAAATGTTAATAATAATAATAATAATAAAAGAGTAAATTGCTATGTTTTACCCACAATGCAATTTTTTTTCCAAAAACAGCAGCATAAGGGTGAAGACACATGGAGCTACTTGTCACGGCTACTAAATGCCAGAAAATACCCTGCCACAGACAATACTTAGAATTGCCTCTGCTAAGGGCAAAGACATGCAGCAATTAGTAGCGGTGACTAACCCGTGCATAGAATCCGCACATCCAATTAGTCGCACCAACTTGTACTTTAACCTATTGTTGGAAAGTTGCAGCGATTAGCCGCCGCACCCGCCATTAAAAAACAAAAAAAAAACAAAAAGAAAATTGTCAGTAAACGATCAGCATTGTTTAGTAGCCGCGACAAGTAGCTGCTACTAGTAGCTCCGTGTGTCTTTACCCTAAGGATGAAGTCACACAGAGTTACTTAGTAGCAGCTACTTTTGCACGGCTACTAAACGCAGTAATCCGGAGTTTCTTCCTGCAGGCAACTTTGCACGACTTTGGAAAAAGAAGCGATGCAAAGGGCTTTTCGACGGTGACTCCTATCGTTGCCAGTGCAAAGACTTTTAGGAGCAGTTTGTTGCCCGCAATAGCAGAGATCTATTGCGGGTGACTCAGTTGCTCCATGGGTTCTTACTAATGCAAGTGCAACTTTGGGCCCGTGTTGGTAAATCAATCGCAAGTTGCACTGGCATTATGTCGGCATCCATAGGCTGGTGAATTGCTGGCACGGGGATGCCCAAGGGGCAGAAAATGGGGTTAGTGAGCGACTCAATAGATGCAAGTCAGCTGACTGTGCAGGCAGAGCTACGGCACCCATAGCTTGTGGCTCCCGCTGATCTATATTAGTACGACTTTTAAAATATATGTCAAGCAAAGCACAACAGCTGCTCTGATTTGACATTTCAATGGAGACGTCCTGCGCTCACAATCAAAGGGAACTGCGGCATTTCTGAGCTCTCAGATTGGTGCCCCGGGGAAGGCAACTGCTCCTTTGTTTTTCCACATTGATGAATCCACGTGGACATCTGAAGGGCTGAATCTTGTTAACTGCACTGCACCCAGCCAGGAGGATTTATACGTCTAATAACGGCCGCGGCATTCGAGAAAAAGAGCCGGACGCAGCACAATGTCCACAGTGAAGTATTGTGGTTGCAAACCAGAAAAATAAACTTCTGAACAAGGAGGTGATCCATTGGAGGTTAATGTGCTTGGGTGATTTATACTGCAGTTGCCTTTTGGGAATCCAAAGGGAGGGCAAATGTGTGGCCCCTGAAAAATTACGTTTTAGGTATCAAACGATAAATAACTGGAGTATAAAGCTTGACCAACTACTGACCAACATATAGTGCCCATAGTACCAAAAGGACTGTGGCTGTGGGATAGCAGGTATAGTAGGGAGAGATGGTGCCTATAGTAGCAGTGGGGGGATAATAGCCTCTGGGAAGGGACTGGGGCTGTGGGATAGCAGGTATAGTAGGGAGAGATGGTGCCTATAGTAGCAGTGGGGGGATAATAGCCTCTGGGAAGGGACTGTGGCTGTGGGATAGCAGGTATAGTAGGGAGAGATGGTGCCTATAGTAGCAGTGTGGGGATAATAACCTCTGGGAAGGGACTGGGGCTGTGGGATAGCAGGTATAGTAGGGAGAGATGGTGCCTATAGTAGCAGTGGGATAATAGCCTCTGGGAAGGGACTGGGGCTGTGGGATAGCAGGTATAGTAGGGAGAGATGGTGCCTATAGTAGCAGTGGGGGGATAATAGCCTCTGGGAAGGGACTGGGGCTATGGGATAGCAGGTATAGTAGGGAGAGATGGTGCCTATAGTAGCAGTGGGATAATAGCCTCTGGGAAGGGACTGTGGCTGTGGGATAGCAGGTATAGTAGGGAGAGATGGTGCCTATAGTAGCAGTGGGATAATAGCCTCTGGGAAGGGACTGTGGCTGTGGGATAGCAGGTATAATAGGGAGAGATGGTGCCTATAGTAGCAGTGGGGGGATAATAGCCTCTGGGAAGGGACTGGGGCTGTGGGATAGCAGGTATAGTAGGGAGAGATGGTGCCTATAGTAGCAGTGGGATAATAGCCTCTGGGAAGGGACTGGGGCTGTGGGATAGCAGGTATAGTAGGGAGAGATGGTGCCTATAGTAGCAGTGGGATAATAGCCTCTGGGAAGGGACTGGGGCTGTGGGATAGCAGGTATAGTAGGGAGAGATGGTGCCTATAGTAGCAGTGGGATAATAGCCTCTGGGAAGGGACTGGGGCTGTGGGATAGCAGGTATAGTAGGGAGAGATGGTGCCTATAGTAGCAGTGGGATAATAGCCTCTGGGAAGGGACTGGGGCTGTGGGATAGCAGGTATAGTAGGGAGAGATGGTGCCTATAGTAGCAGTGGGGGGATAATAGCCTCTGGGAAGGGACTGGGGCTGTGGGATAGCAGGTATAGTAGGGAGAGATGGTGCCTATAGTAGCAGTGGGGGGATAATAGCCTCTGGGAAGGGACTGGGGCTGTGGGATAGCAGGTATAGTAGGGAGAGATGGTGCCTATAGTAGCAGTGGGGGATAATAGCCTCTGGGAAGGGACTGGGGCTGTGGGATAGCAGGTATAGTAGGGAGAGATGGTGCCTATCTATCTATGTATCTGTATGCCTTGAGCAGTGAGCTTTCTGTTATTCTGTGTGGGTCGCTGCTCAGAGTAGGAGCAGATCAAGCTAATAGCACAGAATGGACAGCCCTACCTTCAGTAAATAATTGGGCACAGCCACAGCAGAGTATAAATACAAATATTATCCCTGTCCATTGGAAAAAGCTGGGACCCCACATTTTAAGGCGCCAAAGGGAATAAATGTAATGGCGCAGAAAGGAAATACTGTATCCGCGTTACAATTTGTGCAGATAAAATGTGTCACAGCCATCACAGAACCAGAGAGGGGGCTAAGGGTGACACCAAGACAGATGGAAATACAGAGCTAATCAGTGGGTCCCTCGGAGCGGAGACAGAGAGTTACTCAGGCCGGGGAATGAGACAGCCGCCCATCAAGTTTAATCCATCAGCGCTCCATTTGGCCGTAATTTCTTACTGTCAAACCCGAGAGTTACCCCCCCCGCCCATCTTTACTAATGCACTAACCCACTGTAATTCTGCACAAGAGAATTGTTTTAAAAGACAATTTAATCTCTCCCTGAATCAGGACTGCTGGGATCCAATCAACCACCGAAAAGACTGCTTTTCCAGGGAAATTTTTTTTTTTAAAGGTACAGTAACACATGAAACACATGAAATTGAGCTTAACTAAGAAACCAAGCAATTCTCTCCTGGACGTGGTGACTTGAAGCAAGTCCTGTTTTTTAGTGCCAGAATATTTGCTATCAACCCATTGGCTGGCATGAGTGACATCATGCCTTGTATTTACATACGTGTTATGTAAGAGAACAGATCACAGAGTTATTGCATCCAACGTAATAACGTCAGTCAGAACACGTGCTTGAAGGAGCAGTTTACCGTTAAATTAACTTTTAGTATGATTTAGAGAGACCATTTGCAATTGGTCTTCATTTATTATTATTTAGCTTTTTGTTCAGCAGCTCTCCAGTTTGGAATTTCTGGTTGCTAGGGTCCAATTTAACCTAGCAACCAGAAAGTGGTTTGATAAAGAGGCAGGGATAAAAATAGAGGAGGGCCTAAATAGAAAGATAAGTAATAAAAAGTAACAGCCCAGTATAGTTCCATGTTGGGATTGGCCACCTTTAAAAACATGGGGCAGGCTATTATCCTAATGCCCCCCAATAAAGCTCTGTATATAAGACAGAGGCGGTTGCCTTACCTGGAATGGTGATTGGCTGTTGTAGTTCTTTATCTCCTTGTTTGCCCCTCGGAACAGTAAGACCCGGGCGCAGCTGTCCTGTGTCACAGAGAGGGAAAAGCCGTGAGTGAGGAACCGACTCCCAACCAGGTCACAATCTCATCTGCCTTCCTTCCATCTCAATGAGTGAATATTACAGGGGGCCAATCAGCCCGTGGGAAGGCAGCGAGGGCGACTGTAGCGGCTCTGAATGGCTAATGTATCATTAACGCGCCGCGCATGAAAGCACATATTAATCCAGAAACAGCCGTGCAATAACGTGCCAGGGACAGCCGGCGCCGCTCCCAGCTGGTTCTGCCGGAATGGATCTCTGCCGGGCTGGTTTCAGAGGAGAATTTGAATTTTATGGAACAGAAAAGTGTTCTAAATAGAAGTAAAGGGAACATAAAACCTGTTTAAGGGAATAATTCTACTGTCCTTTGGCATACTGGGTGCCCAGCCTATAGATGGCAGGGGCATATCATTGTTTATTAAATATGGTTACTATAAAAGCAGGATAGGTGGGATGCTGGGAGCTGTAGTTCAGTATGCTGTAGGCTGTCTGTGCCTGTTCTGGTGGGTCTAAATAGTTGAATTGGACTATGTTAGCCATTTTCTAATATGGCACATATGGGCTTGGCCCTGTGTTGGCGCCCTTGTTCTAGTTATTAAAGTGGGACTTTCCAATTTTACAGGGTAACAAGGGGGTGGGGCTTAATAGAATTGGGTGAGATTGGGGCATAGCAGGGTCAGTTGGGCAAGGAAAAGGCAAATCAGGGTGCATGCCGAGAGGGTTATGCAGAAGGTTTAACTTGCTGCAAGGTCTGTTGCCCAATGTTGTACTCTCAAGGGGGGAACAGGCGCCACACTATCAGGCAGCTCCTCCCTCTGGTGGGTATAGGGGTACTGCAGTCAGGGGTCCCCAGGAGACAAGAAAGTGCGATTTTTGTTCACTAAGGGGGTGATATTATTGGGAGAGTGGGTGGTGGTTGGGTGCATTTGGGTAGGGTTTTAGAATAATGGGTGTGGCTAAGACTTATCAGGGGTGTGGTCATACATGGGCAACTTGTTTCCATTGGGGCCCCATTCTACTTGTTGGCAGGGCCCTCCCCCCAAGTGGGTCAGGTAACCAATGGGCTAATAATTAAGCCCCCTGGAAATTGAGTGGCTTACTAACTCAGTATTATGGGGCTGTGTGATTCCTGACAGCAGGTACAGGATCCCATTGGTGCTGCTGCGCCTGTGATGCATAAAGCAGTCCCACAAAAATAGAGCAAAACCAATGGGTGACATTTTGTTCCATACTCTTAAACTTTGGGACCTGGGCATTTTCCAGATAAGGGATCTGCTTCCATTATTTGGATTACCATACCTTATAGCTACTAAAACATTACTAAAACCCCACAGCATTGCTTTGCCCCCAATATGGATACATGCACATTAGTGACCATAAAGTACAAGCTCCTGTTTTATTATTACACAGCAGGAAGCTGAATAATGGGATTCTGGATAAGAGACCCCTACTGTACTGTAGCTGGAGGGGCCAAGTCATCTCTTTATACTAAAGCTGCATTTAATTAATATATAGAGTGTTTAGTAACAGGGGTCCCTGGCTGTTTCAGCTGCATTGGTTCTGGGGCCCCTCAAAGCCCACATTCTCCTTACTGTCCATGCCTGCCATACAGGAGAAACTGGGGCAAGTATAGAGGGCCCTCCTGCCCTTGGGAGCCATTAGCAGCCTATGAGATTGGGCTTTGAAGGCAGAACAAAGAAATCTATATTTTGGGACAGTGAATAATGCTTTGTATCAGTGATCCAATAATACTGTACTGCGTCAGGTCCGGCACCGCAAACAGTCTCTGGCCAAAGTCTCATTAAGTAGATCCCACCAATCGCTTTATTTGATGGCTGGGGAATTTCTTCTCTATCATCTGCCGGATTGTGCTGAGCCCACACCTACTGGGCAAGTCCCCCGAGCTCCTCAGTGAGACCTTTCCTGCTTCATTAAAGGAAAACTATCCCTCTGAACAACGTAGGTTTCTATTCATATGTAAAACCCTGCTTCATCTAAATAAACCATTTTTTTATAAAAAATATACTTTCTTATTGGTATGTGCCATTGGGTAACCCTAAATAGAACATTTTAAGCACTATGGGCCGCCCCCTGGGATCATAGGATTCACAGTGCACACAAACAAGCCAGGGCACACATACATGCTAGGCCCCATCAACCAATGAATGGACAAAGTTCTTACTCCCACACTACTTCCTGTTACAGTTAGAGCTGCATTACTTCCTGTCAGCTGATCTCTAAAGGAGCACAAAGCTCATCACAAAATGGTGGCTCAAGGGAAAAGATGTAAAAGGGCAATATTTACTGATATATATATTCTGGTTTGGGGAGATTCTTTAATAGGTCACTTAATATAATATAAACTGTCTGTTGGTTAAATATTCATTCTGGGGGTACAGTTTTCATTTAACTCCACTCTGAATTGAAGGAGCACTCTCATATCCCAGGGGAAGTGTGGATATAAAAAGGAGACATCTGAGCGGAACCTGTAGGCCAAGTATAGGTTTTAAATGGACTTGACTTGATGGAATCATTAGGAACAACATGAAATGGGTTATATAAAGGCATAAGGCACAATGCCACTGGGCCATATAATCACACTCAGTACAACTAGGCCGGTATGGAGGGGAAAGCAATGGGATATTGGCAACAACACCAAATTAAATAGGCTCACCGACCTGATTATACAGGGCGCAGATATGAAGAGCGGTGTTTCCGGACGCATTCTGCGCTCCCATAGTAGCGCCGTAAAACAGCAGGTGTTCCAGATGCTGGAAGTGTCCGTATCGGCAAGCCTGCAGGGGTAGAAGAGTCACATATGGGTCAATATGCTGCCAAACCGGTGTTATACACAATATGAAATACTCCTATGAGAGTAAAGTACAATGATATATATGAATGTACATATGAATTTATACACAGGGCTGGGAGCTGCCATAGTGTTTGCATTAGACAAGCCAGTATGAGGGTATAGCTGCCTGTGTGCCCAGAACATTCCTGATCGATATATTTATATACATGAACGAGGCGCTGTTTCCCAATAGAACACAAAGGCTTATTTTACAGTTTCCTCTTAAAAGGGTTGTTTTTTGTTTTGTTTTGTTTTTTTATAAAGCGCCAACATATCCCGCAGCGCTGTACAATAAGTGGGTTACATACATTGGACATACAGAGTAACATATAAAGCAATCAGTTACCGATACAAGAGGTGAAAAAAAAAAAAAAGGGTTGTTCACCTTTAAATTAACGTTAATATGATGTAGACATTGATATTTGACAGTTTGCAACTGGTCTATCTTCATTTTTTATTTTTTATGTTTTTTCAGTTATTTAGCTTTTTGTTCAGCAGCTCTCCATTTGGTATTTTGGCAGCTATCTGGTTGCTAGGTTCTTATTTACCCTAGCAACCAGGCAGTGGTTTAAACAAGAGATGGGAATATGAATAGGAGGGGGCCTGCATAGAAAGATGAGAAATAAAAAGTAACAATAATAATAGAATTGTAGCCTTACAAAGCAATAGTTTTTGCCTGCCGGGGTCAGTGACCCCCATTTGAAAGTTGGAAAGAGAGAGGCAAATAATTCATAAACTATAAAACATAAATAATGAAAACCAATTGCAAAGTTGCCAGGAATATGGTATTCTATAACATACTAAAAGTTTTATTGCATATTTGGATATGAGTGGGAGCTGCCATACAGCACCCACTCATATAACTGTAGCTTAAGTCATCTCCATACATACAGGATGGCCCTACAGAGAATCCCAGAGATACTATATACAAGAGGGGGTCTTAAAAGACTGTAAAGTATGATTTGTGGGTCTCAAAGGCAGGGGAGACCGCAAGATTTGGGTGGAGAGTGAGCAGGGTTTTAGAGTGTGGTAGGGTTGGATCAAGGTGGTCTTGCACCCAGGATCATTTTGTTTCCATTGGCGTACGATTGTTGCCAGGGACCTCTGCCCAGGGGCCCAAATGAATAAAGGGTTAATTATTAGGGCTCCTTTTTAGGGGGGGGGAGGGCCCTGTACAGTACAACTCATAACAGGGGATTCTTCAGTTACAGAGGTGGGTTCAGGGTTGGCTTTGGCCAACAAGATACTATGAGAATTTCCAACGGGCCCCACAGGCCAACTAGCGGGGGGCAGTCAGCGCTCCCACAAACATTTACATTCAGTGGATTCTCAAGAAATATTGCAGGTTTCATATTTATATATTTTAGATATTTTGAATTCCATAGCACTACTTGTGTGCCCAGCACTGTACATTAAACGCCACGGTTACGAAATAGACATGGGACTCAGGAATATTGATCAATGCTCTGACCATGGCCCCTAGCTGAATTACTACATCAGCCCTGGTGCCTGTATTTCCCACAGTACAGTACATGAAAAGGGTCAGTACAGTAAGGCTAACTGTACGGCTACTGTACAAGCTTTCTCCCAGCAGAGGGCGCCAGAGGCCTTGTGTCTGTTCTGCATGAGAAACCCAAGTTGCTTTTTGTCAGATCGACTCTTAATTCATCATTTAGGAGCAGAAACCCAGCGTAGGAACGATGTGCAACACAAGCCGAGCCGCGTCGGATCAGGCAGGAAGCCCATAAATGTTTCATGAAGGTGTGAAATCAGGCAGCTTTGTCTCATTGCTTTCATAAAAAGAGTTGTTCAACTTTGATTTCACTTTTAGTATGATGTAGAGAATGCTATTCCGAGACCATTTGCAATTGGTCTTCGCTTTTTATTACTGGCACATGTTTAATTATTTTACATTTTGTTAGGCAGCTCTCCAGTTTCGAATGTCAGCAGTTATCTGGTTGCTGAGGTGCAATTTACCTTGGTAACCAGGGAGTGGTTTAAAAGAGTGACTGATATGTGAATAGTATAGGGGCTGAATAGAAAGATAAGTAATAAAAAGTAACAATAACAATAGACTTTTTGGCTGCTGGGGTCAGTGATCCCCATTTGGAAGCTGAAAAGAGGCAGAAGAAGGCGGCAAATAATTCAAAAACTTGGAATTGCCATTCTATAACATAATAAAAGTTAACTAAAAGGTGAACTACCCCTAACTAGGTTTATTTTTAAAGGGGAAGTGCACTCTTTCTTCTAGCAAGGGTTGTATTAATGCTCAGAAGCCTATATGGTCATAATACTCTGCTTTGAATATTTGGGGTTGAATATAGGAGCTGCCATACTGTTTACTATGGCAAACAATGGTGTCCCAACCCTGATATACATATCTGTATCTGAACCAATGGACAACATTGCATGATGGGAAATGCCTTCTTGGCTAATGCTCAGCATTGGTAGGTCCATAATCAGGAATTCCCTCAGAGGCAAAAGGGGAGAGACAGAAGTTACAGGTATTGGGTCTGTGTTTTTTTCCCCAGTGTCCCACCAGCCCAGTCCGACCCTGATTGCAGGGACAGTGCAGTTATATCCCCCTATGTAGGAACAGCTCTAGACCTGACCAGAGGAAAGTCAGGATATGCCTTGTGTACCTGTTGCTCTGTCGGGGCGCTCCTCCTAATACAAATTCATGATATTAGCAGTGTAAAACTGCTAATGGCATGAAAAGTAAAGGAAAAAAATCATTGATGCAAATTGCAAAAGTTCTCAGAAGAGCAGTGTGAGCAATTTCCCCTTTAACCAGCTTCCTGTGAAATAAGCTGAAGGCACGATACCATCCGACATGTTTCTTTACACCCAATGCATAACGAGAGTCAGCAATTAATTATAGATGGAAGATGCTTCTATGAAGTGTATAACATCCCCCCCCCTTTTCTTATAAAGATCCAGCAGAGTTGTTGCCGCATCCCCCTCAGAGCTGACACGAGTAATGGATGGAGCGCAGCGAGGGCCACTTGGCATCACAATTGATTCATATACAATACGAGAGGGCAATTAAAAGCCAATCACACGCATTCCCAACCTGCGGCTCAGATTCCGGGTTTATATTGTGATAAATGGGCCACAGGGAAAAATAAAGACCTGTAATATAGAAAAGCCAAGCTATTATTTCTGGATCGGGAATATAAATGTGGGACCTGCTGCAACTCAGCCTGTGATTGGCTCCCCAGTATAAAGGCCACATACGCCCACGCGTTTGTAACTGCTAATTCGCTAAACAAATGCCTAATGAAAGGAAATGTCATTCGAAGCAGCTTCCCAATATACATTAATTACTCATTCCCATTGGGCTTTACAGTAATACAGCGAAACCGTGCAGCGGCGGCAGCTGCCGGGCACTTACCTGGTGAATCTCCTGCCAGCCGTTCTCATCCTTGCACCCCACCGCCGCGTGTTCGTGAAGCAGCAGCTCGCAGCAGTAAGGGTCCCCTCCGACCATAGCCGTGTGGTACAGCGGGGTCAGACCCCGACTATCCTTGTAATCAGGAGAAGCCCCCAACTCCAGCAGGGTCTATCAAACAAGAGACAGAATTGTGCTTGAGAAGTGATAATGAGGTGCCCATGCCATCACTGCCCAATGCGCCCGTGCCATCACTGCCCAATGTATCCAGGCCATCACTGCCCAATGCGCCCGTGCCATCACTGCCCAATGTATCCATGCCATCAGTACCCAATGTATCCATGCCATCAGTACCCAATGTATCCTTAGATTGTAAGCTCCATTGGGGAAGGGACTGATGGGAATATGATAGGGACCTTAGATTGTAAGCTCACTGGGGCAGGGACTGATGGGAATGTGATAGGGACCTTAGATTGTAAGCTCCCCTGGGGCAGGGGCTGATGGGAATGTGATAGGGACCTTAGATTGTAAGCTCCACTGGGGCAGGGATTGATGGGAATGGGATAGGGACCTTAGATTGTAAGCTCCATTGGGGAAGGGACTGATGGGAATATGACAGGGAACTTAGATTGTAAGCTCCACTGGGGCAGGGACTGATGGGAATGGGATAGGGACCTTAGATTGTAAGCTCACTGGGGCAGGGACTGATGGGAATGTTATAGGGACCTTAGATTTTAAGCTCACTGGGGCAGGGACTGATGGGAATGGGATAGGGACCTTAGATTGTAAGCTCCACTGGGGCAGGGACTGATGGGAATGTGATAGGGACCTTAGATTGTAAGCTCCACTGGGGCAGGGACTGATGGGAATGTGATAGGGACCTTAGATTGTAAGCTCACTGGGGCAGGGACTAATGGGAATGGGATAGGGACCTTAGATTGTAAGCTCCACTGGGGCAGGGACTGATGGGAATGGGATAGGGACCTTAGATTGTAAGCTCACTGGGACAGGAACTGATGGGAATGGGATAGGGACCTTAGATTGTAAGCTTCACTGGGGCAGGGACTGATGGGAATGGGATAGAGACCTCCTTAGATTGTAAGCTCACTGGGACAGGGACTGATGGGAATGTGATAGGGACCTTAGATTGTAAGCTCCACTGGGGCAGGGACTGATGGGAATGGGATAGAGACCTCCATAGATTGTAAGCTCACTGGGCAGGGACTGATGGGAATGTGATCAGATACACCAGAAAATGACTTTTGCCCAACTGACAAACTGAATCTTGGATTTTGAGAATACTTTCTTTTCGGAACACGTTTCTCATTCATTATGGAGAATTCTAGATATTTCACTAGAAGGTTTCTCCTTGAGTCTCCCATTAACTTCCCCCCACACTCCCCCCTCCTATATTAAGGGCAACTCTCCAGCTCTGGGGGAGTGGCTCCAGTCCCAGGAACATTAAGGTCAGTTGGTATCGGGCACCTTGAGTAGCGAGTGGCAAATCTCTGCCAACATCTCAGAGATCTGGCACAGCGCAGCCCTGTGCAACTGCCGCTCAGTTCTCCTTTAATCATTTAATTAACTGACACAAAGGCTAATAATGGCCCTTCAATGCGTGCCCAAACTCCCAGCAGCATTCTGCCCAGCGGGGGGGTTGGCACACAGGTATTTTCATGTTTGCTTCATGTGCAAATGGAATGGAACTTCCCCCAAAAAGTAATTGGGTAGGTACCTAGTATGGGAAACTTGCTTCTGTGTCTCCCACCCTACTGCCTGCCCTCTGGTGATGTCATTCCATGTTTATGATGTCATCATTTTTGTGTATTAGATTAGGTACTGGGTATGTTGCAGGTAAAGCTGCTGAGGGGGGGGCGATCTGGAACTGGGTCAGACCAGGTACCTAAATAGACTTATGTAAATACAATATGTTCTGGGGTATTATACATGGAATTGGCACTGTATTTATCCTGCCGTGTGTTCTGGGGTATTATATATGGAATTGGTACTGTATTTATCCTGCTGTGTGTTCTGGGGTATTATACATGGAATTGGCACTGTATTTATCCTGCCGTGTGTTCTGGGGTATTATACATGGAATTGGCACTGTATTTATCCTGCAGTGTGTTCTGGGGTATTATACATGGAATTGGCACTGTATTTATCCTGCCGTGTGTTCTGGGGTATTATACATGGAATTGGCACTGTATTTATCCTGCCCTGTGTTCTGGGGTATTATACATGGAATTGGCACTGTATTTATCCTGCTGTCTGTTCTGGGGTATTATCCTGCTGTGTGTTCTGGGTCATTATACATGGAAATGGCACTGTATTTATCCTTTCATGTGTTCTGGGGTATTATACATGGAATTGGCACTGTATTTATCCTGTCATGTGTTCTGGGGTATTATACATGGAATTGGCACTGTATTTATCCTGTCATGTGTTCTGGGGTATTATACATGGAATTGGCACTGTATTTATCCTGCCGTGTGTTCTGGGGTATTATACATGGAATTGGCACTGTATTTATCCTGTCATGTGTTCTGGGGTATTATACATGGAATTGGCACTGTATTTATTCTGTCATGTGTTCTGGGGTATACATGGAATTGGCACTGTATTTATCCTGCCGTGTGTTCTGGGGTATTATACATGGAATTGGCACTGTATTTATCCTGTCATGTGTTCTGGGGTATTATACATGGAATTGGCACTGTATTTATCCTGTCATGTGTTCTGGGGTATTATACATGGAATTGGCACTGTATTTATCCTGTCATGTGTTCTGGGGTATTATACATGGAATTGGCACTGTATTTATCCTGTCATGTGTTCTGGGGTATTATACATGGAATTGGCACTGTATTTATCCTGCCGTGTGTTCTGGGGTATTATACATGGAATTGGCACTGTATTTATCCTGCTGTGTGTGTTCTGGGGTATTATACATGGAATTGGCACTGTATTTATCCTGCCGTGTGTTCTGGGGTATTATACATGGAATTGGAACTGTATTTATCCTACTGTCTGTTCTGGGGTATTATCCTGCTGTGTGTTCTGGGTCATTATACATGGAAATGGCACTGTATTTATACTGTCATGTGTTCTGGGGTATTATACATGGAATTGGCACTGTATTTATCCTGTCATGTGTTCTGGGGTATTATACATGGAATTGGCACTGTATTTATCCTGTCATGTGTTCTGGAGTATTATACATGGAATTGGCACTGTATTTATCCTGCCGTGTGTTCTGGGGTATTATACATGGAATTGGAACTGTATTTATCCTACTGTCTGTTCTGGGGTATTATCCTGCTGTGTGTTCTGGGTCATTATACATGGAAATGGCACTGTATTTATACTGTCATGTGTTCTGGGGTATTATACATGGAATTGGCACTGTATTTATCCTGTCATGTGTTCTGGGGTATTATACATGGAATTGGCACTGTATTTATCCTGTCATGTGTTCTGGGGTATTATACATGGAATTGGCACTGTATTTATCCTGTCATGTGTTCTGGGGTATTATACATGGAATTGGCACTGTATTTATCCTGCCGTGTGTTCTGGGTATTATACATGGAATTGGCACTGTATTTATCCTGCTGTGTGTGTTCTGGGGTATTATACATGGAATTGGCACTGTATTTATCCTGCCGTGTGTTCTGGGGTATTATACATGGAATTGGCACTGTATTTATCCTACTGTCTGTTCTGGGGTATTATCCTGCTGTGTGTTCTGGGTCATTATACATGGAAATGGCACTGTATTTATACTGTCATGTGTTCTGGGGTATTATACATGGAATTGGCACTGTATTTATCCTGTCATGTGTTCTGGGGTATTATACATGGAATTGGCACTGTATTTATCCTGCCGTGTGTTCTGGGGTATTATACATGGAATTGGCACTGTATTTATCCTGCTGTGTGTGTTCTGGGGTATTATACATGGAATTGGCACTGTATTTATCCTGCCGTGTGTTCTAGGGTATTATACATGGAATTGGAACTGTATTTATCCTACCGTGTGTTCTGGGGTATTATACATGGAATTGGCACTGTATTTATCCTATCATGTGTTCTGGGGTATTATACATGGAATTGGCACTGTATTTATCCTGCCGTGTGTTCTGGGGTATTATACATGGAATTGGCACTGTATTTATCCTACCGTGTGTTCTGGGGTATTATACATGGAATTGGCACTGTATTTATCCTATCGTGTGTTCTGGGGTATTATACATGGAATTGGCACTGTATTTATCCTGCTGTGTGTTCTGGGGTATTATACATGGAATTGGCACTGTATTTATCCTGCCCTGTGTTCTGGGGTATTATACATGGAATTGGCACTGTATTTATCCTACTGTGTGTTCCGGGGTATTATACATGGAATTGGCATTGTATTTATCCTGCTGTGGGTTCTGGGGTATTATACATGGAATTGGCACTGTATTTATCCTGCCGTGTGTTCTGGGGTATTATACATGGAATTGGCACTGTATTTATCCTACTGTGGGTTCTGGGGTATTATACATGGAATTGGCACTGTATTTATCCTACTGTGGGTTCTGGGGTATTATACATGGAATTGGCACTGTATTTATCCTACTGTGGGTTCTGGGGTATTATACATGGAATTGGCACTGTATTTATCCTACTGTGGGTTCTGGGGTATTATACATGGAATTGGCACTGTATTTATCCTACTGTGGGTTCTGGGGTATTATACATGGAATTGGCACTGTATTTATCCTACTGTGGGTTCTGGGGTATTATACATGGAATTGGCACTGTATTTATCCTACTGTGGGTTCTGGGGTATTATACATGGAATTGGCACTGTATTTATCCTGCTGTGGGTTATGGGGTATTATAGATGGAATTGGCACTGTATTTATCCTGCTGTGGGTTCTAAGGTATTATACATGGAACTGACACAGGATTTTCCCGCCATGGCAGGGCTGCAATCGGAAATCATGGAACCCCATACTAATACGACACCGACATCAGGCCACCAGTTCTAGAGGCCAACTTAGTGGTGGACCAAAAAGTAAAATGGGGCCCTGATAGAGAAAAAATGGCCCTCACAAATACAGTCATGCCCTGGCATAACTAGATGTTACTGAGCCCCATAACAAAATCAATTTAGAGCCCCAAAACATTGGTAAGTTGACCGATTCTACCAAGATATACTGAAATTCATTAATTAAAAATGGCTTTACTGAGCCCCCTACAATCTTGGGCCACTGCAACCACTATAACTGCAACCTTCATATTTATGCCCTTGTGGCCACGTTCCAATTATCATCTATCAAGGAGAATGGGGCCAAAGACGCCATTCGCACACCAAAATCCCAGGAATGATGTCAGGTGGACATCTGCGCAATCGTATCCAATTCCATGAGCATGAATTTTGCCGAATCAAATGCAACTGTGCCAAGCGCAGCATGCCTTGTTAGACACAACAACTGCAATGAAGCTGTAATTCTGGGAAAATACACGCTGCATTGTGGGAAAAAAACATGCCAGTTGTGCACTTTGCTCACAGCACTTTCTCATCTAAATGATCTCTAATATACTGTATGTAATGCATTAATCTCCTTGGGAACAAGATCGGACTGGGATGAGTGAGGCTCTAGATCGGGACTGCAAGCTCATGGGTCCCAACACCCCCCTCTGGGGCTGCCCAAGTCTAGCCCTCCCTTCAAAACTTTTGCCATAATCGGGCATGAGGGCAACGGAGTAGCAACGTGGGTGAGCAGTTGGGGATTGGCTCTGGGTTGGTGGGGCCCACCATTTTTTCTTTCCAGTGTCCCATCGGCCCAGCCCAACCCTGCTTGGGCAAATCGCAGTTTTGGTACTTACTATATCACCCAGAATCCAGGACTATTTAAATAAAACCCTCCTCATTTTGTCTGGCTCACTCTCCCAGTCCTCTATCAAAAGATTAGTTGTGTTTGTAATTCATGTGCCAGAGACACACAGCTCTCTGCTCTCTCCCCTCTCCTGCTTCCCCCTCCCTCAGGAATGCTAAGAACTCCCTCCCCCCCCACTTGGGAATGTGGATCTGAGCCAATCAGCAGAAAGCTGACTCATAGTCTAACTAACTGAGCATGTTCACTTGGTCCCGGTGTCTGTGCGGGAGCGAGGCATTATGGGAACTTTCCTTACACAGCTCAGCATTTTTTCTTCCTGTTTGGCTTCTGATCATCTGAACGGGAGAAATATGGGGAGACTTAAGGGCACTATTGAGACAACTTAAGGTATGCCTGCAGCTTGGGATTAACTCTTTACTAGCCTTTTCTTCTCCTTTAATGTCAATGGTGTTACTAGATGTTACTGGGCCCCAAGTTAACCTATTCTATCAGGATATATTAAAACTGCTCACTATTTAGGCCAAACTAGGACCTCTTCTGGGTAAAATAAGATTTTCACTGTATATTGTGGCTTCACACACACACACACACACACATAGAAGAAGGCGGTAGATGTAGCAGTGCCGGGAGAATAATGTTAAATAATTCACAGGTAAAGAGAGGGAAGAGTCCGGAGCAGACAGGCCTAATTACACCATGTCGGCCATTACTGTTACTAACCCATAATCTAAGTGACACGGACAGGCGACTGCGCGAAGATTCGTTAGGCGCTCATTTTCCTCTCTAATATGCAATCTGTTCTCTCCTTAAAGGTGCGCTAGCAGAAAGGAGCAGCCTGTAATGTAAAATATTCCGAGTCACAGCGGAGCTAATGGAAAGATCTCGCCGCAGGTGACCCAGTAAGATGCCGAAATATGTTGAATTAAATTCAGGCCACGGGAAACCCGGGAGGAATACTCGCTCGGAGAGATGAGACACAGTTTGAAATGCCGAATGATATTGCTACCAGCGTGGGGGTCACAGGAGCCGAGCCCCTGTCTCATTAAAGGGCACAGATAACGAACAACGGGGGCCGGAGACGTGGGACAGAGGGTAAAGGCCAGGGAGGATTGGGATGTCAGCTGGTTTAACCCCTTTTACACAGGGCATTTGCACAACTACTCCCACGGGGTCACGAGGAGGTAGAGGGGTGATGTATGGGGGGTGCAGGGGTTATGTACAAAAGTACTCAACTGCTTGTAGCAGAGTAAGTATCAATACCTGCTATCCCACAGTCCCTTCCCAGAGGCTATTATCCCCCCACTGCTACTATAGGCACCATCTCTCCCTACTATACCTGCTATCCCATAGCCCCAGTCCCTTCCCAGAGGCTATTATCCCCCCACTGCTACTATAGGCACCATCTCTCCCTACTATACCTGCTATCCCACAGCCTCAGTCCCTTCCCAGAGGCTATTATCCCCCCACTGCTACTATAGGCACCATCTCTCCCTACTATACCTGCTATCCCACAGCCCCAGTCCCTTCCCAGAGGCTATTATCCCCCCACTGCTACTATAGGCACCATCTCTCCCTACTATACCTGCTATCCCACAGCCCCAGTCCCTTCCCAGAGGCTATTATCCCCTCACTGCTACTATAGGCACCATCTCTCCCTACTATACCTGCTATCCCACAGCCCCAGTCCCTTCCCAGAGGCTATTATCCCCCCACTGCTACTATAGGCACCATCTCTCCCTACTATACCTGCTATCCCACAGCCCCAGTCCCTTCCCAGAGGCTATTATCCCCCCACTGCTACTATAGGCACCATCTCTCCCCACTATACCTGCTATCCCACAGCCCCAGTCCCTTCCCAGAGGCTATTATCCCACTGCTACTATAGGCACCATCTCTCCCTACTATACCTACTATCCCACAGCCCCAGTCCCTTCCCAGAGGCAATTATCCCCCCACTGCTACTATAGGCACCATCTCTCCCTACTATACCTGCTATCCCACAGCCCCAGTCCCTTCCCAGAGGCTATTATCCCCCCACTGCTACTATAGGCACCATCTCTCCCTACTATACCTGCTATCCCACAGCCCCAGTCCCTTCCCAGAGGCTATTATCCCCCCACTGCTACTATAGGCACCATCTCTCCCTACTATACCTGCTATCCCACAGCCACAGTCCCTTCCCAGAGGCTATTATCCCCCCACTGCTACTATAGGCACCATCTCTCCCTACTATACCTGCTATCCCACAGCCACAGTCCCTTCCCAGAGGCTATTATCCCCCCACTGCTACTATAGGTACCATCTCTCCCTACTATACCTGCTATCCCACAGCCCCAGTCCCTTCCCAGAGGCTATTATCCCCCCACTGCTACTATAGGCACCATCTCTCCCTACTATACCTGCTATCCCACAGCCCCAGTCCCTTCCCAGAGGCTATTATCCCACTGCTACTATAGGCACCATCTCTCCCTACTATACCTGCTATCCCACAGCCCCAGTCCCTTCCCAGAGACTATTATCCCACCACTGCTACTATAGGCACCATCTCTCCCTACTATACCTGCTATCCCACAGCCACAGTCCCTTCCCAGAGGCTATTATCCCCCCCACTGCTACTATAGGCACCATCTCTCCCTACTATACCTGCTATCCCACAGCCCCAGTCCCTTCCCAGAGACTATTATCCCCCCACTGCTACTATAGGCACCATCTCTCCCTACTATACCT
This sequence comes from Xenopus tropicalis, assembly GCF_000004195.4. Taxonomy (NCBI): domain Eukaryota; kingdom Metazoa; phylum Chordata; class Amphibia; order Anura; family Pipidae; genus Xenopus; species Xenopus tropicalis. The sequence continues at coordinate 14,794,094 of NC_030680.2, forward strand.
GCTATCCCACAGCCACAGTCCCTTCCCAGAGGCTATTATCCCCCCACTGCTACTATAGGCACCATCTCTCCCTACTATCCCACAGCCCCAGTCCCTTCCCAGAGGCTATTATCCCACTGCTACTATAGGCACCATCTCTCCCTACTATACCTGCTATCCTACAGCCCCAGTCCCTTCCCAGAGGTTATTATCCCACCACTGCTACTATAGGCACCATCTCTCTCTACTATACCTGCTATCCCACAGCCCCAGTCCCTTCCCAGAGGCTATTATCCCCCCACTGCTACTATAGGCACCATCTCTCCCTACTATACCTGCTATCCCACAGCCCCAGTCCCTTCCCAGAGGCTATTATCCCACTGCTACTATAGGCACCATCTCTCCCTACTATACCTGCTATCCCACAGCCCCAGTCCCTTCCCAGAGGCTATTATCCCCCCACTGCTACTATAGGCACCATCTCTCCCTACTATACCTGCTATCCCACAGCCACAGTCCCTTCCCAGAGGCTATTATCCCCCCACTGCTACTATAGGCACCATCTCTCCCTACTATCCCACAGCCCCAGTCCCTTCCCAGAGGCTATTATCCCACTGCTACTATAGGCACCATCTCTCCCTACTATACCTGCTATCCTACAGCCCCAGTCCCTTCCCAGAGGTTATTATCCCACCACTGCTACTATAGGCACCATCTCTCCCTACTATACCTGCTATCCCACAGCCCCAGTCCCTTCCCAGAGGCTATTATCCCCCACTGCTACTATAGGCACCATCTCTCCCCTACTATACCTGCTATCCCACAGCCCCAGTCCCTTCCCAGAGGCTATTATCCCACTGCTACTATAGGCACCATCTCTCCCTACTATACCTGCTATCCCACAGCCCCAGTCCCTTCCCAGAGGCTATTATCCCCCCACTGCTACTATAGGCACCATCTCTCCCTACTATACCTGCTATCCCACAGCCCCAGTCCCTTCCCAGAGGCTATTATCCCCCCACTGCTACTATAGGCACCATCTCTCCCTACTATACCTGCTATCCCACAGCCCCAGTCCCTTCCCAGAGGCTATTATCCCACTGCTACTATAGGCACCATCTCTCCCTACTATACCTGCTATCCCACAGCCCCAGTCCCTTCCCAGAGGCTATTATCCCCCCACTGCTACTATAGGCACCATCTCTCCCTACTATACCTGCTATCCCACAGCCACAGTCCCTTCCCAGAGGCTATTATCCCCCCACTGCTACTATAGGCACCATCTCTCCCTACTATACCTGCTATCCCACAGCCACAGTCCCTTCCCAGAGGCTATTATCCCCCCACTGCTTCTATAGGCACCATCTCTCCCTACTATACCTGCTATCCCACAGCCACAGTCCCTTCCCAGAGGCTATTATCCCCCCACTGCTACTATAGGCACCATCTCTCCCTACTATACCTGCTATCCCACAGCCACAGTCCCTTCCCAGAGGCTATTATCCCCCCACTGCTACTATAGGCACCATCTCTCCCTACTATACCTGCTATCCCACAGCCCCAGTCCCTTCCCAGAGGCTATTATCCCCCCACTGCTACTATAGGCACCATCTCTCCCTACTATACCTGCTATCCCACAGCCCCAGTCCCTTCCCAGAGGCTATTATCCCCCCACTGCTACTATAGGCACCATCTCTCCCTACTATACCTGCTATCCCACAGCCCCAGTCCCTTCCCAGAGGCTATTATCCCCCCACTGCTACTATAGGCACCATCTCTCCCTACTATACCTGCTATCCCACAGCCCCAGTCCCTTCCCAGAGGCTATTATCCCCCCACTGCTACTATAGGCACCATCTCTCCCTACTATACCTGCTATCCCACAGTCATAGTCCCTTCCCAGAGGCTATTATCCCCCCGCTGCTACTATAGGCACCATCTCTCCCTACTATACCTGCTATCCCACAGCCCCAGTCCCTTCCCAGAGGCTATTATCCCCCCACTGCTACTATAGGCACCATCTCTCCCTATTCCTCACAATATATAACTATAGGCTTCACTAAGAGAAATTCTCTTTTTTACCTTAACTCGTTCCAAAATCTCTTGCCCTAAGTTCTATCTCATTGTTCTTATAATATAAAACATATGTAAAATGACAGGAAAGGTTTATAATTTTGACGTTTCCTCCTTGTTACTGGGAATATCTAGGCACATGTTAAAAATGTGCAAACGCGCGGTTAGTCATTCGAAAATTGAAATGTAAAATGCGATGATTCGGATAAAATGTAAATCTTTGTAGAAAGATTTGCTTGCTTCTAATGTAAAGTTCTTATTTCCATGATGTCTATCAATGTCAGCGAGTCACCGAGTCCCCGGAAGCAATGAAACCTTATTTATTCTGCCTTTAATGCCATAAGCTGTCAGTTTGAGGGCTTATTTATTAAAATGTGTGATGAAGGGTTGGGAGTATGAGGCCGGGGATACGTTTATTGTGTGTAACCATCCACATGCCGTTCTGTAACTGAGCTGAAATATTTTATTAGAAATATAAAGTCTAGAGAAAAGCGATGATTATTTTGTTTTCTAGAGCTCGTTACTAAAAACAAAGGGGAAAAATGTGTTTTAACAAACATAGGTCTGTTTTACATTAACTGCAAGCTGTTTTATTGAGCCGGCCATTGGCTTCAACAGGAGATATTCTATGGTACTATAACTGCCATCTGTGGGGGCAAAATCATAGGGGGGGGTACATTGTGTACACATATGTTTTAATGACCCATGGACATTTTTATATATAATACCCCAGAACACACGGCAGGATAAATATAGTGCCAATTCCATGTATAATACCCCAGAACACACGGCAGGATAAATACAGTGCCAATTCCATGTATAATACCCCAGAACCCACAGCAGGATAAATACAGTGCCAATTCCATGTATAATACCCCAGAACACATGGCAGGATAAATATAGTGCCAATTCCATGTATAATACCCCAGAACACACAGCAGGATAAATACAGTGCCAATTCCATGTATAATACCCCAGAACACACGGCAGGATAAATATAGTGCCAATTCCATGTATAATACCCCAGAACACAAGGCAGGATAAATACAGTGCCAATTCCATGTATAATACCCCAGAACACACGGCAGGATAAATACAGTGCCAATTCCATGTATAATACCCCAGAACACATGGCAGGATAAATATAGTGCCAATTCCATGTATAATACCCCAGAACACACAGCAGGATAAATACAGTGCCAATTCCATGTATAATACCCCAGAACACACGGCAGGATAAATACAGTGCCAATTCCATGTATAATACCCCAGAACACAAGGCAGGATAAATACAGTGCCAATTCCATGTATAATACCCCAGAACACACGGCAGGATAAATACAGTGCCAATTCCATGTATAATACCCCAGAACACACGGCAGGATAAATATAGTGCCAATTCCATGTATAATACCCCAGAACACACGGCAGGATAAATACAGTGCCAATTCCATGTATAATACCCCAGAACACACGGCAGGATAAATATAGTGCCAATTCCATGTATAATACCCCAGAACACACGGCAGGATAAATACAGTGCCAATTCCATGTATAATACCCCAGAACACACGGCAGGATAAATACAGTGCCAATTCCATGTATAATACCCCAGAACACATGGCAGGATAAATATAGTGCCAATTCCATGTATAATACCCCAGAACACACGGCAGGATAAATACAGTGCCAATTCCATGTATAATACCCCAGAACACATGGCAGGATAAATACAGTGCCAATTCCATGTATAATACCCCAGAACCCACAGCAGGATAAATACAGTGCCAATTCCATGTATAATACCCCAGAACACACAGCAGGATAAATACAGTGCCAATTCCATATATAATACCCCAGAACACACGGCAGGATAAATACAGTGCCAATTCCATGTATAATACCCCAGAACACATGGCAGGATAAATACAGTGCCAATTCCACGTATAATACCCCAGAACCCACAGCAGGATAAATACAGTGCCAATTCCATGTATAATACCCCAGAACCCACAGCAGGATAAATACAGTGCCAATTCCATGTATAATACCCCAGAACACACGGCAGGATAAATACAGTGCCAATTCCATGTATAATACCCCAGAACCCATGGCAGGATAAATACAGTGCCAGTTCCATGTATAATACCCCAGAACACACAGCAGGATAAATACAGTGCCAATTCCATGGATAATACCCCAGAACACACGGCAGGATAAATACAGTGCCAATTCCATGTATAATACCCCAGAACACACGGCAGGATAAATACAGTGCCAATTCCATGTATAATACCCCAGAACACACGGCAGGATAAATACAGTGCCAATTCCATGTATAATACCCCAGAACACACGGCAGGATAAATACAGTGCCAATTCCATGTATAATACCCCAGAACACACGGCAGGATAAGTACAGTGCCAGTTCCATATATAATACCCCAGAAGACATAGCAGAATCAATACAGCACCAATTCCATTTTGAAACCCCAGAAAGCATGATAGTGTAAATACAAACCCAGTTTTTTGTATAATAAATCCAGAACATGGGGGGAAAATGCAGGGCCACTGATATATCATGTATTGCGCTGTGGACAAGATGTTAAGGCTTAGGGATAGGTACATATCGTGACTCACATACTATGTACTGAAACTAGCTGAGAGGCAATATCATAAAATCAGTTCTCATTCAAATATGAACCTTCCCTCACAGATTAAGACAGTAGGTGAGTACATTAAGTGATGGGTTGGTGGCCATTAAATAGAACCTACCATAAGAGTGGACTGATTCTTTGCTCTCGCTGCTTTATGCAGAGCCGTCATTCCGTCTTTTGCTCTGAAGTCCAAATGGGCCCCCCCATTGCGCAGAGCCTTGATCATTTCAACCGCATTATCCATCTGTGCAGACAACGTTAGAGGGTTTTCTGCAAGACAGGAGAGAGACAAGTTCACCTGTGACATGCAACTTTCAATTCAAAGAGATACTCTATGGGATCTATCAGAGCATCAACTCTCGCTGTCACTTTGGTCAAGGTCTGATGATTTTGTGGATGGCCACTTGACGAGATATATAAATATATAACACAAATGATGCAGAACGGGCCAAACGCATAAATATATTACGTTGGATACAAGAAAAACCCAGCTTTACAGGAGAGGTTCTGCTAAGATACAGAGATGGGACAAGGGGGCCATAGTGGTGCCCATAGATCCCTGCTACTCCAGACTTTTTGTTGATTGATGAGCAGGAAACATGGCTCAGCACCTTGTACTCTCGCCATGTCATTTAAACCAAAGTATCTTAATTGATGTATGGCCTAAAGCCAGCATTACACGTCTATCCAAATTACATTTATATTACTCTGAATTTGGCCCCATTGGAAGGGTTACGTGCATTGTAACTGTCCCTCTCTGGAACCGGAGGCAAATATAAGACTCCTGTGTGTTCTGCTAAACAGAAAATATGGATTCAGCTACAAGCCTCTTCATAGTAGAAGTTCTCTTCAGTCTAAAAAGGACACACTGCTCTTTTGAGGTCAACCAGGGTTTCTACCTTTATTTGATTGTAATAATGGCCTTTGGGTCAGCTGCTGGGCGAGATGTCATTTGGGGGTGTATCTATGACAGGGGTGGGCCCCCACTGGGGGTTTGACAGACGGGCTGGGCGGGCTCATCAGTCCAAGTCTCGTTTGATGAGACTTGCTGAGTCGGTGGGCCGGATTAAAAAGCTGAACGGGTCGGACGTGGCCCGTGGGCCGTAGTTTGCCCACCCCTGATCTATGATGTAAGAGTTGGGGAAATTGGCAGGGCAGAGATGGGTCTGTGACAATAAAGACTGGTCGGCAGCGGAGAAGGTGAGGAAAGAAAGGAGGTATAGAATATTACAAATTTATCAGCAAGTACATAGCCTGTAAATTTGTAGTACCGCTGCCGGCCCTAGCTAGTGAGTTACTGGTTAAATACCGGCAATGGGCAACTCTAATTGGTACTAACATCAGTGAGGCCTTGGGATTGACTCTAGACAGGACACATCCCATGTGGTGTTTTATATTCTACCTGTGTTTATGTAGGTTTCTTCTACGTGCCCTGGTTTCATGCCAAACTCCAAAAGGGCCAGAAGAAGAGGCACAAGACTAGGGGCCAAAGATCCAAGGGCGCAATGCTAGTACCGCTTCTGCTTGCCTTGTACATGTCCTGGCCCTTCTGTATTTCTCACCACCCCCTCGTTACTGCTCCCTAATGCTGCTCCTTATTCTGTTACCTGGGTATCAACACACTGGGGGCAATTGGGGAAATACACAGTGGTAGAAGCAGGAAAGGTCATGAACAGGGGTGGGTAAAAGGGATGATGAGCGGGAGTGGGGGTCCTGCCCTGGGCACAACGTTTAGCCCAGCACTGCAAAAAGATACAGGTAAGTCATCTGCTTCTTTACATAATAAAAAAATTATGCACCAAATCCCGGATTCTGTTTGGGCTTTGTCCCAGTTTAGACTATTTCTGACTATCTCCATTTACGCTTGAATGCAAGAACAACTAGACTGTTTGGCTAAACAGAGTCATTCTTTTTTAAAGGCCAAATAAGCAAACATTTCCCATTTAGAAATAAATGATGCTCTATATGTTATTTCCAAACACAGCGTGGGCTGATATATAAAATATGGCCTTTCCAGCTTCCTTAGCGCAGAAAATGTTCTGTAACCCCTGCGGAGCCGAGATGTCCATCGCGTCGATCTTAATCCGGCAGTCATGCCATTTTTGCTAATCACTTTCCGGTGACGGTACCGAGGCATCTCAGTTCTTATCTCCCCAGAGAGGAATACATGAGTAATGTATTAAGTTTTATCCCAGCCCCTTAGCAAATCCCTCACACATAAGCACAGGAAATGCTGACAATTAAATCCATTAAGACGTGTAAATAATAATTATGGGGGGCAGGAATTTTACATCATATGTAATTTTATATAAAATGTTATATATATATAAATAGAGAGAGAGACAGTCACAAGGTCCTACTCCATCGCTAATCTCTGTCCGGGATGAGGGGGAGGAGGAGCGCCAGTAACCATATTTGCCACCCAGGGGGAAAACTGGCCTGGGTTGGAAGGGGGCGCTGTTTAATTTCCAGTATCCCACCAGCCCAGTCCGACCATGGAGAGACAGAGAGAGAGAAGACATTCCTGCCTCAATATGAAAGCATTATAGAAACTGAAGTTCTCCTACCTCCATTATCTGGATCATGGTAGTTTGGGTCCAGCCCTCGGTCCAACATCTTGCAGATTTTCTCCACAGAGCAGTGATGTACATAGTCCATGAATTTCCTCAGATTACCCTAAAAATGTAGAGTGATCAGCAAGGATTTGCACTCCCTCTTATTTATAATGCATGATGAGTTGGTAGCAATGGCCAACCTGCACGTCCATAAACTGTCCCTTTCTGTTGAGAAAGGGTCTTAAGACCCAGAAGCCCTCTGATGATTTCAGAGATGTTATAAAGGGCAGGGTTCCCTGGTGGCTTTGATGCTGGAGAAAGCTGGAGGGCCCTTGTTGGCAACCTATCCCCAACCACATCTTGGCCAAACAGCCCATCCTGCAGTTTACAGGTCAACCTTCACACCATTAGTGTAGATCAGTGATCCCCAACCAGTGTCTCTGGGGCAACATGTTGCTCCCCAACCCCTTGGATGTTGCTCTCAGTGCCCCCAAACAAGTAGTTATTTTTGAATTCTTGACTTGGTGGAAGGTTTTGGTTGAATAAAAACAAGATTTACTACCAAATAAAGCCCCTGTAAGCTGGTAGTGTGCATAGAGGCTGCCTAATAGCCAATCTTAGCCCCTATTTGGCTCCTCCATGAACATTAATGATGCTTGTGTTGCTCTCCAAATCTTTTTACATTTGACTGTGGCTGACAAGTAAGAAAAGTTGGGGACCCCTGGTGTAGAAGCAACCTTTCAGGTTATTAAACTTGCCCTGAGTCTGTCTGGCTACTTGTTATCCCCATCTCAGCTAAAAACCGGATCCTTTGGCTACCCCTAGGTATTCCCAGAAACCCCTGGAGCCTTTGCCTGGCAAAGCATGAAGGGTAATCTGACGTTTCTATGGTTTGTTCTAAGCAGGACAACATCACAAGACTTTCTTCTGCTCACTAACTTCATTTTCTGTCGAATGTGCCCGGTGAGTTAAGATAAACAGCAGGTGGCGCTAAAAAGGTAACTATGGCTGTGCCTGCCATAAACATACAAATGCAGGTAATAACTTAAGGCTGCAGTAAACCCTGTTTAAATGACATTGCCATGGATTTTGGCACGGGTACCTTGGTATGTAGCTTGGCAATCTGCTTCTCATCGAGGCTGGGCTGTTTGTACAACCTCTTCTTGTAACGAAACTGCAACGTTAGAAACAGGACAAGTCATGTTTACAAATAAAACCAATGGGACCAAGTTACAGAACATGATAATTATTTCATGGCAACAGTTGGGTGGATATACGCACCTCCAGGGAGGGAACCCCTCTACTCATGGGCTGGGGGTATTCCCTGAGAAGCCGCTCCTCATCCAAGAATTTGCCCTCCCTCCCATTACTGAAGGGTTGGTACAGTCCGTAGTTGAGAACATCCTTCAGACTCTGGTTGAGGGTGCACAGGATGCGCTGCTTGGCCACCCAGACCGTGGCGTGAGGGTTGAAGCGAATGCATTTCTGCAAATCAGAAAGAACCAAAGTTAGAAGCAGAATCAATAACTATACCAACGATTCATAATAATTATAGCATTATGTTAGTATATACTGTATAATGTACCCCCTACTGCAAAGGATAAGGATATTAGTAGTCACTGAGGGGTTCTGTGCCCATATAAAGGCACAAGGCTGCAGACTGAGTTATACAGGGAACTCTGAGTATCACTCATGTATTATAAGGGATAATGTACCCCCTACTGCAAAGGATAAGGATATTAGCAGTCACTGAGGGGTTCTGTGCCCATATAAAGGCACAAGGCTGCAGGCTGAGTTATACAGGGAACTCTGAGTATCACTCATGTATTATAAGGGGCAATGTACCCCCTACTGTAAATGATAAGGATATTAGCAGTCACTGAGGGGTTCTGTGCCCATATAAAGGCACAAGGCTGCAGGCTGAGTTATACAGGGAACTCTGAGTATCACTCATGTATTATAAGGGATAATGTACCCCCTACTGTAAATGATAAGGATATTAGCAGTCACTGAGGGGTTCTGTGCCCATATAAAGGCACAAGGCTGCAGGCTGAGTTATACAGGGAACTCTGAGTATCACTCATGTATTATAAGGGATAATGTACCCCCTACTGTAAATGATAAGGATATCAGAAGTCACTGAGGGGTTCTTGGTGGCCACTAACCTAGCTGGGTAGCTCTGCATATGCCGATTATGGGTCTATAGTTACTGTATGGATAGTGAGAATAGTCAATGTGTGTCAGTTTCCCCTGTACCCCAGTTGTGGCTCCAATGTAAGAGACAAATTATGGAGGGCACAGACGTCTGTACATACAATTCAGTAGCTGCTGGGCCCCCGCACACCTCTCTGCGCACCCGGTTCGTGAGTAGTGAATACAGTAACGCACGGGCAATTAGAGGGAACTGGTACAAGTGCACCAATCATTATCTATTTATGTTTTTTATTTTTTTAATTCCGGCTCCTGGGGATCTGAATGTCCTTAATTAGCATGCGATGTGTAAACTTGTTGCTCCCTCCATAATTATCTTTAATTTCCTATGACGTCTGGCTCTGCAATTATGGTTTGCTTTATGATTTCTGTATTTGTACGTTGTGATTGCGGGACCACGAAGCCTTCCTAGAAACCCATGGTCATTGGATTAAGTGGAATTTCTTATGCCAAAAACAAACAGATCTGCTGCAGTGATTTCCCAAGGGCCCCACTATGCAAGTCCCTAATAGATATCCCATAACAGCCAGAATGGGTCCCATAGAATAAACACTATAGTGCAGATCCAATACAAAGAGCCATGGGATTATTCTTGGAACTTCGGCCTTCAACAAGAGCTCTAGGGGGCGCCAACAACACAAAAGAGGCAAAATACAGCAGAACCTCCAGTGCATGGGGGGGTTACTAATCAAGGCTTAGGAAGACCTCCCAAAAAGGAGACCAGCTATAGATATAATTATATGCGCTCCAATGGAAAGTCATCTATGTATCCCCAATCATGTATTTTACCCCCCTCCCCTAACTGAACTTGCTATTTGTCAGCACCTAGGGGCTGAACGGTCTACCCCCTGGCAAGCTGTTTGCACCCTGCACCCAGTTGGTTGCGCTTGGACTTTGATAATGATTATTATATATGATTAATATAATAATTAAAGAGGATATGAAAATGACCCCCCCCCCCAAGCTTACGGGTCTCTGGGGGTCACAAGAAGACACAAGAAACTAGACCATCAGCACCAGAATAAGGGTGAATAAGGGTGCTAGTGCCAGACAGCGCACCTGTGTGGGTGCTCGATGTTAAATCCGTACATGAAAGTGAATATTCTCAGGCGATGAGGGATCTGGGAGCCTTACAGTAAGATAAATTGTGGGTGCTATATCGCGTGAATCAACCCATGAGGTGTAGGGAGCACAGGGGGGGCTTCACAGCGCAGGACTATGTACCAAGGGTGCCATTTCAGAACAAATCCAGCTCTATGGTACAGAGAGAGAGAATGTCCTGCTGGGATACTGGGAGTTTCACTACAAGAGCTGGACTCCCATAATACCAAAAAGATCTAACAACCCTCCCACTATATAATATGTTCTTTCATGGTTTTATCAACATCCCCCCCCCCCCCCATTCCCCCCCAAAGGTATCCTTCTGATGCTAAAGGCTACAAAGCTAATGCCATGTATGCCCTGTCCTGTGTAGGTGCCCTGTAAGGCTACAAAGCTAATGCCATTTATGCCCTGCCCTGTGTAGGTGCCCTGTAAGGCTACAAAGCTAATGCCATTTATGCCCTGCCCTGTGTAGGTGCCCTGTAAGGCTACAAAGCTAATGCCATTTATGCCCTGTCCTGTGTAGGTGCCCTGTAAGGCTACAAAGCTAATGCCATTTATGCCCTGCCCTGTGTAGGTGCCCTGTAAGGCTACAAAGCTAATGCCATTTATGCCCTGCCCTGTGTAGGTGCCCTGTAAGGCTACAAAGCTAATGCCATTTATGCCCTGTCCTGTGTAGGTGCCCTGTAAGGCTACAAAGCTAATGCCATTTATGCCCTGCCCTGTGTAGGTGCCCTGTAAGGCTACAAAGCTAATGCCATTTATGCCCTGCCCTGTGTAGGTGCCCTGTAAGGCTACAAAGCTAATGCCATTTATGCCCTGCCCTGTGTAGGTGCCCTGTAAGGCTACAAAGCTAATGCCATTTATGCCCTGCCCTGTGTAGGTGCCCCGTAAGGCTACAAAGCTAATGCCATTTATGCCCTGCCCTGTGTAGGTGCCCTGTAAGACTGCGCTGCCGACGCCAGCAATCACATTAGGGGAGATCTTTCCTTCTCTTTGGCTCAGTGCTGCGCTATTAGTAAGCACATTGTTGTGCCGGCTGAGTCACTGGCATCTTCTGTTTATAAGCCGTGGGCATCGTACGCTGGCATTCACTCAGCGAAAGCAAACTGGGATTGTACCCGCATAATAAAAGGTGGATAAAGTTTAAAGGCACAGTATTGCCTCAAAATATTCCTGCAAGGTTATACTTAGTACAGGGGAATCCCTATGCTGCCATAGTTTTATGGTGTATCTCTGTACAGGCTATGAGCAAACTTAGGGGGCTGTTCCTGCTGAATTGTGCTTAGTACAGGGGAATCCCTATGCTGCCATAGCTTTATGGTATCTCTCTGTACAGGCTATGAGCAAACTTAGGGGGCTGTTCCTGCTGAATTGTGCTTAGTACAGGGGGAATCCCTATGCTGCCATAGCTTTATGGTATCTCTCTGTACAGGCTATGAGCAAACTTAGGGGGCTGTTCCTGCTGAATTGTGCTTAGTACAGGGGAATCCCTATGCTGCCATAGCTTTATGGTATCTCTCTGTACAGGCTATGAGCAAACTTAGGGGGCTGTTCCTGCTGAATTGTGCTTAGTACAGGGGAATCCCTATGCTGCCATAGCTTTATGGTATCTCTCTGTACAGGCTATGAGCAAACTTAGGGGGCTGTTCCTGCTGAATTGTGCTTAGTACAGGGGAATCCCTATGCTGCCATAGCTTTATGGTATCTCTCTGTACAGGCTATGAGCAAACTTAGGGGGCTGTTCCTGCTGAATTGTGCTTAGTACAGGGGAATCCCTATGCTGCCATAGCTTTATGGTATCTCTCTGTACAGGCTATGAGCAAACTTAGGGGGCTGTTCCTGCTGAATTGTGCTTAGTACAGGGGAATCCCTATGCTGCCATAGCTTTATGGTATCTCTCTGTACAGGCTATGAGCAAACTTAGGGGGCTGTTCCTGCTGAATTGTGCTTAGTACAGGGGAATCCCTATGCTGCCATAGCTTTATGGTATCTCTCTGTACAGGCTATGAGCAAACTTAGGGGGCTGTTCCTGCTGAATTGTGCTTAGTACAGGGGAATCCCTATGCTGCCATAGCTTTATGGTATCTCTCTGTACAGGCTATGAGCAAACTTAGGGGGCTGTTCCTGCTGAATTGTGCTTAGTACAGGGGAATCCCTATGCTGCCATAGTTTTATGGTATCTCTCTGTACAGGCTATAAGCAAACTTAGGGGGCTGTTCCTGCTGAATTGGGCTTAGTACAGGGGAATCCCTATGCTGCCATAGCTTTATGGTATCTCTCTGTACAGGCTATGAGCAAACTTAGGGGGCTGTTCCTGCTGAATTGTGCTTAGTACAGGGGAATCCCTATGCTGCCATAGTTTTATGGTATCTCTCTTTACAGGCTATGACCAAACATAGGGGGCTGTTCCTGCTGAATTGTGCTTAGTACTCCATACACGTTTATATGGGGCCCCCTTGAACACAAGCGCACTGCACCTTAATTTTTGCTATACCCCTTTTCTGTGCAATATAAATAGCTGATGTTTCGCTAAACTATTCATAAATAGTTCAGTTGCATGAATTGAATGAATGAAGTCAGTTTATTGGGGGTCATTGGAGTTTGCCCAAACTTTAAACCCTGCACCCCTTCCTGCCCCTGCTCTGCGCTATTGCTTGATATGGCAGTTATTGCATTGCCCAAGGATCTTGCTGTGGGGCCCATTAACTAGTCAGTTGTAGTTCATAAAGGCAGTAAAAATAATAATGTGTTAATTAAAAGTGAGTCTTAACTAGGGGGTAAGTTTCTTTGAAAGTTTTTGCACGTGTATCCCTATGGAGATAGAAGACTTGTATCCCTATGGAGATAGAAAACTTGTATCCCTATGGAGATAGAAGACTTGTATCCCTATGGAGATAGAAGACTTGTATCCCTATGGAGATAGAAGACGTGTATCCCTATGGAGATAGAAAACGTGTATCCCTATGGAGATAGAAGACTTGTATCCCTATGGAGATAGAAGACATGTATCCCTATGGGGACCTATAGAAAGAGAGAGGGGTTCATATTACTATAATACTATAATATAAACATCCTTTATTTATTGTGCCACACACTTTAGATGAGTGCATGTCATCTGCAATATTGCCCAATGGACACACATTTATGGCCCATAGGCGCTCCCCTTATCTGTATACCATGAACTATTTTGTCTGTTTTAAAGGTTTCACTGGTTATTGTTTCCTAGTTCTATAGTATTTTATACTAATATTCTATAAAATCATTCTATGCTCTATGCATTCTTAAACACTACTCAGGCTCAACTGTCACAATGAGCCCGGGCACAAGCTCAGCGCCAACTGTCACTTTAGACCGTTGGAGAGCAGCGTCAGAGGAGCAAGGTCTTGAAGAGTGTCAGAGATTTTCGAAGAAAAGAGGAGAAGAAAAGGATATTTTTTGGAGGTAAGTGAAGAGGAAGAAGAAAGAAGAGAGAAGATCAGCTAAAGAGAAGAAGGGAATCCATCAAGGAGGAGGAAAATGGAGAAGAGAAAGTGGAAGCGGTTGCTGATCCCGCTGGATTCATCTGGTAAGGAGACGAAACTTGAAATATATTTCTATAAGAAAATAATCATAAAACCCGGTAAAAAGACTCATCTGGTGAAAATGCAACGTTACGGTCCTTACTGTATATGTTTTTGGGGTGACTGTGCCCCCACCATTTGTTATATATAAAAAACATGGGGTGTATATCTCCCCTACTGTTAACTGCTATTATGTACCTGCATTGCCAATAACCATTGGCTTTTACATTTTAAAATGACTGAGGTGCCACTATAGGACTATATGTAGGGTAATACTACTGCCTATATATGAGGTGCTAGGAATACCAGTATTGATGGCTCAAAATCCCATCATATTTGGGTGCCAGTATGCACTCCCTTCCAATGTGTATAGAGCTTTCAGGGTGCCACTGTCCGTTGCCTTTTTGTTATGTAATTACAAGCCAAATACCTTGTGCGAACTGCCTTTCATGTGTTTAATGGAGAACTGGGTCTCTCTGTATATAACATTCTTGGGGTGCCAGTAACTGTTGCTTCTGTATGTGGGTGCCACTGCCCTCAGTGTATAATGTGCATAGGGTGCCTGTGGCTACAGCCTCTCACTGTGTATTGAGCTTAGAGTTATGGTATTCATGACTGTATATAATATACTTTGTGTACCAAACCCCACTGGGGCTGATTTATGTATTACAAAATTGCAGTTGTAATAATAATCAGATTCTTGCTTTCCTATTAGGAGTGGTAATTAGGGTTGATGGAGGTGGGGCTTGATGTAACTGGATGGGGCAGTAACAGCATGGGGGTGGGCCACTGCCATCACAGCGATTGGCGATAGTCACGTCAATCTTTTAAAATCCTGCCCGGTTTTCCAAATTGGGAAAACCGGGCAGGCAGTTTTGCCCCGGACAGCCCTACTGAAAACCGGGCATTCTGGGTCAAAACAGGCCAGGTAAAACCCTACTGGTATTAGACTAGACTAGTTATTGATTGCTATGGGTAACTGCACTTTAGCAATGTAGCCCCTGTGTTAGTAAAGGAGCCATACTGGCACAAAGCTGCTGCTTGCCATTTAGGCTCAACCTCTAAGTGCCACTTTAAGTGCTTTTCAACCATATTTTTTGGAAGAAGAGTTTAGGGAGTCACAAAGTGCTAATTTTGTTTGCAGATAGTGAAGAAGAACAAAGAGAGAAGAAGCGATTCCGGGGATCCGGAGATGAAGAGAAGAAAGCGAAGAAGAGGAAGAAGAGGCCCAGAAGCCCAGAGGAACACCCAGCGGGTGAGGAGCAGAAACTTAATGACATTACTGTAGGGCTAAAATGGGTGCTATGTATATTGTACAGTTGCCCCATTCTGCAGTCATTTCACGTTTAGTGGTTTCCATGTGCTGTTTAATTGTAATTGCTATTAAAACCAGCAACTGACTTTCTGTTTATATTCTCTGCACTGCTGGTTCTGACTCCTGAAACAATGTTCCAAGCTGGCCGATTAAAATAGGGTGGATCACTTTTAAATTAACTTTGAGTATGATGTAGAGAGAGATATTCTGAGACAATTTGCAACTGGTCTTCATTTTTTATTATATGTGGTTTTTGAGTTATTGAGCTTCTTATTTGGCAGATTTACAGCTTGTAATTTTAGCAATCTGAGGGCCTAAATAGAAAGATTAGTAATAAAAAGTAGCAATAGTAAAACCTTTGTAGCCTTAAACACCATTTCTTTTTTATATGGGGTAAGTGACCCCCATTTGAAAATTCAGAAGGCGGCAAATAGATCATATGCATATATGTAATAATATAGCGAATAATGTACCCCCTATTGTAAAATATAAGGATATTATGAGCCACAGAGGGGTTCCACGACCCATAAGATTAATGTTTCATTTCACAAACATGGAGTCATTATGTTAAGTCTATTTCCCCTATGAGTCTCCCCCATATACACTCCCACCTCCCCAATTTCTCATTGCTCTTACATTTTATATTGTTTCAAATATTCCCAATGTACTTTAATTTCATATCTCAGACCCCAAAAGCCTGACTGGTGTGAGGTATCAAACTCTGGTTTGTAGCTAAGGGCAACGTTCCCTAAGGCATTAATCTGAATTAGATCAAATGCATTTGCTTTAAACTATCACCAAAACGGTAATGGATTGATTGGAATGAAGTGGCCCATAACTGGGCCTTATGTTTCCCTCACTCCATGTCATCCTCTTGGAACTTTCCTTTGAGAATCAGGACACTTAGGGCCACATAAGATTTTAGCCCATGCAAAGTTACACCCAGCTATAACCCCGATGGCCCCAAACTGCCGCTTTCCAAAATGCCCCACTGATGTGGCAATGTACCACTGAAACAGGGGGAACAGCTTGTTGCAGGGGACATATAGGGGCTGCGCCTTACAAATCCCATTCATTGTGTGTTTTTTGAATGAGCTTTACATCATCTTTTTGTAATCCTCCAGCTGGAAAAGAAAAGAAGAAGAGTCGAGGGGGGGCCAAAACACCGTCGCCCTTCGACATCAACAACTATCGCCTTCTGAAAAAACTGGGAGAAGGCACCTTTGGCAAGGTGAGTGATGGGCTCCATAGGGGAAATCTATTCCTGCTTTGAGCTGATTTGCCAGTTCTTGCTGTGCCCAACCCAATATATCCTTCCACTAATGCACATCACTGAGCGCCATATGCATGCAATTACTGAATGCTCACGTCTCTTTAACGAAGATTTATCGCGGGTGTCTAATATCAACGTGTGCCACTGCCCTTAAGGGTTCAATATCCTATATATATATATATATATATTAATGTCAGTCTGAAAAGATAATTTTGAGCCCATTAGGATGAAGTAGGAATATAGGATATTTCATCTATTAGTAAATATACTGCTCTTTTATCTAGGTGATGTTGGCATCTTATGTCACCAAAAACCAACTGGTGGCAATAAAGATCATGAGTAAGGATGGAGAGCAGGACGACTTTAAATACACCAGGAGAGAGGCGTTGGTGCTGCAGCTTGCCTGGAGGTGCCCGTTTCTATGCAAGGCAATGGCAACCTTCCAGACTCAGGTACAGAGTAGTGAGTTTTACTGGGGTTTCTCTTCCTTTTGTACACGGCACGGCACTAATTACAGTATTTAATAGCATATTTATATTTACACAGAGCCCTGTCACCTGTTTAGTTATGTAACCCAACTACTAGAGATCTCAGGACAGACTGTGTTATACTTCAGCTTTTCGAGATAGGTTTGGTAGTTGCTGGATTTATAGGAGCACATTTTAGTAGCAGACAGGGCTCCTAGCCACCCGAGGTGGCCAAGTTGATGCCCCCCCTCATTTAGCTTTGCGTCAGAAGGGGGAGGCACATCGCTAGTACAGAGAGTGCTATTGTGTTCTCTGCACTAGAAGAGCCAAAATTCCATCTAAAAATCAGAATTTCAGTTACCGGGAGCTGTTTTTGCCTCCCCTGGTAACTTGCCGGCTCTGCCGCCTGGGGTGAGCGCCCCAACTTGCCTTATGGCAGCAGCGCCCCTGGTAGCAGAACTGTCATTGGTGAGACAGATGCTTTTGCACTGGGGTCACTCAGTTCTAGGTGGGAAAGAGCAATATCCCATGCATTTCCAGCCATATCAGAGCCAAACCTAAATGTGTTCTAAATACACACATCTCATATATTGTACTCTCCTCTGTTTTGTCCAACTACTGAGAGACACACAAGTACAGCAGGACCCTATCCCAGTAATATATGGTATAATATTGTGTTAGGGAACTAGTGATGCCATTAATACTAGTGTATTGTGTTCAGTCTAACCCCGAGTTACATATTTTAGTCAGTAGTAACTATTAAATGATTTTCCATGATCAAGTTTTAAATAACTAAAATGCCAAATAGTGTTTGTCTCTTCTCTGCTATCCAAGTCTGTGCCTCACCTTCTCCTTTATATTTTGTATCCAGTCACTCATAGTGCTGGTGATGGAGTACATGAGTGGCGGCACACTGCAGGACCTCCTAAACACCAGAGGGCGCCTGAATAGGGACCAACTACTGTAAGTAACACGCTACTTGGGACATACCAACTACTGAAACACGCTACTTGGGACATACCAACTACTGTAAGTAACATGCTACTTGGGACATACCAACTACTGTAAGTAACATGCTACTTGGGACATACCAACTACTGTAAGTAACATGCTACTTGGGACACAGCAAATACTGTAAGTAACATGCTACTTGGGACATACCAACTACTGTAACACGCTACTTGGGACATACCAACTACTGTAACACGCTACTTGGGACATACCAACTACTGTAAGTAACATGCTACTTGGGACATACCAACTACTGTAACACGCTACTTGGGACATACCAACTACTGTAAGTAACATGCTACTTGGGACATACCAACTACTGTAAGTAACATGCTACTTGGGAAATACCAACTACTGTAACACGCTACTTGGGACATACCAACTACTGTAAGTAACATGCTACTTGGGACATACCAACTACTGTAACACGCTACTTGGGACATACCAACTACTGTAAGTAACATGCTACTTGGGACATACCAACTACTGTAAGTAACACGCTACTTGGGACATACCAACTACTGAAACACGCTACTTGGGACATACCAACTACTGTAAGTAACATGCTACTTGGGACATACCAACTACTGTAAGTAACATGCTACTTGGGACATACCAACTACTGTAAGTAACATGCTACTTGGGACATACCAACTACTGTAAGTAACATGCTACTTGGGACACAGCAAATACTGTAAGTAACATGCTACTTGGGACATACCAACTACTGTAACACGCTACTTGGGACATACCAACTACTGTAACACGCTACTTGGGACATACCAACTACTGTAAGTAACACACTACTTGGGACATACCAACTACTGTAAGTAACATGCTACTTGGGAAATACCAACTACTGTAACACGCTACTTGGGACATACCAACTACTGTAAGTAACATGCTACTTGGGAAATACCAACTACTGTAACACGCTACTTGGGACATACCAACTACTGTAAGTAACATGCTACTTGGGAAATACCAACTACTGTAACACGCTACTTGGGACATACCAACTACTGTAAGTAACATGCTACTTGGGAAATACCAACTACTGTAACACGCTACTTGGGACATACCAACTACTGTGAGTAACATGCTACTTGGGACATACCAACTACTGTAAGTAACATGCTACTTGGGACATACCAACTACTGTAACACGCTACTTGGGACATACCAACTACTGTAAGTAACATGCTACTTGGGACATACCAACTACTGTAACACGCTACTTGGGACATACCAACTACTGTAAGTAACATGCTACTTGGAACATACCAACTACTGTAACACGCTACTTGGGACATACCAACTACTGTAAGTAACATGCTACTTGGGACATACCAACTACTGTAAGTAACATGCTACTTGGGACATACCAACTACTGTAAGTAACATGCTACTTGGGACATACCAACTACTGTAAGTAACATGCTACTTGGGACATACCAACTACTGAAACACGCTACTTGGGACATACCAACTACTGTAAGTAACATGCTACTTGGGACATACCAACTACTGTAACACGCTACTTGGGACATACCAACTACTGTAAGTAACATGCTACTTGGGACATACCAACTACTGTAAGTAACATGCTACTTGGGACATACCAACTACTGTAAGTAACATGCTACTTGGGACATACCAACTACTGTAAGTAACATGCTACTTGGGACACAGCAAATACTGTAAGTAACATGCTACTTGGGACATACCAACTACTGTAAGTAACATGCTACTTGGGACATACCAACTACTGTAAGTAACATGCTACTTGGGACACAGCAAATACTGTAAGTAACATGCTACTTGGGACATACCAACTACTGAAACACGCTACTTGGGACATACCAACTACTGTAAGTAACATGCTACTTGGGACATACCAACTACTGTAAGTAACATGCTACTTGGGACATACCAACTACTGAAACACGCTACTTGGGACATACCAACTACTGTAAGTAACATGCTACTTGGGACATACCAACTACTGTAAGTAACATGCTACTTGGGACATACCAACTACTGTAAGTAACATGCTACTTGGGACATACCAACTACTGTAAGTAACATGCTACTTGGGACATACCAACTACTGTAAGTAACATGCTACTTGGGACATACCAACTACTGTAAGTAACATGCTACTTGGGACATACCAACTACTGTAAGTAACATGCTACTTGGGACACAGCAAATACTGTAAGTAACATGCTACTTGGGACATACCAACTACTGTAAGTAACATGCTACTTGGGACATACCAACTACTGTAAGTAACATGCTACTTGGGACATACCAACTACTGTAAGTAACATGCTACTTGGGACACAGCAAATACTGTAAGTAACATGCTACTTGGGACATACCAACTACTGTAAGTAACATGCTACTTGGGACATACCAACTACTGTAAGTAACATGCTACTTGGGACACAGCAAATACTGTAAGTAACATGCTACTTGGGACATACCAACTACTGTAAGTAACATGCTACTTGGGACATACCAACTACTGTAAGTAACATGCTACTTGGGACACAGCAAATACTGTAAGTAACATGCTACTTGGGACATACCAACTACTGTAAGTAACATGCTACTTGGGACATACCAACTACTGTAAGTAACATGCTACTTGGGACATACCAACTACTGTAAGTAACATGCTACTTGGGACATACCAACTACTGTAAGTAACATGCTACTTGGGACACAGCAAATACTGTAAGTAACACGCTACTTGGGACATACCAACTACTGTAACACGCTACTTGGGACATACCAACTACTGTAAGTAACATGCTACTTGGGACATACCAACTACTGTAACACGCTACTTGGGACATACCAACTACTGTAAGTAACATGCTACTTGGGACATACCAACTACTGTAAGTAACATGCTACTTGGGACATACCAACTACTGTAAGTAACATGCTACTTGGGACACAGCAAATACTGTAAGTAACACGCTACTTGGGACACAGCAAATACTGTAAGTAACACGCTACTTGGGACACAGCAAATACTGTAAGTAACATGCTACTTGGGACATACCAACTACTGTAAGTAACATGCTACTTGGGACACACCAACTACTGTAAGTAACATGCTACTTGGGACACAGCAAATACTGTAAGTAACAAGCTACTTTAGACAGAAGGGTGGATATCTCACAGTTACAATCTCAAGGTGCTCTGATACGTATTAAATCTTGTGATTGTTATTTGTTTTAAAAAGGTTCTATTCATCAGAACTAGTAGTGGGTTTGCAGTTCCTGCATTCAAATGGGATCATCCATCGGTAAGGAAACTTTAAATCCTTTCTAAAATCCCTCTCCTTATACTCGGTCCCACTGCTGGCCGTAATTCCACTCTCATTTTATTACTCCTAATGGCAAACATGCTAAATGCTGTGTCCCATATGTGCCTTACAGAGACCTCAAGCCAGAGAACATCTTGCTGGATGAAGAAGGCCATTTGAAGATTTCGGATTTTGGCCTTGCCTGCACCAGCGTGTTTGGAAGGAAGACGGTGTGGGGGTACTATGGGACACCAGGGTACATTGCCCCAGAGGTGAGAATCTCAGTTCGCGTATATATAAATGATAATTCTCATTATTATTTTAAGTTATATCAATGTGCTCCTGTGTGGCCTTCTAAAGCTCAAGGCCCAAGGGACTGTCTCACCTTGTCCTTAAGCCCATCATGGGTATTTAACTGACTGAGAACTTTATTTTTGATATCTGATCTGTTCTGCTCCTTCTCAAGGTTTTATCAGATGAGCAGTACAACAAGGGAGCTGACTGGTGGTCATTCGGAGTCATCCTGTATGAAATGGCCACCGGCTATATGCCCTTTCCACCAATGGGCACCATAGAAGAACAGGTGGAAATGATTTTGGATACAAAGCCAAAATATCCAGAATCCCTTCCTCCTGACTTACGTCACCTCCTAAAGCAGGTTAGTAAAATGGGAATGTGCTTTTACCAGAACATTTAATCAATTGTCACAGAATAAAATATTTTACTAATTAGAATGCAGCAACATTAGTGGAGTTTTTTAAATAACGATTCCTTATTTACTTTAGCTCATGAAGAAGAAGCCCGAGCGACGCCTGGGGGTCAATGGCCGTATCCGGGACCACCCATTTTTTGCATCAGTTAATTGGGTGGAAGTGGAGAGAAGACGGCTGGTGCCCCCTGTTAGACCAACTACAGTAAGTTGATAACTGCAGCGTGATAGCACTTAGTGACTTAGTACATCTCATCCCATCAGGGAATCTGCCAGAAAGCAAGTTAATAATAAATGCCACCATGGCTAAAGGGGATAATTGTTGTATAACAGTATTTATTATTTTCTACAGGGACCTGTAACGAGGGACAGCAAGGTCTTCATCTCATTCCCGGAGGAGGACCCCACTGAGACCCGAATGCTCGCGAGGTTCGACTATGTGAACCCGAGCTGGCTGGGGTAATGCCCCACAGTTCCCACCAACCAGGTAAGCCTTACAGTTAGGCGCGGGTAAATCAGCGATTGCTTACTGGTATATTCATTGCATGTACTGAGACTCGGTACCAGCAGTACTCGTATCTTTTTCAGATCCTTCCAACTGACCATCACAGAAGCTGGGCAACATCCTATAAGAACAACACTGGCACCATTCCTGCTCCATCCTGTGACACTGGGTAATGTATAACAACCAAGGTGAGCGAATATTGTTTATTACAATCTTAAACTACTCCCTGCTCTGCCTTATACCCAGTGGGGAGGTCTCCCCATATACACCATCTTATCATGGCCATCACCACAGAAAGCACTTACAGCTGCATTTATCATCTCTCTGTGCTTTCTATGTCATTTCCATCTTACGCAGCTATTTCATTTCAAAGTTTTATAGTTCTAAGTTTAAAAAAAAAAACCCACAAAAAAAAAGCACAGCCTGTTCCCCCCAGGCTTTATAATAATCTGTGATGTCATCAGAGGGGGGGATAGGGGTGGGTCTAGTTAGTGGCCTGTGACTGGCTACTTTCCAATTTGGCCAGTCACAAACCATTAACGGTTCCCCTCTAATGACATCATAAATTACCTCCCCATGACAAGCACGGCCTGTTCCCCCCAGGCTTTATTAAGCACGGCCTGTTCCCCCCAGGCTTTATTAAGCACGGCCTGTTCCCCCCAGGCTTTATCAAGCACGGCCTGTTCCCCCCAGGCTTTATTAAGCACGGCCTGTTCCCCCCAGGCTTTATCAAGCACGGCCTGTTCCCCCCAGGATTTATTAAGCACGGCCTGTTCCCCCCAGGCTTTATCAAGCACGGCCTGTTCCCCCCAGGCTTTATTAAGTACGGCCTGTTCCCCCCAGGCTTTATTAAGCACGGCCTGTTCCCCCCAGGCTTTATTAAGCACGGCCTGTTCCCCCCAGGCTTTATCAAGCACGGCCTGTTCCCCCCAGGCTTTATTAAGCACGGCCTGTTTCCTTCAGGCTTTATAATAATCTATGATGTCATCGGAGGGGGGGATAGGGGTGGGTCTAGTAAGTGGCCTGTGACTGGCTACTTTCCAATGTGGCCAGTCACAAACCATTAACGGTTCCCCTCAAATGACATCATAAATTACCTCCCCATGACAAGCACGGCCTGTTCCCCCCAGGCTTTATCAAGCACGACCTGTTCCCCCCAGGCTTTATTAAGCACGGCCTGTTCCCCCCAGGCTTTATTAAGCACGGCCTGTTTCCCCCAGGCTTTATTAAGCACGACCTGTTCCCCCCAGGCTTTATTAAGCACGGCCTGTTCCCCCCAGGCTTTATTAAGCACGGCCTGTTCCCCCCAGGCTTTATTAAGCACGGCCTGTTCCCCCCAGGCTTTATCAAGCACGGCCTGTTCCCCCCAGGCTTTATTAAGCACGGCCTGTTTCCTTCAGGCTTTATAATAATCTATGATGTCATCGGAGGGGGGGATAGGGGTGGGTCTAGTAAGTGGCCTGTGACTGGCTACTTTCCAATGTGGCCAGTCACAAACCATTAACGGTTCCCCTCAAATGACATCATAAATTACCTCCCCATGACAAGCACGGCCTGTTCCCCCCAGGCTTTATCAAGCACGACCTGTTCCCCCCAGGCTTTATTAAGCACGGCCTGTTCCCCCCAGGCTTTATCAAGCACGGCCTGTTCCCCCCAGGCTTTATTAAGCACGGCCTGTTTCCCCCAGGCTTTATTAAGCACGACCTGTTCCCCCCAGGCTTTATTAAGCACGGCCTGTTCCCCCCAGGCTTTATTAAGCACGGCCTGTTTCCCCCAGGCTTTATTAAGCACGACCTGTTCCCCCCAGGCTTTATTAAGCACGGCCTGTTCCCCCCAGGCTTTATTAAGCACGGCCTGTTCCCCCCAGGCTTTATTAAGCACGGCCTGTTCCCCCCAGGCTTTATTAAGCACGGCCTGTTCCCCCCAGGCTTTATCAAGCACGGCCTGTTCCCCCCAGGCTTTATTAAGCACGGCCTGTTCCCCCCAGGCTTTATTAAGCACGACCTGTTCCCCCCAGGCTTTATTAAGCACGACCTGTTCCCCCCAGGCTTTATTAAGCACGGCCTGTTCCCCCCAGGCTTTATTAAGCACGGCCTGTTCCCCCCAGGCTTTATCAAGCACGGCCTGTTCCCCCCAGGCTTTATCAAGCACGGCCTGTTTTCTTCAGGCTTTTTCATTATCTGTGATGTCATCAGAGGGGGGGATAGGGGTGGGCATAGCTGGTGGCCTGTAATTGGCTAATTTTCAATACAGCCAGTCACAAGCCGCCAGCGGTTCCCCTCTAATGACATCACAAACTACATCTAAGACTACTCTGAAGATCTTTATAATCACACATCTAAGATCAGTACAATCTCTTTCTTACAAAGATGTTATGGCTGATCAGATGGGGTTCCTAAAGGAGGCCATACATGCACCCATATTATAACACAAAACAAGCATGGCCTGTTCCCCTCCTGCCCACCCCCAGGTCATTAATAAACAAGGTAAAAAGCAAAGGGCCAAGGACTGACCCCTGCGGTACCCACCAACAACACTGGCCCAATTAGAAAATGTTCCGCTTACTCCCTCTCTCAGTTCTCTATACAGGTACGAATATTATGTTCCAGGACAATATTCCTTCCGGTTTATCTTTCTGTACTGTATTAAATGCTGCTCCCTCAGTGTCGGACTGGCCCACCAGGATACCAGGAAAACTCCCGGGGGGCCAGTCCGACACCCCAGCCCGACACTGCGCTCCTTTACAAATGACAAGAAATCATGAAGCACCTAAAGATTCAACAGGCAGAGATCTCTCGGCGCAGGATGGAGTGGAAGAAGTATTCAGTATAATTATATTTTTGTTTAAAGTTTAATAAAGAATATCAAAATAAGTTATTCTGTGCCGGGAGCCTCATTTTTATGGTTGCGTTTTTTTTCCAAGTGAAAACAGACACGGTTGAAAAATTGATCTCTGCTGGTCAAGTACTTAAAGTAGAAGGAAAGGTAAAAACGAAGTAAGCTTAATCAGAAAAGTCTATGGAAACATGTTCTGCCTTCAGGGCAGGGGCACGGAGTCTGCTCAGTTTGCTAAAAATAACTAATAAAAACCAATTGCAAAGTTTCTAGTGGTAGGACATTAAATAACTAAAAATTAACGTAAGGTGAACCCTTTCACCTGTATATGTACAGCAGAGAAATCCATAGGGAAGGCAGAACATTATGGTGGCCCAGATGCAAGCGCTGCACAAGTGAGCACTAAGGGGTGTGATTTCACAGCGGTCTTCTGCTACAGTGTTTCAGGAGTCAGAACCAGTCGTGCAGCCAGACAGTCACTGTTTTCAATAGCAATAAATAACAGTAAAAGCAGTATATTGGAAAGCTGCTTTGGGAAGGGGGTGCGTCATGACCAAACGCACAGGAATGCACTGACAAATGAAGATAAATGGCCCCAGCCGGTCAGTGATTGATGCTCAACATTCTTATCAGCACAGACACAGGGTTCATGTTTATCAGTATCTGCACTAATGTAGGCTGTACCAGTCATTCACAGAGGCACTGTACTGTAGTCATTTATTAAACTACACTGTAACCCCATTATAGTGCAAACCTTTAACTACAGTCTTATCGGGGCTATCGGGGCTCGCTCACATACAGATTGGGCCAGCTGGAAAATGTGATCATCCCAGAACTACACTGGTCTGATCATGAGGTTCTTGCCCAATGTGTTTACTTACAGCTGCTGTACAGCAATACAAACACAGACTTAAGAAGTGAGTCTTAGGGCTCTGGCACACGGGGAGATTAGTCGCCCGTGACAAAACTCCCTGTTCGCGGGCGACTAATCTCCCCGAGTTACCTACCCCTGCCATCCCACCGGCGAACATGTAAGTCGCCGGCGGGATGGCAGACGCGGCGGGGCGATTTGCGCGAACAGGGAGTTTTGCCGCGGGCGACTAATCTCCCCGTGTGCCAGAGCCCTTAGGGCTGTGATACACGGGGAGATTAGTCGCCCGCAAAAAATCTCCCTTGTCGCGGGCGACTAATCTCCCCGAAATGACACCGGCTAGAATGTAAATTGTCTGTGAGATGGTTCATACACTGTACCACGATTTCCCAAAATCGCTGAAGTTTCCTCTCAAGGCAACTTCCACAAGCAATTTACATTCTAGCCGGTGGCATTGCATTTCAGGAAGATTAGTCGCCGCAACAAGGGAGATTTGTCGCGCGGCGACTTATCTCCCCGTCTGCCACGGCCCGTAACAACATGCAAGATAAGCTTTGCGGTACCTCTATGGCTAGTAGTCCTATAATGTAATATTATTTTAACCAATGCATTTCTTTCTTGGGGTAAAAAGATCAATAGCAGATTAAGTTAAAGAACCTCATCTTTCATGTGCCTGATCCTGTTGTAGGATTTACTAGTTTGTATGAAAATGAGTTCTCTGTATGTGGATAAGGTATGTAATTTAACATGTGTTGCTTTCAGCAGGCCTGGGCAGGGTTCAGTATAATAGGTTCCTACTGTGTTTTCCAATAATAAATAAAAGCCTATCTGAAAAAGAAAAATGACACATAGACACATGAATGCTGCAACACGGGGCCTCATTTAATAAGACTGGCAAGAAGCATAGGCAAACCATGGTTGTGGTGTAGATGATAAAAGATGCACAACTGGACCTATTGATGCTGAGGAACACTGGAGCTACTGCCTTCCAGGACCTGGTGGTAGCAGCAGGTTTCCACAGCGCGTTGTGTTAATGTTGATGCACCAAACCTGCACCTAGTGAACCCTGCGGCAGATTTACATAAGGGCCAAAAAGCTAAAAGAATCAGTGGCTCACGGTTTGCTGAAGATCTGGGATGACAATCCTGATGACCATCGTGTTGGTCTGGATGTCTTCCAGCCGACTGGTCGGTCGCTCCGTGGTGGCTCTGATGGTGTCATAGATGGTCTCTTCTTTAGAGCTGTCGGATTCTGATTCCATTGAGTAGTCTGAAAAGCTCTGCGCCATCTCATCTTCACTGGAAGTGGGACTGCGGGGCATGTTCAGCGTCATTCACCATAAAGCACTGCAGCTATAAAGAAGACAAGAAGGTTTCAGAATGGGAAAGGTTTGGCAATGAACACAAAAGCATAAAAAATCAGTACAAAAAAAATGGAAGAAATAAGGTGGAGCTAAGAAAGAACATGTGCAAAGAAATGAATAGGAGAAGATTGGATAAGGATCAAGGGTTAAAGGACATGGTCAGATTGTTCCACCAGGAGACCTATAATGGATTATAGTGGACATAAGTCTACTGAGCTAAATTAAATAATTTCCTGAAAAACAACTTGACACTGCAACCTTGCCACTGTTGATGGACTTGGGTTTTATTGGACCCCTGGGGGGCCTTAGCTAGAGAAACTAATTTCCTGGAGAGCACCATGACTGCTCCCTTGTCACTCTTGATGGCTTCAGTAGACTCAAAAGTGCCACAGCTACTTAAACTAATTTCCTGTAAAGCACCATGAATCTACACCTTTACCACTCTGGATGGACTCAGCCTTCAGTGGACCCGTTAGTTTATTCAGCTACAGGATTTCATTTCCTTAAAATCACCATGACTCTACACTCTTTTCACTCTTAATAGGCTCAGGCTTCAGGAGTCAACTTAGATGAACTCATTTCCAGGAAAGCACCATGGCTCTCCATTGGGCCAATGCAGGAATTTCAAGGTTGGACCTTCTGCCCAAAGACAATAAGGTGTGCTCTAAACTACGCCCGCCATTAGAAATTCAGAGCCCTAGGGCCCTGTACAGGAAGGACATCAACCCTCGAGACTTGGTGGATAAGAAGAGAAATGCCATTAGGGAGAAGAGGGGCACAAGCAGAGATCAAAGTATAGAAGGGAAGAGAAGGAGGAAACAGTTGAGGAGAACTAATAATTGAGAGAGACAAAAGGAAGAGTGGAACAGCAGAAGTTAAGGAGCATAAGGTGAATTACATAACGACAACAGGGAAGAAATACAGCCAGAATAGGTGTGATGGGACCCATAGGGTTAAATTGCCCCTATGGCTTTAAATCCCTACAGGTTCAGTTCCCTTAGTTGCTGGGCAAAAGGGAATGTATCCAAGTAAGTCCATTAACACATGGATGCTATTGGTTAGAAGGTATGGTGACCACATCCTGCCTCACTCAGTGGCACCTTCCTCTTTGCTTCCACCGGGGGAACAGGGCGGGTGTTGCTGTGAGCCCAGGGCATGGGCCCAGGCCCAGTGAAGTCGGGGAACAGGGCCCCATGAATGAGGCATTAGATAGTGGCGGGTGTAGCTCCCTTTATAGTACCACTCTAGGAGTGTAAGGCAGTTAGGGCTGAGCCAGAAAGAGCAGTTCTGAGCTCCAACATAGGACTTGCAGTTTTGGAGGCATCTCCCCCAGGCCATATTGCCTGTAGTGTAGGGATCCCAGAGGACAGGGAATCAGGATAGAGAATTCCCTGAGGGGATCACTATGGGGTATTGCAGAGCTGAAGTGAGATTCCTGCCAGTCTGCCTGCAGGGGAGTGTCAGTCTGTATTACACTCTGTGTGGGATTCTGCCTGTACCACTGGCCTCTGACGCTGTATTGTGAGTATCCCTTTGGATGTTCAATAAATACTTATTATTTTGTTATTTGCAAGAACCTCTGGCACTCTCTGTTGTTATTTTTCAGCATAGCAGCAAGAGAGGTGTAGTTGCACAACACCCTCACCTTCCTCTTCCACTTAGCGAAGGCCCAATCTGGGTGAGAGAGCCTAGTGTAACCCATGTTCTACTGGTATTAGTCTGGAAGGGCAGCTATTCAGCTGAAATAGAGGTTACAGGTGTTTTACTGCAACATGATTTGCACCTTGCGGTGGCTCAGACAAGGCTTATTGTCTAATCTGTCAGTTCCTCTATTATTTGCAAGGTAACGACTCCCCAACGCATTCCACTGTGCTATCATATTCCCCAGCTGTCCCTCACTCAATACAATACATTATCCTCGCACCATAAAAGCCCAGCATGGCCTGACAGTTCAAGAGTAGTGATGAGCAAATCTGTCCCGTTTCACTACGGCATAAAATTTGCAAAACGGCGAAAAATTCATGAAACGCATTTATCGCGCAATTTTTAAAAAATTTTTTTTTTTCCGTTCGCGTCTTTTTTTTTCTGCCGTGTCTATCTTTTTGTCACCCGATTTGATGCACAACAAAAGAATTCCACGCAGCGAATTTTCCCTGAAGTTTCGCAAAACAATTCGCCAAAGGCAAAATGCGGAAATTCGCTGGGAATCCATGCCTGGCGAAAAAATTGGCTCATCACTATTCAAGAGACAGGTACTGCAGTTAAAAAAGGGGACTCTGGGAAAAGATTTTTTGGGTTTGGCCCATTATTTGGTTTAAAGCTAAGCTCAAATCGAGTTTATACAGACAGCCATGGCATAAAAGTCACTCATCTCCAGGGCTAGGTGAGTCTAGAAAAGCAAGTTTTGCAGCACATTCCTTTCATTCTAAACAACCCCCTGTTGAATGTGTGGGGCTCCCATGCCCCACGGTATTAGGGTAGGGCTTATAATGGTTAGAAAACATTCCTTCTTGCTTTAAAATGCAGTAAGTGAGCTTTAGGCCCAGACTGGGATTCAAAATAGTCCCTGGCATTCCAAAAATGAGGCCCAACAGAGACCCAAACAGCCCCCCCCAGCAGCCCAATAAATAGTGACTATTTTGGAAACGTCAGACATTCGTGAAAATGAGCTTAGTCTAATTTTTAAAAATAAGAGAAATGTAAGTGTTTTAGTAAATCTGCCCATTATTGTCTTTTATTACATAACCCCCATAAAGCTGAGAAGGTCCCCTCCTGTGTGTGCAGCCATATTGTTTGTCTTAGTCTCATATATGGCTATTTTGCTCCTGTTTGCCTGTGGGTGGGTTCCAGTTCCCCCACTTGAAAGTCAACAGAGATCCCCATAAAATAATTTAAAAGTACGACGGCAATATTCATTTACACCCCTGTGAAATGAACCATAAGAGCCCCAGTACTTCCCTTCCAGGGCCGGTTTTTACACTAAGCATTACAAGTAATATCGGATGCCAGCGAGCACTATCCCATAAGTGAAAATTGCCTTTTTCTCCTATTCCGCATATAACTTTCTATTATCCCAGCCATTATTCCTCCCATTACATATTCACCCTGAGAAGCCTCTGCAATCTCACTCAATCTCTTCTAGCTTTTTTTTTTTCTTCTTTTATCTATAAGAAACATGGATAGAATTG
The DNA here is from genome assembly GCF_000004195.4 of Xenopus tropicalis. Taxonomy (NCBI): domain Eukaryota; kingdom Metazoa; phylum Chordata; class Amphibia; order Anura; family Pipidae; genus Xenopus; species Xenopus tropicalis. The sequence continues at coordinate 14,825,092 of NC_030680.2, forward strand.
GGAAAACGGAGAGAAATAATAAGCATAGAGCAAACCAGGGAGAGACAGAGGAACATTTTGCGCTAGAAAAGCTGTAAATGTACAAAAGAGAAGTAAATATTCTATAATAATTAGAGGAATAGGGCAATACAGACTTTTCACATGATTAATTCTGAGGGCACAGCGCCAGTGCATAGAAAGGTGTAACTATTTTGTATCTAGGCTAATGGGGCTAATGGGTGCATGGTTGGCCAGTCCCTAAAGGCCACATACTCGATTCCCACAGGCCAAAAGGCTCGGCAAAAAAAACGTGTCTTCGGACCCTCTTTCGCTGAAGCTAGGGGGGCCTTTTTATCCCTGACCCCCGGCCAAAAGGCTCACGAGGGGCAAGGGTCTTCGGACTCTCCTTCGCCGCAAGGCTAGGGAGAGTCCCTTTCCTCTGGGTTCCGCCGAAGCTTCCTCCGAGGTACAGTCAAGGCCGAAGTCTTGTTTTTTGTATCGGGGAGAGACAGGAGCCAAAAGGCCACACAGTCCTCCCCTTGGTCTGTGGGGCATACCCGAATGGGCAACTGCATCCTCAAACCCATTTAGAAAGGGTCACATATAAAAAAGTGCAGTGACAAAACAGGAGGTGAATAAATAAAAAATAAGAAAAAGAGTGCCGTGGATACGGCCCCAGCCTGACGGCCGGAATTATAAAAATTTCTCTCTGCTTCAGCCAAAAGGCTGGGGCAGAAGGAGCGAGTGTAGCATAAAAACATAAAGTGCCATTGTGCAAAGTGCCGTACTAGTGCACTCACTGTGCTTGTTCGGGCACCCTGGGGTCGCTAATCCCAGGGCACGGCGCACCTCGGGCTTTCATGCTACCGGCCCCTTGGCCAGAGGATCAAGGTAGACTGTCTTATATGGAGGAGCAGCCAGATTCCCCTCCTAAGAACAGATACTACACTTGATCTTAGCCAAAAGGTTCATTCATATCTGTAGTGTATTCCTATGGCTAGAAGCTGCCATAATGTTTCTCTTCACCCTCAGGCTACAGATATAAACAGAGTGACAGACTGACCTTGGGAGGTGGATCTAATAAGCTAAGAAGAGTGGACACCCATGTTGACAAAGCTTGCCTAATAATTCATGGCTGGTCACACCCCAATCCTCCCAAAAATGCCCCTGGTCTGCCTAAACCACTCCCATTCGTAGCTAAGCCACACCTCTTTTGCAGTCTATGGTTAGGGTTTGTTGTATCCTCCCATGCCCCCCTTTACTACAGGGCTCCTAACTGGATTCAAGAGTGCCCTAATTGGTGCTGTGGTATACAAGGCAGTGAAGGAGCTAAGTTCTGCCTCTTGCCCCCATTACTGAGAAAAACTGCCCACTTTCTATATGGGTTTTCTTTTTTGCCTATAGCAGTGGTAAAAGAAGGAGAGGTACAATCACTGGGGGGTTCTTCTAAAGTTACCCAAAGAGTGAGGTGGGGGTGAGAGTTTTGATGTAAAGGTGTGGCTTTGACTTAGGTCCCCAGTACTACAACTCCCAAAATTCTTGAACATATAATCAAGGGTAAAAGTAGACAGGGGCAGTGGCAGCTCAGCCATAATGGTGACCCGAGCTTAAAGGTGGCCATACACCAGCTGATAAAATTCAGTTCTTCCAGACCAGAGTCAGCCTACTGGCCCATCTATGCGGCCAACCATCAGGCCTGCCTGACCAATATCTTGATAAAAATTGTCTTTTCCTGCCTGACGGGGACCACATTGACACGTAGATGTTACCCTCTGTATGGGGCTAGATGTGACCCATCGTGTGTGACCCAATCAGGCCCAGATCTCACCAAACAAGGGGATCTGCCAGTGTATGACAATCTTAGGGCTAGAGTTATCACTATTGTCTGCATTTATTGTATAAAAAGGGCAAGAACAATGCTGTAGCCAATCAGAGAATCAGAAATGGTCACGCATCAAGAACAAGCAGCCAATCAGGGAAAAAAACAGATTTTTATACCATTCTATCCTGACAGGGGGCAAATGCAAATAACGAACACCGATAATTCAGATTAATGATTAGCACTAGGGATTTGGCCTTTTTTGGCAGGGTTCGGTTTCGGCTGAATCCACGCTCCTGGCCGAACCAAATCCGAGGAAATGTTAAAAGAGAGGAAAGAATTTTGCCGCCCACACACCAATTTTTAACCCTTCCCAATTCGGATCGGTTTGGTATTCGGCCAAATCCATTGGAGTGGGGCCGAAATAGCACCAAAGTTAATTTAAAGGTTAATTTGCCCATTAATAAAGGGATGCCCGACGCATCCCGCAGCAAAGAATTTACAAGGCCCTAAAAACCGCCATCTCTAGAATAAAAGCGCCGGCTCCGGACCGGGACGTGACTAATTTGCATTCATTTAACAGATCCGCTGATGATTTTCTTTGCGCCTGACAATAAACAAACAATCCTGCCAAAGGCTCGTCGTCCTCTAACGATCAGTAAGTGCAAATTAAAGACATGACAGTGGAAATATCAGCAGGAACTTCTGGAGGCTAGCTTTTCTAACCCCTATCTCTCAGCACATGAAGGGAAATCTTTAGGGAGAGGCGGCGTTTCCCCGAAGGGGCCTCTGTCGAGATTGGAGAGTGACAAATATGGATTTGCGGTCTATTTCCTCGTCTGTCAATACGTGGAAAGAAAATACTTATTCCTTGAAGTGCCACAACGTAATTAGGTTCTATTCATCCTTGTGTGTATTTAATGAGATAAGGAAAGCGGGTTTTGGCGGTTAATAAACTCTGAATAATGGGGAGGGGGGTTAAAGAAGAGTCAGTAAAGTTATTGCAGAGCCTAAAACTAGTTCCAGTCATCAGCCACCCCCAGGCTTTACTCCTTGGCCTTTCCCATTAGATGACCCTGGAATCACCAGGTTTGCAATAAATATAGGCTCCTCGCGAGCAAATATCAAATTGGGGGTGGAGTTTAAAACCCCTAGGGCTAACAGGTGGTTTACGACGTGAAGCACTTTCTCCATTGGTGAGGCTATAGCAGCCACAGTTTCAAGAAAAAAAACAGCAAATAAGTGTTCACCCCTAACATCACCCTAACAGACATTCTAGTTGGGGTTTCAGGAGCATTGAGGAGAGCAAATTGACATTATCACCAAATGTAACCCTAACTTGAACTTCTAGTTGGGGTTTCAGGGGTATCTAAGGGAGCAAATAGGCATTATTCCCAAATCTCACTCAAACTGATATTCTGGTTGGGGCTTTCAGAGGTACCTAGGAGTGCAAATAGGCATTATCTGCTGATCTCACCCAAACTGACTTTCAAGTTGGGCTTTAAGGAGTATCTGGAAGAGGAAATAGGCCTTGTCCATAAATCTCACCCAAACTGACCTTCTAGTTGGGCTTTAAGAGGTATCTAGGAAAGTAATAGGCATTATCCCCAAATCTTGTCTAAACTGACCTTCTAGTTGGGCTTTCATTGGTATCTATGGAAGCAAATAGGCATTATCCCCATATCTAACAGTTGGGCTGTCAAGAGGTTCTAAGAGAAAAATAGGCATTATCCAAATAGGCATTATCCCATAACCTTACCCAAACTGACCTTCCATTTGGGCTTTCAGAGATATCTAAAAGGAAAATAGTCATTATCACCAATTCTCACCCTAACTGACCCTCGGGTTAAGCTGCCCCAGAGAGACCAGCCCTTCAGTTTGGCAACCACTACCTTAGGGTTTACATGAAAAAAAAGTATCAGGTCTTTGGGTAATGCTGCTGTGTGCTGCTTTCCTAAGGGCTCTGGCACACGGGGAGATTAGTCGCCTGCGACAAAACTCCCTGTTTGCGGGCGACTAATCTCCCCGAGTTGCCATGACCCGCGAAATCGCACCGCCGCGTCTGCCATCCCGCCGGCGACTTACATGTTCGCCGGTGGGATGGCAGGGGTAGGCAAGTCGGGGAGATTAGTCGCCCGCGAACAGGGAATTTTGTCGCAGGCGACTAATCTCCCCCGTGTGCCAGAGCCCTAAATGAGGCACAAGAACCAGACTATACTTTCCTGGTTTTCTTATAACAGCCCCACTGTTAAAAAGAAAGGGCAACAAATAAAATTGTAGCAAATATGCTGTAGGTTAATCCTAAAGTAATAAAACTTTGCACCAGGTCCAGGACAATTCAACACATAATATGTATTGCTATGGGTTACTAGACCAAGTAAAGGCAGCTGGTTTAATTTTATTTACTCCTTTAGTTACTGTATAAGACACCACAATGCACTTTCAGCACAACACATTAATTCTATCTGCAATGCAGCTTCATTTGAACTACACAAGGGGATTTTAGGGCTTTAGGAAAGACAAAGCTTGACTGGTTATCAATGGTCCTGAGTATGAACCCACTCCCTGTGTGATCTGACAATAAAAAGATTAAATATGGCAATAATGAAAAAGTAGATGTTTTGAAATTACAACTCCCATGATTTCTTGATCTTTGAATTTATGCAGAAGGCGGCCGGGAATTGCAGTGCAGCAACGCCGGGAACCCAAAGCTAAACAGTAAGGTTACATAGGGTTGAAAAAAGACCATCAAGTTCAACCCTTCCAAGTTAACCCAGCACCCACAACCTATACTTACCAATCTATCCACTCACCTACAGACCCATACTGACCTTTCCACTCACATACAGACCCACACTGACCTATCCACTCACATACAGACCCATACTGACCTATCTATCCACTCACATACAGACCCATACTGACCTATCTATCCACTCACATACAGACCCATACTGACCTATCTATCCACTCACATACAGACCCACACTGACCTTTCTATCCACTCACATACAGACCCACACTGACCTATCTATCCACTCACATACAGACCCACACTGACCTATCTATCCACTCACATACAGACCCACACTGACCTATCTATCCACTCACATACAGACCCATACTGACCTATCTATCCACTCTCATACAGACCCACACTGACCTATCTATCTACTCACATACAGACCCCCACTGACCTATCTATCCACTCACATACAGACCCACACTGACCTATCTATCCACTCACATACAGACCCACACTGACCTATCTATCCACTCACATACAGACCCATACTGACCTATCTATCCCCTCACATACAGACCCACACTGACCTATCTATCCACTCACATACAGACCCACACTGACCTATCCACTCACATACAGACCCACACTGACCTATCTATCCACTCACATACAGACCCACACTGACCTATCTATCCACTCGCATACAGACCCATACTGACCTATATATCCACTCACATACAGACCCACACTGACCTATCTATCCACTCACATACAGACCCACGCTGACCTATCTATCCACTCACATACAGACCCACACTGACCTATCCACTCACATACAGACCCACGCTGACCTATCTATCCCCTCACATACAGACCCACACTGACCTATCTATCCCCTCACATACAGACCCACACTGACCTATCTATCCACTCACATACAGACCCACACTGACCTATCTATCCCCTCACATACAGACCCACACTGACCTATCTATCCCCTCACATACAGACCCATACTGACCTATCTATCCCCTCACATACAGACCCATACTGACCTATCTATCCACTCACATACAGACCCACACTGACCTATCTATCCACTCACATACAGACCCACACTGACCTATCTATCCACTCACATACAGACCCATACTGACCTTTCCACTCACATACAGACCCACGCTGACCTATCTATCCACTCACATACAGACCCATGCTGACCTATCTATCCACTCACATACAGACCCATACTGACCTATCTATCCACTCACATACAGACCCATACTGACCTATCTATCCACTCACATACAGACCCACACTGACCTATCTATCCACTCACATACAGACCCACACTGACCTATCCACTCACATACAGACCCATACTGACCTATCTATACACTCACATACAGACCCACACTGACCTATCTATACACTCACATACAGACCCACACTGACCTATCTATCCACTCACATACAGACCCACGCTGACCTATCTATCCACTCACATACAGACCCATACTGACCTATCTATCCATTCACATTCATAAACCCTTGTCTTGGTTTTGGGCCCACAGATGTCCATTTTTTTTAGACCCTTTCTATTCCACCTGACCATGCCCTGTCCCCCCCCCCCCCCCCATCACTTGGTTTTGCCCTTAAGCTTACTTTCTGTACCTCTGTTTGGCCAGCATTACTGGTAATTAAAACAACCAAAAAAGTGAACCAAGGCCACACCCCCCCCCCTTCAGTCTGACAGCAGCTGTTATTCCCATTTACTCATTAGCGCTTACAAATACACCCTAACGAGTGGGGTTAAATCAGCTATGCAAATTATTGTGAAATCCCACTTTGTTAATCTATGGAAATGACTAAGAATCTCTAACCTGAGGAACGCATCCCTCTACATATTAAAGCAAATGTTACTCAGCTCATTATCCCGGGGAACGGCAGTCTGATAACGAAGTCATTTTAATAATTTAATTAAACACGCCGTCTGAAGCCGTCTCCGCTCTTTATGTACAAAGCTGATTCCTCTGCTTCCCTTATTAATCAAATGCCATGTCAACAAAATGGCACCTCACAAATTATTCGCTCCAACACGAGGCGACGCGGAAAGTGCATGAAACTGGCTATAAGGAAAATAATGGGAGGTAGGGTTGTTACCCAGCGGCCTAGGGCATTACAAACTTACTGCCAATGTACTTGCTGGTAAATTTGTAAAATACCCTCTCCTTTAGTGACGTGCCAATCACTTTCTTTTTTGCGGGTAAGGGCTGATAGGCCAAAATTTTCCCATGACCCTCCTCACCCACGTCTGACTCCTGTGCCCACCGGCTGTTGCTGTTATAAACTCGTGTCTCACCCCGCCCACTTCAGTGACATCAGAGAGGGGTGGGCAATGCTATAGAGAACTATGGCTTGCCAGGCTGAGCTGAATTAGGGTAAGAAGGGGGTGAGTTCTAACCCTGGGAACCCCACACATAAATAATAAGCTTTGTCCCTCCCTCTTCCTTGTATATGTTAATATAAGCCCTCCCATTCACCCCATTTCCTTCACCATTTTTAGCCCCACCCACCATTTTACATACATTTTCCTGCCCATGCCACAGTCTCGCCCCTGACCTGAAGGCCGGTATTAGAAAAGAAAAACGTTGGCAAGTGCAAAACACTATGTAAAACTCAGTTTTTCCCAGCATTCCCCTGCTGTCAGAGGCAAATATTTGCAGCCTGTTCCGAAGTTTTAGTAACCTCTATTTCAGCTCAATAGCTGCCTTCCCAGACTAGTACCAGTAGAACATGGGTTACACTGGGACTCTCTCACCCAGATTGAGCCTTTGCTAAGTGGAAGAGGAAGGTGAGGGTGTTGTGCAACTACACCTCTCTTGAAACAGAGGGCGCCAGAGGTTCTTGCAAACAACAAAATAACAAGTGAATTATATGAACAGCCACAGGGATAGTCACAATACAGCTTCTCTGGGGCCAGTGGTACAGGCAGAATCCCACACAGAGTGTAATACAGACTGACACTCCCCTGCAGGCAGACTGGCAGGAATCTCACTTCAGCTCTGCAATACCCCATAGTGATTCCCTCAGGGAATTCTCTATCCTGATTCCCTGTCCTCTGGGATCCCTACACTACAGGCAATATGGCCTGGGGGAGAGAACTGCAAAACTGGCAGTCCTGTGTAGCTCAGAACTGCGCTTTCTGGCTCAGCCCTAACTGCCTTACACCCCTAGAGTGGTGCTGGTACGGGGACTACCCCTGCCTCTATCTAATGTCTCATTCACGGGGCCCTGTTCCAGCAACACCCACCCTGCACCTCAGGAGGAAGCAAACAGGAAGGTGCCACTCCTTTCCCAGCATTATACCAAAGTGAGGCAGGAAGTGGTCACCATCCCTGCTAGCCAATAGCATCCAATAGCAAGGGAACTGAACCTTCAGGGATTTAAAGCCATAGGGGCCATTTGACCCTATGGGTCCCTACATATTATATCTGCTGCAGACGGTGAATGGCACACTTGTGGGTAGGGTTGGCTCCTGGTCAGTTTTTGACCACCTGGGGCGGTAATTACAAATTTACCAGCAATGTACTTGCCTGTAAATATGTAAAACTTATAAATCCTTCCCTGAACCCTGTATGCTGTCCAATTGCCCCTTATAAAAACGGGCCCGCCTCTGCTCCACCCATTTCCCTGCCACTTCCTCCCATTACCCACCCTGTGATGTCATCAACCCACCCCCAAGTGATGTCACTGCCTCCCCACCAACCCCAAGGCTGGTACAGGTATAGGACCCCTTTTCCAGAATGCTCGGGACCAAGGGTATTTCGGATAAGGGGACTTTCTGTAATTTGTATCTTCATACCTTAAGTATACTAAAAAAAACTATAAAACATAAATCAAACCCAATAGGATTGTTCTGCTCCCAAAAAGGATTAATTATATCTTAGTTGGGATCAAATACAAGATACCGTTTTATTCTTACAGAGAAAAAGGGAATCAATTTTAAAAATCTGAATTATTTAATTCAGGCTTTCCGTAATTCTGAACTTTTTGGCTAACGGGTTTCCGGATAACGGATCCCATACCTGTATCTTGCCACAAAAAAATGGAAACCCTGCTTGTGGGTGGATGTCTGAGATAGGCATGGTGGGAATGGGTGGGCTGAGCAGGGAAATAAAGTGGAGCAGAGGTGGGCCTGTGATTATAAGGGGTGGTCGGCAGCAGAGAGGGCCAGGGAAGGGAGGGATTTATAGGGCTTTACTAATTAACCAGCATGTACATTGCCAGTAAATGTATAATCTAGTACTGGCCCTAGCTTTTGATTTGCTGGCTGGGCTGGTCAAATACTGGCCAGGAGGCAACTCCTTATTTGTTTGTCTTTTCAATTGAAAATAATGTATTAAAACCAATATATACTGTATATATAGAGAGAGAGATCTATATAAACAAGGTATCCGTAATCATTTCTTGCTGCATGATTCTTTACGTGCTATTTCGTTACAGATCCCAATTAATTATAAAACTACAGGCAAGGTGACTGACGCTGAGAAAACAGATAACAGGCAAAGGTCAGGCCTGTTTGTCAAATGCCTAAAAAGCTGGAAAATGTCAGTAATATTTCCTGTGGATACTGGGCTAGCAGTTGGCATTCGAGAAAAAGCTTGTTTCCCTTATGGAATATGAACATGGAGTCTCTGACAAATTTCCCTCCCTCTGCAAACTGACCTCTAACGACTCAAAGTCCAACAGAAGAACCCTTGCTTAAGTTAATTGGGTCATGGTATAGATGTTCAATGGAAAAATGACAGGTGGGCAGGGTGTTATTTTCCCAAAGTGGAGGAACGTGGTAACAAGCACAACAAAACGGGGTGGGATTCACATGTTGTACAAACACTATATATAAACCACACGCAGACATAACGACTACTTTGGCCGGCTCATCTCTTAGCGCCTTTGAACTACTGGGCATTTTAGATTAAATTCAAGAAAACAGTTATGGTTGGCGCTCGGCTGGTACCTTGGGATAAGTGACACATGCTGCCAATGATATTAATAAAGGAGAATAAAGAAAAGGGCAGGCGGGCCAGCATTCAGCACAAATAGCCCCTTCTCCCTCTCTCTCTGCCTGGGAAACTGAGGTCATTTCAACTAAACACCTAAAAACAAACACATTCAACCAAAAGGCATAATTCATGTGACAGTGTATTTTTACAGCCATTATTGCACTGGACAGTGGCTTTCAAGAGTATTTAGGAAGTAATTATTCCTAATATAACGTGAAGTCCTTCATGCGGATAAAGGTGCATTCTGTTCAGCTGCATCAAATGATATAGAAAATAGGCTTGCAAATGATCTGCGCTCTGCTAGAGAATGAGAACAGGATCACTGACTCGGGCTGAGAAAGAGAGGATAATAGCTGAAGATGAAGATACATGGGGTAAAAAAAAGGGAATAGGGAATGGGAAAGAGGGATAAGAACTCAGGAGAAGAATGGGAGAGAGGGATAAGAACTCAGGAGAAGAATGGGAGAGAGGGATAGGAATAAAGGAAAGGATGGGACTGGAGGATATAAATATTGAGGGAAAGTGAGAAAGGGAAACAAATGCAGAAGAAGAGAAAAGGAATAGGAAGAGGAATTGGATGGGGATGGGAGAAAGGGATGAGAAACAAAGATGATGAATGGGAGAGACGGTAGGGTAGAAGAATGAGAAAATAGTGAAAAGAAATGGGTGAGAATAGGAAAGAGAAATGGAAGAGGTAAGAAAAAGGGAAGATAATGGTGAAGAAAGTTGGAGACAGTGATGAGAATGGGGCATGAATCTGATAGAGGGGTGGGTATAGGTAAGGGTATGGGAGAGTGAAATAAGAACTGGGAAAAGTAATGGGCAAAAGGGAGAGTGAGTGAGAATTAAGCATTAGCGATAGGGAAGAAGTATGAAGGTGAGGGATGAGGGTATTGGAAAGAGGGGTAAAAATACGTAAGGCAAACAAAAATGGAGGAGGAATAGGAGAGATGATTTAGAATGAATGAGAGGAACAAGAGCAGGGGAATAAAAATGGATAAGTGGAATTAAACTCCAGAAAAAGAACAGCAAAGACAGACAAGAATGAAGGAGAGAAATGCAAGAGAGGGATCAAAATAGGAGTAAGAATATATAGAGGAGCGAGAGCAATAGGGGAGAAGGATGAGATGGAGAAGAGAAATGGAAGAAAGGAATGAGACTGAGGAAGTGGAGTAGGACAGACGGATAAAAAAGGAGAAGTTGGAAAGAGGGATGAGAATGAGGAAAAAGAGGAGAATGGGAAAGACAAATAGGATAAAGGGATAAGAACAAGTTAGAAAAATGGGGAAAAGGTTTGAGAGGGACAAAATCAGTGCCAATTTAAGATGCCAGCATGCCAAGGGTAAAAATGTAATTGCTGAGCCCCATGGCATAGTGCTACCCCAAAGCAGCTAATCTTGAATATAATAATGCAAGCAGTAAAGCAATGGTCTGGGATTACAAAGCAGACACACCCTGACCCAACACCCATGGTAGCAGATAAACCACAACGACAAAACGGAAAAATAAATAAATGAATAATTCAGAATTTATACAAGCTGAAGTTGTCAAGCTCTCCTATAGGATTAAAATATAGCAGATAAATGTCTGGTGGTGGGCCCTGGGCAAATGTCTCTATTGCCCATTTATTCAAATGGCTCCGTGCAGAAGGGTAGGAGAGATGGGTCTGTGGGATGAACATGTAGAAGATGAGAATGAGAGAGATACAAAGATAAGAATGAAGAAAGAGAATTAAAAAGGGGGAATTGTACCAAGTGATGCAAATGAAGGATGAGTAGAGGAACTAAAGAGAGAAAATGGGGATGGGAAATAGTAAATATCTGCCCCCCAACCACTTTAGAACTTTAAATTAACTCTTAATTATTTTTTCATTATTTGTGAAAGGTTTCCAGTGGCCTTTCCCTACATTTCAGCCCATATTCACATAAAATAGAAACCACAATCAGCTCACTAATTATATTCTGCAATGCACTGACATATTTAGTACTGCGGGGAATCCTAATTACCAGCGCTGGGAGCTATTTACAAAGGCAAACACTCTTCATAATAAATCATTTGCCTGCTAATGCCGATTATTAAAGGCAAGGCAAAACCCTTAAATAGACAGAACATGCAGAACACCCCTTCCCTGCGTAAATTTAATTAGACATATGGGTGGGAGGTGCCATACAGTTTCTCCTACAGCCTAGTGTGAAGTTTCCTTCTTTGTATGTTCATATGGGTGGAAACTGCCAATTTACAAAAACAATATGTCTTATTTTATGGGCAAATGTGTGGGAGAGTTACTATACTATGTACCTGAAAGGGTACAGTAGGAGGGCATGAAGTATATATAGTAGTTTATATACATATAATATACAAGAGCCATGAACATCCTGTAAATTATATCCTGATAAAATGGTGATTAGTGATGTCATCAGTTATTACTAGTGCTTAATGCTTATTATAATAAATAACATACCCCCTGTTGTCAAATGTGAGGATATTTGCCACCTCGAAATTCCATGACCTGTATAAAAGTAATCAGCCTTTGGCCTTGTGCCAAATAGTCACAGAAACGCTCAGTGACTGCTAATATCCTTATCATTTACAGTAGGGGGTACATTATCCCTTATAATACATGAGTGATACTCAGAGTTCCCTGTATAACTCAGCCTGCAGCCTTGTGCCTTTATATGGGCACAGAACCCCTCAGTGACTGCTAATATCCTTATCATTTACAGTAGGGGGTACATTATCCCTTATAATACATGAGTGATATTCAGAGTTCCCTGTATAACTCAGCCTGCAGCCTTGTGCCTTTATATGGGCACAGAACCCCTCAGTGACTGCTAATATCCTTATCATTTACAGTAGGGGGTACATTATCCCTTATAATACATGAGTGATATTCAGAGTTCACTGTATAACTCAGCCTGCAGCCTTGTGCCTTTATATGGGCACAGAACCCCTCAGTGACTGCTAATATCCTTATCATTTACAGTAGGGGGTACATTATCCCTTATAATACATGAGTGATATTCAGAGTTCCCTGTATAACTGCAGCCTTCATATCTGTGCTTTTATATGGTTATGGAACTCCTCTGTGACAACAAGCAGAATATTATCCAATATATATAGATTAGTGGGTGTACTGAACATTCCTTTTCTACTTTCTCATGGGGGACAAGTAATGGTTTATGGAATATAAAATACAGCAGGGGCTGGAATGGGGGGGATATAGGACACCTTCTTTCATTTCTAACATTAATTTTGCTAAAGGACGACCCTTGTTAGAGTGTTAGAGTGCTAAACTTGTGGAGTTAAAGGGATGCACAAAAAAGAACCACAGCAGGGGGGCCGCAGAGGGGAGCGACCTTTAAAAAATCAAAAGGTTATAGGTAGAATTGGAGTTCAGCAGAATATCTCTGTACCCTTGAGCAGATCTCCTGAGGGGGCAAAGCTCCAGCTGGCAGTAAATCAATCTCAGCTCACCCCAGAGCACATAGCGGTCTGCAAATTGGCCCAGAAATCAGCAGAAGTGCGCGGGTCGGGGCTAGGGGAAGCGCGCTTGGCTCACTCTGCCATTGTATTCTAGAGAAGAAGGTAAAATAAATGGGTTTGTTGGCCCCCATGAGAGAGTATTTCTGTGTTAGCCGCAGGTAGGGAGCTCAGGGTACAAAGGCAATTAAGAACATAGCTAGGAGAGGGATCCAAGGAATGAGGGATTTAATGATAAAACATTGGCAAGATTTGTCTCAGAAAAAGGAAAAACACTGAGAGAAAAAGGTAATACAACACTTCCAGGTCATTTATATTGCTGAACAGAATGCACAACGAATATATTGCTATCAGTGTAAATGCTGTGTTCCAGTGGGTTTCATGCCCTTCAGTCTAAGTCAACCGTGTCCCCCAATCATTTGCTCAGGGCCCCTCTTTACTATGCTCCATTCCATACCAATGTCTTTCCTCTAGTTGGAAAGATTGTGATCTACCATTAGATCTTGCTCTGGCAGCGGGGTTGCCACCTATCACCTGGATGACGTCAGGGGTGGGTCAATGAAATAAGCATACAGTGATTGGGTGGGTTTGCAGTCAATCTGACAGCAGTTTGTCCAGTTTAAGAGTTTTGAAACCCTGGATAGTCAGTTATGGGACAGTCCGGTTTTTATAGGGACAACCCTAGAATCACAGAAGCGAATTTTGGTGCTTCTGTCCCACCCTTCTAGGGACATCCCATTATGACGATAAGATTAGGCAATGTGGCTGACTTAGATGAAGTAGCCAGCCACCTTTACATTTAAGAGCCAAGAGAGGCCAAAATGGGTTTCAGATGTAGGGAAACCACCCATAATTGGCACAGAGGTCCAACAAATGTTACACTTGTACAGGGGCCCTGTTGAAAAAAGTGGGTTTCTGATGGTGGCCCTGAATGGACAGTTTTGACCAGTGGTCCAAGTTCAGGGCTGGAGTTCAAGACCTATGGAGGATTAGTAAATAAACAAGGCTGCCTTTTATTTCCCTCTAAAAGTCTTAAATATTCATGCATAGAAATATGTAATAGTCTAGAAGAACTGGGGCTGCTTTGCCTTTGGCACGTTGCAGGGCAGCACATTGCAGAATATCTTATGCACTCGTAGCAGTGAGACGGCTGGTTAGCCACTGGAACCCGGCCTCCTTCTCCGTAATTAATAATCAGCCCCAAAATCGTAGATATGATACTCCTTGCGCTAACAATGTCCTATTCCTACGAGGGCTCGGCATGGTGTAAACAAGCAGTGAAACAGCACAATCACTCGATGCCGAACCTCCCAGGAATCGGGTTTTCTCTTGTCTCCCCGGGGCAGAGGATATGTAGAATGTAGATCTGATTGCAATTAAGACACGTGTAACAAAAGACTCCAGCAATTAGGACATTCGGATTGCGGTTGGTCTGTCTGCAGAGACTCAGTTGTCTGTCAATGGGTTCTACATAACACTTCCAATCTGTCTGACCCAGTCCTAGGGAAGCCTGGCTAATTACCCATAAAGGGGCGACGTGCCTCTTACTTGGAAAAATAAAGCCCCTTAAAAATTGGTTTGGAACCAGCCATAATTATTACCCTCAACTGCAGGAGAACTGTGGGAAACAAGGGAAAAAAATGCTAAAAATCCAAATCCTTCGTACTATAAGGCTTGGAGAAATGTAATAAGCTACTAAATTGCACAAGGTCTAGTAACCCATAGCAACCAGCCTGATATTTGTTTTTACACAGGTGACCCCTAGAGAAAAGGTGGCATCCCTACAAGCCAAGGCAGGGACAGGGTTTAACTAATTTACTAGCATTGTATTTGCCAAAAATTCCCCCCCCCCCCCCCCTGATTCTCCTCAAATCCAGTTCAGCCTCGTCCCCCTGCCCCTCAATTATAAAACCTACAAACTTTATTTGTCCAAATCCATGGAAGCAACGTCTCATTCCACCCCTCTCTTCCCAAAAACTGAGCACAGGAAACCTGCAACACAAAATACCCCCCCTCCATACTGAACTTTTATAGCTGTTATTGTGCCCATTTATTTTGTTATCATTCTTTTACGGAAAGGATATCCAGAATAACAAGCGAGATACACAGTGGCATCCGCAGAGAGAGAGAGAGAAAGAGAAAGAGCTTTCTCCATACCTAACGTATAATAATGAAATATTCATGTTGGACTCACTACATCCTGAGAGACTGCAGCAAATCCAGACTAAAGGAGAGAATTACGGCCATTAACTTTAGAGAATAACGCTCTTTTGTACGGAACCGGCTCTGAAACTCATCCTACATTGAGACTGGTGCCTGATTGCGCTCTAAAGTAACCTCACACTTAGTAATTGGACTCAACAGAACAGCACTGCAAGCGAGCGGCACAGCAGAATATGGCTGCAAAGTTACCTGCCTGCTTGGTAAATCTAGGGCATATAGTTCTCAAATAAGGAGGAGCCCTGCATCATGGAGCCAAATGAGCACGGAGCAGAGGATAGGAAAAGCTTTAGTGGGGTTGTATCCTTATACATTATTATGCTTGTTACTCCCCATCCTATAATTACACATAGTAAAATGAATTCAAAACCCCGTGTGCTGTTTTTTTTTTAATTCATTTGTACAGTCAGTAGTTTCTTAGAGATTCGCTCGAAGGAGAACAAAAACCTAAAAAACATATGACTAGAAATGCTGTATTTTATATGGTGAACTTTAGCTGGCCATGCATGATGCATACAAGATCCGCTTGCTTGGCGAGGTGGCAATATTGGGCTGATCCGCAACATCAGATCACAATCCAGTACTATCAGGCTGTTGCAACAAAAAGCCAACGCATTTGCCCCCAATGGGAATTTTAAACCTGCCTGATTGACTTTTCAGCCAGATATTGGTTGGTGCAGGACCCCTCAGAGAGCCACACATGGCCAATAAGTTGCCAATTTGATCTGTTAGCAAGTTTTATCAGTCCATGTATGGCCCCCCTTAACCTTACCAGCTCAGAGGTTCAGCAGCCCTATAGCAGTAAAGATCCAGGCCTTCAACATTGTCCCCAGCAGCCCTTCTATCTTGGACCTTGTTAGGCCATATCTTGTGTGTCAATGGCACTGCACATGCTCAGTGGGCTCTGGGCTGCTGTTAAGGGGCTAAGCTTAGGAGTTAAAAATCATCATTCATCGTCAGCCTCTATTGTGTCAGACGCATTTCACCCTCACCCTGTGACTATTGCGGGTAAAAGACATGGCAACTTGTCTCCAAAATTCCACTTTGCACACTGCAGTTGTGCACATAAATGAGCCCTATAAGTGTAATGTGTAGCATCAAGCTTTGTTGGGCTTTAGTTCCCCTTTAAATAGCATCAGGGCTGCAACCCATATCTATCCAGCTGGTCACACCCACTTTCTGGTACTTTCTAACATCTTCTATTGGATTCTCAGTGAAGCGAATGTAACGGCCAGACAGACACTACATCCAATAGCAATTACATTGACAGGGAGCTTTAAAACCACTGACAATTTTAAATGATTCTATATTGGAAAGTTGCTTAGAATTTGATTTTCATACATTATGCACACAAAAAAAAATTGGGTGCCTCTTTTTGAACCCGAGTAACCTGGGTAAATAAATAAATAATAGAATAGTAATAAATGCTAAATTTCCCTTTAAAATGCTGCACCTCGTAATCATCAATATATATATATATTTATATATACATATACACTGCCTGCCCCTCTATACTAACTGTATCATTGAAGGTGTCACTGTTCTTTTCACCAAAGGTCTAGATTGGAGCGGCGTGTATTTCAGTTCTGCCCATTCCTCTCGCTCTCTAGCAATTGCTGCTGGTAATAGAGAGGCAGATATATTTCGGAGCCCAGGGAAATGAGGTTAGCATGCCATTTTAGATAAAGTGCTGCCATTTTTCAAATGTGGGTCAGAGAGGCTTCAGAGAGCGGCTTCCAGAATGCAACGTGTCACGCTCCGCTTCTGCCTCCGGCTCGGACGCTTTAGAAGTCAGTGGGTAATGGAAGCAGTCCCAGAATATCCCTATGTCTTCCTTTGGAGAGGTCCATGGACCTGAACACCAGTGGTTTAACAGAAGTTAGGGGGTAAAAGTAATTTAGGGCCCCCCTAAACTTTGGGAAGACACATACTGAAACTGCTTGTAGGCCCAGCAAGATCCTCTTCCACTACAATTACACTTGTGTCCACCTACCACCCCTCCTATTCAATAAACATGGAACACTGGATGGTAGAGGTGGAACCAGGGCTGTCTAGGGCTGACTGCCTACTTCATAACTGTCTGTCTGGGGGTTCCAGAGGTCTAAAACTGAACAAATCATTGCCTGATTGATTGAAAAGTGAAAAATGCCTGCAATGACACATAATAACTCCCTCCTTAATTCATTATCGCACCCACAAAGTCATCAGCTCACCCCAACACTGGATCACCTCCCCAATTCCTAGTTGATGTGTAATAATATTAAACAATTTAAAGAGAAGCAGCCTTACCAGTTGGGTAGCATCTGAATTATGTGGTCTGGCCATGCTCCCAGCAGCCTTAGGAGCCGTTGGTTTTTGTTTTCGTTTCTAGGGTTTGTCAAGAACAATTAGATAACAGGGCTGAGGCTTCCATCTCATTGTCATACCTATCAACCCTCTTTTGAACTGCCCCTCTTTTGTTGTGGCAGTGACAATATTGTAGAACCAAAATCTGGGTTGAGTTTAGGGTGGACTGGACATACCTGAAATAGGCCTAAATTTCACAAATGTTTTATTTTTTTATGATGAATAATAGGAGTCATTAGAGGCTCCAACTATCACATACAGTCATGAGGGTGAATGGATGCAAAGGAAATCAGGGAAATGGGCAGTGAGGTTGGGATAATAGGGAATAACCGAGTCTGGCTAGATAGCAAGACCTAAATATAATTATGGTGGGTGCCTAGAGGCTACTTTGGAGAAATTAGGTATGGTGCTTTGCAGAAGATCATTTCACTGAGGACCAAGTGAATGTGATTGTAGTGAACTCAAACAGTTAACTCCCCCTATGGCTCAGGAAGTCATGGTCATAGTGCATAAGGCTTCCCCTCTTTGGTTTCAACCCAGTACCAGGGGTGGATGTGGTGGGAACCTCAAGCATACGGCACCAGTATCAAGCTTTGGACCCTAAGGAGACTGTGAACCTTAGAGCTGTGGATAGTAGTCTTTGGCTTAGACCACTCACAGGATTTGTGGGTCTACATGAAAAGAGCAGCATCCCTTCCAAAGAGACAGAGGAGGATCTTAGAACTCTCAGGCAACACCCAGGGGCCACAGTCCGGAAAGAGAGGGCTCCATTTCACTAAGGTGTCTCTTTACTGATGAGACTATTCCTTTACAATTTCTCTCATACGGGTAATGGGTCTCTTATGATCCTCAGCATGTAGGCGCTCATATTGGCATTGTTCCAAGTGACGTTGGGCAGTTAGATAATCAATATGCCCGAATGCCTTCAAGCTGCTGGCAGAACATGACACTGGGCTAGAATGACAAGCCCAGAGACCCACTAGCCCAGGCAGCTGCTTCCTGACATTCACTGTTAACAAAGACATAGGAAAAAGGTGCCAGGAACGAAAAACTCTAAAAACAAAACATGTAACAAAAACTCAGAAAAAAACCTACCGCCAGCCGGACTCTGAGAAGCAGGACGCGCAGGTGTTGGGCAGCAGATAGATGAGAGCGCGGTGTTTAATATCCCAGGGGGGCAGGAAGGAAATTATCTACAAACTGACCACCTGCTGCCAATGAGAGCCTGGCAAGGCATAAGGCACGCGGAACTGATATCCACAAATGAACGTAACAGCGCTTGGACGGACCTAACGGTAACGGACCTCTTTATGCTCTAAAGAAAAAAAAATATGAAGCCTAAAATAATGGTGCAGGGTTAAAGAGACATCTCAGGGCTGTTAGAAGACAATACTGCAGCAATTCTGTTAAAGGGATAATTTAATAACCATGATAAATATGTTGCACAGACTGTACATTAGAATGGTTCCAATAAAACAGGGCATAAAACCAAATAGTAGTTTCAAACTGATTCTGCCCACCCGACGACTGAGCCCCTGCATTTCTATACAGGTGTATTCTCTAAAACTATAGCCCCATGGACATCCAGAGCTGGTCAGCTACATCTTTAGGTGGCCACAGCCAGATCAGCTTGTTTGGTGAGGTCAACAAACAAGTGAATTTGGCCCAGATTTGGTCACCCACAAACTGGACCTAATCAGGTTGGCCCAACTGATGCCTATGACTCTCGAAGTCTGGAAGTGCCCAAAACACCCAGTTAAATACTGCTGTCCATTGGCCAAACAACGGCTTGATTGGTTCATACAATGGGTCCTATGGAAACCCACTGGACAAGGAACCACGTGAACAGGCCACAGGACTTTCAAACCTGCCTGATCAATATCTGGATAATATTTGGCCAGATATCAGTCTGACAGGCCCTTCTGTAGCTCCTATTAACAGTCCAATAAGCTACTGACTTGGTCTGGAGGGACAGTGACGGCAGCATTAATCGGCCACTGTATGGCCGGCTTTATTCCACTTAATCACTGGCAAAGGGACAATGGTGAAGGGTGAGTTAAACGCCAGTTAAAGACACATTCTACATGGATTCCTAAACAGTATATTCTGAATCCATGTATAATACCCCAGAACACATGGCAGAATAAAAACAGTGTTAATTCCATGTATAATACCCCAGAACACACGGCAGGATAAATACAGCGCCAATTCCATGTATAATACCCCAGAACATACAGCAGGATAAATACAGTGCCAATTCCATGTATAATACCCCAGAACCCACAGCAGGATAAATACAGTGCCAATTCCGTGTATAATACCCCAGAACCCACAGCAGGATAAATACAGTGCCAATTCCGTGTATAATACCCCAGAACACACGGCAGGATAAATACAGCGCCAATTCCATGTATAATACCCCAGAACACAAAGCAGGATAAATACAGTGCCAATTCCATGTATTATACCCCAGAACACACAGCAGGATAAATACAGTGCCAATTCCATGTATAATACCCCAGAACACACGGCAGGATAAATACAGTGCCAATTCCATGTATTATACCCCAGAACACACGGCAGGATAAATACAGTGCCAATTCCATGTATAATACCCCAGAACACACAGCAGGATAAATACAGTGCCAATTCCATGTATAATACCCCAGAACACATGGCAGGATTAATACAGTGCCAATTCCATGTATTATACCCCAGAACACACGGCAGGATAAATACAGTGCCAATTCCATATATAATACCCCAGAACACACGGCAGGATAAATACAGTGCCAATTCCATGTATAATACCCCAGAACACACGGCAGGATAAATACAGTGCCAATTCCATGTATAATACCCCAGAACACACGGCAGGATTAATACAGTTCCAATTCCATGTATAATACCCCAGAGTACACACAGCAGGATAAATACAGTTCCAATTCCAAGTATAATACCCCAGAAGACATGGCAGTAAACATACAGGTCCAAGTGCATATATAAAACCCCAGAACACATGGTAGGTTAAATGCATGTGTATATGTATATTACCTCCCAAAACACATGGTAGCATAATTAAAGTGCCAATTCCATGTAAAATACCTCCATATTTGTGGGAAATTCATAAGTGATGGTTTAGGGAGGTTAAGCCTAGAGAGTTCTAGAAGTGTGGGGGGAGCTTTGGGCCGGATGCCCGGCCAAAGAGGTAATTTTATAAGTCAGGGAATTACCATGGTGACTCCTAATATCCTTATAAGAATAGAGGGATATTTTTTACCTTACTGTATATTTAAATGCCACTTATGTATTAAAAGGAAATATATTCAGAGATTACAGCTGCAGCACTTTCCCATCCATTACGGCATCTCCTAGGACAACTTGAAAGGGTGAAGGAGAATCGGAGGGCAAACACTGAAATTGCAACACAAAGAGATGGGAAATGAATGAACCATCATTTATGTGACCCCTTGACATGTCCCAGAATGCATCTTACCCCCAGCGTGTTTCAGCCACACAATGTCACGGAGCTGATAGGGAACAGCAAGGGCACGTATGTTCCCTATCAGACTGAAGCCCCTAATCAAGCTGATCTTATTAATGCTTATGCCATTGGGGTTCAGTGAGCCCTGGCTGGTAAAGCAAATGTATTTAACTGAGACTGTTTATCAGTCAGGGTCCCACTGGGTCCCCTCTAACTCCTGGGTCCCCCCACCTCTGTAGGTAAGACTGCTTTCCCTTGGAGAGCTTCCCTCCACCATTGCAGAAATCACACAGTGACCCAACAGACGGCACGGAATCACTTGTTTAAGGGTCCAATTACCTATATGACAAACGACCTCCATGTCACAAGATGGACGACTCTCTGTGAGATAGAGAATAAATGTGCAATAGAGAGGAACCCGTAGCACAAGGTCAGGCAAAGGGACGC
Organism: Xenopus tropicalis; assembly: GCF_000004195.4. Lineage (NCBI taxonomy): Eukaryota > Metazoa > Chordata > Amphibia > Anura > Pipidae > Xenopus > Xenopus tropicalis. Next base: position 14,846,679 of record NC_030680.2, read on the forward strand.
TCCTTCCGCTCTATGGGAAGTCAAGGCAATTCTCGGCTCTTGCCTATACCGATTCAGGACAAATGGCTCTGTGTAACTGTATATTATTATGTGCGGATATCTCTACCCATCGGCCGTAATAGCTCAATCCTGGAATATCCACGGAGCACAAAATTGCACAATTTATTTTCCTACCATTAAACAGATGTACATGGTCACTACACCCACAGTTGGTTTCAGCAGAACTGTGCTTAGCACAGGGGGTATCTATACTGCAATCTATATATATGGCAGGGTCCGTACAACTTAATAGAATTAGTGGGCCAGTTATATCTCATACAGCATGCTGGAGGGCTAGATTCCATGAACATGTTGTATAGTGAAGTCTATGGAGCCTCTGTACAGACTGGGGGCCATAAAAATACTTTGGAGGACCACGGGCCACCAGTTGGACAGCCCAGATGTATGGTATGGTTCTCTCCGTACGCTCTATATATGGCGTAGCCTAGCCAGAAACCCACATATTCACCTACTGGTCAGGTATGGGTTGAAAGTGGGTCAAACTTCCCTATGTGGGCCTACTGTTTCATACCTTTAGGGAACTATGCCCCATCTACTCCATTCAGGGCCACCATCCTACCGAGGGCCCAGACAGGTAAAAATGAAGAAGCTCAGAGGTGGAGTTTTAGCAGATCAGGGGTGGAGTTGAGTGAGATGAAGTCCTGGCATAGAGAGGCCCTATGGTTGACCTTGCCTTCAGCAATGTGCATAGTTACCCATTCCCTTCTCTAACATCATCAGAGGGCTTGAGCTTGGTTCTAATACATCTATAAAAAGTCTGTGCCAGGTTGGGCATGGAGTGGGTTCAGGTGGGAATGTTTATGACCTGGGCATGATCACAACCAAGGAATTGCTGCCTACCTAGTGGGGTTTCTAGAAAAAGGATAACTCGGTGGGGGGCATTCCACAATCTGAGCTGAGAAGATAAACAGAACTGAACACACAAAGTCACCGTGTATGTGTGTCCATGTACAGGTATGGCATCTGTTATCCAGAAACCTATTTGCAGAATATAAATTCCGAATTATGGAAAGGCCATCTCCCATAGACTCCATTATAAGCAAATAATTATAATTTTTTTAAATGATTTCCTTTTTCTCTGCAATAATAAAACAGTACCTGTACTTGATCCCAACTAAGACATAATTACCCCTTATTGGGGGCAGAACAGCCCTATTGGTTTTATGTAATGGTTAAATGATTCCCTTTTCTCTGTAATAATAAAACAGTACCTGTACTTGATCCCAACTAAGATATAATTACCCCTTATTGGGGGCAGAACAGCCCTATTGGGTTTATTTAATGGTTAAATGATTCCCTTTTCTCTGTAATAATAAAACAGTACCTGTACTTGATCCCAACTAAGATATAATTACCCCTTATTGGGGGCAGAACAGCCCTATTGGGTTTATTTAATGGTTAAATGATTCCCTTTTCTCTGTAATAATAAAACAGTACCTGTACTTGATCCCAACTAAGATATAATTACCCCTTATTGGGGGCAGAACAGTCCTATTGGGTTTATTTAATGGTTAAATGATTCCCTTTTCTCTGTAATAATAAAACAGTACCTGTACTTGATCCCAACTAAGATATAATTACCCCTTATTGGGGGCAGAACAGCCCTATTGGGTTTATTTAATGGTTAAATGATTCCCTTTTCTCTGTAATAATAAAACAGTACCTGTACTTGATCCCAACTAAGATATAATTACCCCTTATTGGGGCAGAACAGCCCTATTGGGTTTATTTCATGTTTAAATGATTTTACAGCAGACTTAAGGTATGGAGATCCAAATTATGGAAAGATCCCTTATCCAGAAAGGCCCAGGTCCCGAGCATTCTGGATAATAGGTCCAATACCTGTACATGCGTGTGTGTGTGCGATGGGCCCTTAGGGAAAAGAAATCCACAGAATAATGAAACGCAGTGGCAGCCCCGGTGCAGAAAGGTACAATTCATTCCCACATCTCAGGTTATTTGGGTTTTTCAAGAAAAGTTGGCAGAAGCCTCTGTGCTGCTCCCGCTCTGCCGCATAATTCCCCATAATCAGTGCTTATTATAGGGCTTTAGATATAATGGAACACCTGGGTCTTTCAGGGAATCATCAGTCTTGTCATGATCACTTCAAATCTATTATACAGCTCATGCCTAGGAACCAGCACCGGCCCACTGTTTCTTTAAAGGGGAACTCCACTCAAACACAACTTGAGCTTTTTAAGAAGTAAACATAATTTCAAGCAACTTTGCAATATACGTCAGTTAAAAATATGCAGCCTTTGCATGATTTTAATGTAATAATATGGTTTGAAACAATTACCTAAGCCTGGCCCCCTGTTTTTTTGCTGATTTGGCTGACTTAAGGCAGTTAATAAGTTGCTGATTCAGGAGCATCTTTTGCCACCTCTCTGCTCACTACTATCGCTAGCATCCAATTTTATTTTTTTTAACATACATGCAATAAAAATTACAATTATTAGTAGTTCCCTGCTTTTTGTTTCTGATATACCGCCCACTGATTTCAGAATATATATCAGAGCAGCTGACTTGAGATCAGAACCTGCAATCAGGTCAGGATTCTTTGCGATATTTGCAGCATTTGAATAGACTGCTGGGCCGGAGCCAGCACAGGAATGTTCCCAAGAGCCTCTGACCTTCCTGCCATGAGTATGAGTGAGGGTGTTTGCACTAATGTCCCGCTGAAGTCAATCAGTAACTATTGCAAAACGCAGATAAAAAGCGCAGTGTTTGACTTCTGAGATAATGACCCGGCCCCTGTGGCTCGCCATCGGACTGACTCAGGGCACTGAATGTTATTAATGGGGGTTAATCTTTGGCTTTGGGAATTTTTGTTAAATATTTACAGCACAGAGCGGAGATTCCATTCCTAAAGTATTTGCACTTATACAGTATGTGTGTGTGATGAATCGGAAGTTTAAGTTTCCCTTTACATTCACTTTTAGAAGTAATTCTGGCAACTGTGCCAACTTGTCCTCATGTTTGTTCAGAAGGCCACCGGAGACAAAATTTGCAGCCTGGACCACTTCCCCCAGGAACTACCTACTGTCCCCCAGTGAGTGGAACTACCCACTGTCCCCCAGTGAGTGGAACTACCCACTGTCCCCCAGTGAGTGGAACTACCCACTGTCCCCCAGTGAGTGGAACTACCCACTGTCCCCTATTGAGTGTAACTACCCACTGTCCCCTATTGAGTGGAACTACCCACTGTCCCCCAGTGAGTGGAACTACCCACTGTCCCCTATTGAGTGGAACTACCCACTGTCCCCCAGTGAGTGGAACTACCCACTGTCCCCCAGTGAGTGGAACTACCCACTGTCCCCTATTGAGTGGAACTACCCACTGTCCCCTATTAAGTGGAACTACCCACTGTCCCCTACTGAGTGGAACTACCCACTGTCCCCCAGTGAGTGGAACTACCCACTGTCCCCTATTGAGTGGAACTACCCACTGTCCCCTATTAAGTGGAACTACCCACTGTCCCCTACTGAGTGGAACTACCCACTGTCCCCTATTGAGTGGAACTGCAGCTCCTCTCCACCTCTTTATCTGCTGATACACAGCGATGCATTTCATAGTTCAGTATGCGCTGATCATTGGACAGAGAGTATATATACACCCCTGTTGATGCACCAATCATTGGCCAACATCATCAAACCTGACGATTACCAAACCAACCAATCAATACAGATGCATATGAGCCCATATAAAGGGACAAAACATTGGCCTCCCCAGGCAATACCATTCAGCTGGCTTTGACATTGATGTGCTCCTCTTCCAATGGTCCAGCATTGCCTACCCTGTGCCAAAGAGGTCATATTAGAGGATGTACACTTGTTTGGGCAGAATCAACAGCCTGGTGATCCTGGATGGGATCTTTATATATGCCCTGGCCAGCATCAGCCAGATGTTGGCTTTGCCTTCATGCAATAAGCTGCCAACTTAGTCTTTACTTAAGTCGGAAGCTAATTCCCCACCCCTGTTATAGAGAGTCTTGAGTAGGCAGCTAACTTCCGCTCCCACCCCCCAGTCAGAACTGCAGACCTGAACCAATTAATTCAAAAGAAAATAAAGACCAATTGCAACTGCCTTAGAGCATAATAGTTAACCTCATTCAAAAATGTAACAAGTTCCCTTTTAAAAATATTATAGGATGGCTATAGGTCTCTCTAGTCAACAATGCTGCTTTCCCGTTTAAACTAATTTATATTAACGAGCTTTGGTAGGGGGTGGCGGTAGATACTCACTAGTCCTCATTTTCCAGCACTGCCAGTGTGTATATTAGAGTGTAATTATAATTTGTATAAGGCAGAAGGTTTCCCCAGCTCTGGGGGAGATTATTCCTGTAGATCAAGCAACTCACTGTGCAACATCATTAGAAACGTGCCCCGGTGCCCGGTAGGCCAACAGCAATATTACATGAAGGAACATTCTCCTGACCCCCTGTACGGCTCACACTGACAGTGCCCACATCTCCAGCTACTGAGCTATATGGAAGCTGGGAATGTATTAATCTTGGGCTCCGCAGGTACCTTTCTGTTCTTCAGATTGACTGATCCTATTCTACTAGCTGCAGGGGAGCAACCATTCTCTATGGTTTTATACTTGGGATTCAGGGATGACGTGTTTGGGTATTTATTTCATTAGATACACATCCCGGTTAACAGGTGAACTGTATGAGCATTGGGCAATTAGGTCAATCAGTACTCAGGTTGGGCCAAGAAAGTAATAATTTAAAGGGAAAGTTTACCCTTAACTTTCAGCAGGTTCAGACTGGGGGGTGAAGGGCCCACTGGGGCTGCTGCCTTGGGGGCCCCACACCCTTCAAGGTGTCCCCACTGGGCGTGATCCCCCCAAAGGGGCCCCCGCCGCTCCCCCTAACCCCCCCTAGAAGGGTCCCAGTCACTGCCGACATTCTCCCCTGATCACATGTAAGTTAAACCCATCAGGAAAGGGGCACCTGCTTGTGGGGGAGCGCCAACAGGGGTCGGGTCTGGGCACTGGGTTTTGCCCCAGTGTCCCAGCGGCCCAGTCCGACCCTGACTTTTAGTATAACGCAGACAGTGATATTCTAAGAAACTTTGCAATTGGTCTTCATTTTATATTTTTTGTGCTTTTTTTATTTTTTTTTTTTAATAATTAATCCTTTTGTTTGGCATCTCCCCAATTTGGAATTTTAGCAGCTATCTGGTTGCTAGGGTCAAATATAACCTAGCAACCAGGCAGTGGCTTAAATGAGAGAATGAAATGTAAAACAGTAGTGGGACTGAATAGAAGGAGGAGTAATTAAAAGTAGCAATAACAATACAATTGTAGCCTCAGCAATATTTTTTTTGGTTGCCAGGGTCAGTAATTTCGGTAATTTTAAAGCTGAAAAGTAGAAGAAAAGGAAGGCAAATAATTAAAAAAATATATTTTTGGTATATGGACAAATTTGTATAGAATAAAAGCCTTGCAAGCTGTGGGCAAGGACAAGAAGCAACACATTTCCTAAGCAATTAAGACTGGCAAACCCACTGCGTTACTCCCCACCGATAAAATGTAAATATGAGCTGCCAGTCAAAGCGCCCTTGTAGGTTTAGGCACAATGCCAGCGGCTTTAAAAAGCCCCAAACCTGGAACTTCCCAGCAGCCAGTCGCGCCAAGAAGCCGGAACACAAAGAAATACGCTGGTTCCTGACCTCCCCCTGTATGGCGGCAGGGATGTGCAAAGCCTGTATTTCTCATTAAAAACCAGATAACCTGCTGCCGAACCCATATCTAAAGAATTCATTAAATTTACACTGATATTAAAGGGCGGCCGAGGTTATAGCAGTAGAACCATGGATACAGAACCGCATTAATATCTCATGTTGCCATCCTTCCGCTGCCGATATAAACGGGCTATTAGCACAATACAAAACTCTACTTTGGATCAGCTAAAATAAAGCAATGTGTTCTTTTAATGGGAACTCGTAGCCTTAGATCGAAGAAAACTCTTTGAGAATAATAAATTGATGCACACGAGTGGAAGGTGCCAAGCCATTCCCTGTGAATAAAAAAGATGGCAGAACAGTCCATGCCGAATAGGGGGTCTGTGTTTGTGTTCATAAGGAGGGCTACAGTCTTGGCATGGTGAATTGCTGTCTACACCTGTAACACCTGTAATTCAAGTTTATTCATTGCGCAAAACAATAAGTAACGGACTTGTACTGTGTACAATAAACAATATGGCAGCTCTTACCCATATGAATAAATATAGATATACAGATAAATAATGCCCAATGAACACAGTATGCTATAGGGCAGAAAGAGAAAAATGTGTTTTGTGCATAAAATAAGCTAACTGGTGACATTTATACCAGACTGGAAGGTTAAGGGATGAGAACAGTGGCTTAGAAATGAAGAACAGTGGCTCAGGGATGAGAAATAGTGGCTATGGGGTGGGGAACAGTGGGTCAGGGACATGGAACAATGGCTCAGGGATGAGGAAAAATGGCTCAGGGACATGGAACAATGGCTCAGGGATGAGGAAAAATGGCTCAGGGATGAGAAACACAGGGATTGGAAATAGCAGGTAAAGGATGAGGAACAGCGGATGAGGGGTGAGGAATGGTGGTTCAGGACAGGGATGAGGAACAATGAGTTAGGAATAAGGAACAGTAGTTCTGGGACAAGAAACAGTAACTCAGAGATAAGAATTAGAAGTTGAAAGATGAGGAACAATGGGTCAGGGATGAGGAATGATGGGTCAGGGATGAGGAAAAATGGATGAAAAACTGACTCAGGGATGAGCGGGTGAGAGATGAGGATCAATGGGTCAGGGAGGGAAGAGGCACAGTGGGTAAGGAACAATGGGTAAAGAATGAAGGTTGAGATATAAGAAAGGATGGGTGAGGGCTGAGGACAAACTGGTGAGAAACGAGTAACAAATGGGTGAGCGATGAGAACTGATGCCTCAGTGTGAAATAAGGAATTATTCTGGGGGGTGGAGGTTTGATGGCTAAGGCTAAGAGAAACATAAGGGCTGAGGTACCTTTCTATTTTACATATGGGCATATGGAGAACAAGGGGAGGTGCATCATCTTCAGTTTCACCCTTCAAAGCTCCCAATCAAAGATCCAGCCATCCTCCTTCAGATCACATACCAACCATCTGACTTATCCCCTCCAGATTACACATGCTCATGTCTCAGTCCTCAGCCCAATGGAGAGACTAATGTCCGAGGACAGAGGGCAAAGTGGGGGGGGTCTCAGGTGTGATGCTATTTATGCTGGTGGCACAGGTAGGGCTATACAGTTACTTGGCACATATGAGTTAATTATGGGATGGGAATATTTTAATAGCACTGTACACTATAACCCATCCCTCACTTTCCTTGTCCTTTATCACCAGCAATGAGAAATCTTCAATATGGGCACCCCCATTACAGGACGCTTGTGTCCTTAAACACAATTTGCCTTTGTCTCTTTAGGTAACACCAAAGCAAACTAACGCACTATACGGGCGAATCAGGGGCTAATAACACTGTGTTCAGTGGGTTATTTCCCTTTCGGCAGCCTGATGAAAAGGAAACCATGCAAAATGGAAAATAAATTGCAGCGAATGAGGTCTTAATTAGAGGCTCATTATGTGTTTCAGCTACTTTCACTCGGTATCCAAATCAAACAATATGAGAAAAGAGAACCTGCTCGCTGCCTGCACCTACCTCATAGAAATGAGATTCATAGAGAATTAGGAAATCCACTTATTATTCACAGTCGGTGCGTTACACGGGCTATAATGGCTTAATCGTGGAAGGATATAGTTATTCCTACACCATTCATTATTCTATAATTCCATTATTATGTCCTTTAGGGTCTCTTAAGAGCAGTGGTCCCCAACCAGTGGCTTGTGAGCAACATGTTGCTCCCCAACCCCTTGGATGTTGCTCTCCATGGCCTTAAAGCAGGGGCTTATTTTTTAATTTCTGGTTAGGAGGCAGGTTTTGGTTGTATAAAAACCAAGTATAATACCAAACAGAGCCTTCTGTAGGCTGCCAGTCCCCATAGGGGCTATTAAGTAGCCAATTATAGCTCTTATTGGCACCCCCAGGAACCTTTTTCGTACTTGTGTTGCTCCCCAACACTTTTTCCCTTTAAATGTGGTATAAAAAGTTGGGGATCCCTGCTTAAGAGAAACACTAAGGAGAATTCTCAAACCAAACACCTTGGGTGTTGCCATTGGAACCAATGTAGCTAAAAATTTCAGTTACATAGCTATAATCGCAACCATAAAGCAATGCCACATGTTAGTGTCCATAGGTATGGAGATAAAGCTCAGTCATTGGAGGGGAATGCAACTTACCATTGAGCATATGGGTCAGATGGTCAATCTGTTGCACTAAAATCTCACAAATATTTTGTGTCCCACTCCTCTTGCAGCTGCCATTACACCCACCATAAAACAAATCTGTTCCTGGGCACGGGTTTTAAATATGCTAATGTACCTCGTTACCTGGCCGCGAGCACATACTGTACGACAGAACCGTCAGCGAGAAGCCAAGAAGTCAATCAAACCAAACAAGCATTTCCTCATTAGAAATCATTTGATGAGAGAAGATGAGCAGATGGTCCTGGTTCTGGAAACAATATTAGGCACCTGTGTCATTTCACACTGTTCAGAATTATAATGCGACCCGCTGAACCCCCCCATGCTGATGCAGTTAAATAATAATCATTGCTATTCTATTCAGGGAAGTTTTATGAAGATTTGTTGCTATTAGAAATAATGGGGCCCATACCCCACACGTGGCGTTTTTCCGCTGCGTTTTTTCTCAGCCTAAAAACGCCGCACAAGCCACACAGCCCCAGACTATGGCATTTTTCAGCCTAGTACTGGTGACGTAAGCAAATCCCGTTTCCATGGTGCTAATAGTGCGAAATAGCAGAAAACGCCACGTATTTCGCTAGGTCTAGCAGCTGTCTTTGTGTATACATAGGAATACCTTACTTTGCAAATACTGGCGTATTTCGGCCTACGCTTGAAAAATCCGTGCTAAGGCGTTTTCTAGCGTATTTCCACATTGTGTGGTTTGCTTCACGTCTTTTCAAGCTATTTCTATGGATGATGATATCAGGCGTTTTTCAGCCGCCGAGAGAATTAGAAAATACGCAGCGGAAAAACGCCACGTGTGGCATCAGCCTAACAGTGCCCTTTCCCCTACTGCACCCATTGTGTGGGCTTTACCACATCTCCAATCTATGCCCTTTATGGCCACAAGCCCTGCCCCTTTTCTGAACTGCCTAGTCCAGGACCCCTACTTCTACTGTGCCCTCGACAGTACTCCCCTTTATGGTGGCAGCCCTGGATATAATCTAATGAAAACATTTGCTTTCATAGAAAGCACCTTGCTTAAGCAGTGATCTTCAATGTTTCCTACCAATAAGAGCCATTTGAAGGTTTTGGGTAACCACACAAGGCTCTTGGATATCCCCTACATCAGAGATCCCCCAACCCTTTCTACCTGTGAGCCACATTCAAATGTAAAAAGAGTTGAGGAGTAACACAAGCATGACACTGTACCTGGGGTGGTAAACAAGGGCTGTGATTGGCTATATCGTAGACCCTATATTGACTGTCAGCCTACAGGAGGCTCTGTTTGGCAGTACACCTGGTTTTTATGCAACTAAAATGTGCTAGGAATTCATTGAGGCCACTTGAAGCAACATCCAAGGGGTTGGAAAGAAGAATGTTGCTCCTGAGCCACTGGCTAGGGACCACTGCCCTACATGGACTCCCAGCCTGCAGAAGGCTGTAGACTTGTATCTTTGTATCTCACAGGCTTGTGTCTTTCAGTTTAATGTAATAAAAAACCATTTATGCCCAAGCCCAGTAACCTATAGCCTATGGTAGAGTCTGTTGCAGTCAGGCAAGGACTGGCATGGAACCCTCTATGTTTCTAAGCAAACCATGCCTGATAGAGCTGGCATCGGCAAGAGTAAATGTGCCAACTGCTTTTTTTTTACTTTTGGACCTACTCAGTTTCAACATAGACTTTCACTTTAGGTATACTCTGGGGGTACATTGTTATTCCTTAGATCCCCCTGCCCCCAAAGCTCTTCCACCATAACATTTTATTTGGTCCAATTTAACAGGATGCAATCTGTTCCGGTATCTTTCTCTCCAATACGATGTGACAGGGGCCTGTTAAAGCTCCAGCACGGATGAGCGCTAAAGCAGAGAAGAGCCTCCAGATTCCAATGGCAGCCCCTTTACTTCATTCTTATTAAATCGGTGACATTTACAGTGGGTAAACAGTCACGGTCGGGCCTGCACTTGTGAGCGCCGTACAGGGATTCGACTGCTGATTAAACCAGCTGCTCCGCTCAGAAACCAGAATGGAAAGCACTTCTATCAGCTATAGGGGCTAGGGGTAGCATAGGGGTAGCAAGTATAGGGGTAGCATGGGCCGGGGTATCCCCACCCCCTGCAGCAGCCTTGGAAACCAGATTATTGAAGAGTTATGAAAGCAAAAAAGCTGATGTGAAGACGGACTCATTTACTCTTCATTTAGTCGCTTGTTAATCATCTCTGTGTTTTCTCATCCAAATCAAATTCACCAGAACGAAAGAAGTCTCAAGTTGGGAGAAAATGTGCCCCGCGAGCAAAACAAACTGAATGTATCAGAAGCCACCCAATGAATAAATGGCCAGGGCAAAAGCAGTAAAGTAGGTTAATGAAACCCATTATATCAGGAATGGAAAAAACAAACAATGGCAGTTCGGTTCACCCAATGCCTTCAAATCAGGTGCCCATACCCGTGCAGATATTGTCTTTCTTGGCTATTAACCAGCTCTTCTGAATGAGCAACCCAATCACAATCAATTTTTGTGGACTAAGGGGGTTATGTAATAAAAGGCACTAAGGGGCTGATTTACTAAGACACGAATTTGAATCCGAATTGGAAAAATTCCGATTGGAGAACAAACATTTTGCAACTTTTTCGTATTTTTTGCGATTTTTTTCCGGCGCCTTTACGACTATTCGGAAATTGTCGCAACTTTTTCGTAGCCATTACGATTCGCTCGTATTTTGTCGCGACTTTTTCATATTGAGCGCTCGTAAGCGGCGGCCGAAACTTTCAGACTTTGCATGATTTTGGAAGCCTCCCATAGGACTCAATGGCACCCTGCAGCTCCAACCTGGCCCAAGAAAAGTCACCATACTGAAGCTTGAATGAAACCGAACGCTACGAAAAAATCGCAACATTTTGCGCAACTTTCGGAATGGCTACGAAAAAGGCGCGACTTTTCACGCAAGTTTTAACGCTACGAAAAAATCGCCAGATTTTGCGCAACATTCAGATGGCAACGAAAAAGTCGCGATAATTTTCCGAAAAAAATCGCCAAATACCGATCATTACGAAAAAAACGCAATCGGACGCATTCGGCCGGTTCGTGAGTAAGTAAATGGGCCCCTAAGTGTGCCCAGGAGTAGTAACCTATACCTACATACTGGATACAGCAAGCATCTTATAGGTTGCTATGGACTACTGCTCCTGGGAAAACTCAAGACTTTTACCCCCATATGCAATAAAAGGCACTGTCAACCAGTGCCCTCCCTATCCATGAACATTTTTATGGACTTACAAATGAAAAAATAAACATGCATTAAATAAAGATTGTTACAAGTTTTTATACTTAGATCATGAAAAATTTGTGATTATTTTGTGAGTTTTAGCACAAATAATACACAAATTGTGAAAAAAAAAAAAAAAAGAAATATGAACATCAGTAAATACCCCCCTTAGTGTAAATGTTCTGATTTCCAAAAAAACAGTGCAAAGCCAAGCAGTGTCGGACTGGGACCCCAGGGGCCCACCAGAAAACCTTAGACCTAGGCCCGCTTTCCAAACTATTTTTCCTCCTTTCCTCACCCAACCTCTTTATTCTCCTAATCTCTTTTATTTACATGCTAGCATCTATCCTTCCAACTATTTCTCCCCTTTCTTCCTATTCAGAAAGAAAACAGGCCAAATGATCAGGAGCAGGAGGGCCCACTGACACCTGGGCCCACCGGGAGTTTTCCTGGTATCCTGGTGGGCCAGTCCGACACTGAAGCCAAGGGCCGGTAACCTTCAAGTTGGATTTATAATACAAAATCAGGTTCTTCTTTACAAGACTCCAACCCCCTGCAGCTGGCTTATGGACAGGAGTGCTATTAGGCTGATTAACCTGACACCTTTCAGGCGGATTTCAGAGACGCAACCCAAACGCTACATCTATTTCCCTACCGGAGCGCCGGGGTGAAACTTTCCTCTGAGCTCAATTTGCTCTTAAGGTCTGATCTTCCCTTTGAATGAGACGGCTGCCGGCTCAGTTTCTGAATGTCAGGATATTAATTTGCCTTTATAAAATAAAAGAGTCAACAAAAAGCCTCCTTCAACGGGAGAAGTGGGAAAAAGAATGGGAAAATTACATTATTTGAGAAAAGTCGCTTTGGGAGAGGCAAATAGGGCCGGTAGCCAGGATCTGCGCAGGCAGACAGTGCTTGAGAGACTGGAGAGCTCTTCAGGTGAATGGCAACGGGAGAAGGGGTGGGGGCACCTCTGTATAACGCCACTTCCCTGCCATCAGCTCGGATGGCGGATTTCTTACATGAAAGTGGCAGATTACATTTCATGCTCACCATTATGTATATATGAAAATATTTCCTATAAACCTCAATCTTTCATGAAAGGAAGAGACTAGGTATTATGCAACACAGAGAAAGAATGTTTAGAGGCAAACAGACATACCTGTGTCACAAGTATTTGTTTACCCTTTGCCAGGTCACATGATACTTTACCAACCCGTGTTCCTTCTTTTGTTTGTTTATATTAATGCTGGCATGTTGTTTCCTTTAGGGTCATGGCACACACTTAGAATTAGATCCTTTTTCTTTACTATTTTTGGGTGAAGTTCCACTTTAAAAGCAATGCGCGCTGCCCAGAACCATATATTTAATAGAAGTGTCCCTGGGTCATTAGCCTGTTAGCAGCTGTTTGCATCTAGGACAATGCCAAGAACATGGCAGCTCCCACACATGCAGAAATACAATTCTGCTGGGAGGGAAGCCTCCATGTACAGGTATGGGATCCCTTATCCGGAAACCCATTATCCAGAAAGCTTTGAATTACAGAAAGGCCATCTCCCATAAACTCCATTATAATCAAATAATTAAAACATTTAAAACTGATTCCCTTTTCTCTGTAATAATAAAACAGTACCTGTACTTGATCCCAACTAAGATATAATTACCCCTTATTGGGGGCAGAACAGCCCTATTGGGTTTATTTAATGGTTAAATGATTCCCTTTTCTCTGTAATAATAAAACAGTACCTGTACTTGATCCCAACTAAGATATAATTAATCCTTATTGGAGCCAAAACAACCCTATTGGGGTTAATTATGGTTTAAATAATTTTTTCAGACTTAAGGTAAGAGATCCGAATTATGGAAAGACACCTTTATCCGGAAAACCCCATGTCCCAGGCATTCTGGATAACAGGTCCCATACCTGTACAATCACATACCCTATAGAGCAGGTTGTGGAACAGACAGGTTGAGCCTGAATGAGCAAAAAGGAATACAAAATGGAGCCTCTGTCTCTAATGTCCAATTGCATGCTGGGTATTGTAGTTTTATATGAATCCTAGCTGTAGGCTAAATGTTAGATACAAACTACATTACCCAGCATGCAGTGGAACAGGCACACTAGGGGGAAAAATCTTTGGCTAGTTTCCAAACTACAAACCCGCCAAGGCTCCAAAAAAATAGAGATCCAAATTATGGAAAGACCCCTTATCTGGAATACCCTTGGTCCCAAGCATTTTGGATAACTGGTCCTATACCTGTACCAAACATGCTATGCCCTTGCATTTATATTTCCCCTAAGGAAACCCCCAGTATACACTGCGTATAAACTCCGTTGAATAAAATTCCCCCAGGTATTAACACACGACTCATGCAAAGATGCACTGCTCGCAAAGAGCGATTTATATAAAAATCTTATTCCTCAAGTAATTAGGTCGCTCAGAAATTGTATGTTATTGTGAATGTACCCCTCTGGCACTGCTCGGACATTTGCCCTTGCCAGTAATTCTCCTTTCCAAGGATGCCCCTGGTATCTAGGGAGCGTGGGAACCAGCTGACAGGAAAGAAGCAACTCAGCAAACTGAAGGTTTTTGCAATTAAAGAGGGCATACGGACTGCCTGAACATTAACCACCAAGGTACCTCACACTCAGTTTCCCTCACCCAACAGACCTGTTGAATTTAGTAGAGAGGTGGGAGGAGCTAGAAGCTTTGCAGCCTTGGTATTATTATATCTTGGGCAGATAAAATGGTACATACAATGTTTTCAATGTCAAAATCCCATGACAGGCCTACAGTCAGAGAATACAAGGTGATGGCAATGGCTGTAGCCTCCATCTTGCATCTGCTGAAAAGACAAGGGTCTCTGTATAAACTAAGATGCTTGGCTTCCCATTGGCTGTGACGCATCATGTGACCTGTGCATACACAGAGACTGCCTGGATGCTCCAAGCCAGAAGCACCAGGGAGGGAAAGCTGGGGGCAATTATGTTACTCTTATATAGCAACAACATGGCCAACATACCTCATTAGCAGCCAGGGCTGGAAATAGGGGAGGACAGAAGTGGGATGTGCCTAGGCTGCAACTATTTTTGTAAATGGGGGTGCACAATTGCCCCCCACATTGTATTTCTTTATGGGGCAGATTTACTATGCAGTGTAAATTTGTCACACATCGGCAGGCTTTGCAGGGTAAAATAAACAGCATAAAAATGGCTCAATTTTTTTACTTGTTTTTTCTGCCGCTGGAACTTACGTAAAATAATGGTGTAAAATCTGGTGTTCGGACAACAAACTGCTCCATTTATTTTACATAGCTTTGTACACCGTTTTTTTTTGGCCGAATTTCATTTTACACGGCATAATAAATAGGCCCCTATTTGTATTGGTAAAATCACTGGGGGTACTAATTTATTAGACACCCCCGTGACCACAGGCCATTTAACGGGCAAGGAAATTGTGGGGCAGTCTAGGGATAACAGGTCAGAGACTATAGTCATAATAAATTACCTAATTAATTACCCAATACATTGCCCCACCCCCAGTTTGTATGAGGACACTGGGGGAGGATCAGCAATGTTTTAGGGGGCCCTGGGCTGGCTAGCAAGGTTTTATGGGGTCCCTGCCCTGGCACCAATGCAAAACATAACCCCTAGCTACCAATGTTTTAGGGGGGCCCTGGCTACCAATGTTTTAGGGGACCCTGGCTACCAATGTCTATGTGTCCTTTGTACTGATAGGAGGGGTCACTGGGGGAGGGGCAATTAAGGGGGCGGAACATGGGAGGAGGGGGGCCCAGAAAATTTCGTTGTTAGGGGCCCGGTGATTTCTGATGGCGGCCCTGTAAGGGGGTGCAGAAGAAAGCCGCTCTTGCCATAGGTTTGCCTCACTCCCACTCACCAGCGTTTGGGCTGGATTTCTATGGGCCTTTGAGGTCAGCACCACTTTCTCATTAGCTTCACATTGTCATTACAAAATACAATTAAAAGCACCAACTGCAATAAGACTACCACAACCTACCTACCAACACACCACTATTTTTGTAGTTGACCTCCCCAATTATAAACCCTTCAACTAACCGTAATGGGCAGCATGTTGGCTCTCTGCTGCCTTGTGGCGCTGGGGTCCTACGTTCAATTCCAGCCAGGTCACTGGCTAATCTGCAACAAGCTGTATAGGTTGTAAATAAAGGATAATAATATAATATATGAGTTATGTAACTGTGCTAGCCCAGCCGGCAGCAGTGCCATTCATACCTTTACCTTTCCCATTAAGAAGTATATTTATAATCCAGCAGCACCGCATAGAGCCAGATCAGTACAGGAGCGGTGAGCTTTGACAGTTATGTTTCCGGGCCTGACAGTGACAGGCTGCCTGCGCTGTACAACCCGTCGCTACATTAAAGGCAGGTTGTGTACACAAATAAGAGGCAGAAAAGGACATAATGAATGGGGGAGTGACAGCTTTATGCACTATCCAAGGCAAGGAACTCAAATACAAACACTTATAACCTACTTATCTAGTGACACATGGAGACAGTAATGAGAGCATTCCCCTTGCACACACGGTTTCACGTGTCAGAGCTGAATGAAATCCCAGCAAAACACAATAACGCCATCAACGGGAAACAACCCCCCCCCCAACATCTGCAGGAATCCTAAGGAAAGTGAGATAAGGCTGGAAGATCACTGCAACCCCAAATTCAAAATGTTAATGGAATTAAACGCAGCATTTGCTTAGCCCTTTCTGTTTCTATTACTCCTCCAGGGCTGTTACTCCACTGGCTTCTGCTACATTGTTTCAGGAGTTAGAATCAGCAGTGCTAAGGATATAAAACACCCAGGCAGACACAGCTTTAAAGGGCAATTACATTTACAAATACTTTTAAAACCATACATACATTTTATTTACGAAGGTATATTGGAGGGATATGCTCTTTATCAGTTACATTCGATTTGATTCAGGCACTTACTGATCTATATAAAGGTCCCCTGAGACAGCCATTTCAGGGGAAAATACATTATTATATTCAAATGTTATGGCGAGGTGACCCAGAAATGAATGGTTCCAGAGTGGAAACTGGTGCACAAAGTACACATGCACGGCAATCTCATGGACATAGAATAATGTTTTCTCTACAGCCCCCCAAGGGACAGCTTAAGTCAAGTCTCAGGGGGCGGTGATCAGAGTTAACCTTGTCCTCCCCTACCTGTAGGCCCGGCACCAAGACCTGGGGAGGCAGTCCACAACTGGTTAACTCCCAGGGAAATATCCCGATTTGCTAGCAAGCCAGACCCCTTCTACTGCAGAGAGAGGGATAGCACCACTTATGACTGTGGTCCAAAATCCTATGAAAAGGTTTTGAATCAGAATCCAGAACATGATCTATTCAGTGTTTGATAGACCGGTACCTGCAGACCCAGCATTTTCCTTATTACATTAAACAAAAACCCAGTGAACTGTCAGAAACCCCATTTGGGCCACTATCACTATGGTTCCTATGCATTGCTTCCAATAGTGTTATAATAAAACCAGGGGAAGAAGGGAAAGACCTCTTGGGGCCAAACAGAATAGAAACAATGAAATCCAGGGTAAATGAGAAATTATCCAGCATTCTCTTACAATCCCATAAGTAATTACTACATATATAAGATTGTATATAGAGTTGTAGCCCCAAGGTCACTTCTCAATATGAAGTCATTGTTGGCCAATGGAGGGGCTGGGTGAAGGCACCTTGATAAACACCTGGGGCAAACTGGGCCTGTCTGGCACCATAACCTGCAACTACTTTAATTATCTAAACTTGTTGGACTGGTCAGGGGAATGGCAGAAGCCTTCCAGCCATGACGGCTCATTTGGCGCAATGTTATTTTCCCTTGCTGTGCATTATGCTAATAGATTGCAATAAAACACACACACTGGCTGCACTGCCCATTTACAGAGAACACAAACCTCATCATAGAGTAGAGTTTTTATCTTCTAAATGCACATCGGATCCACCATATTGATCTGCGCAATCCTGCCCCAGCCATTGTACAGGGCCAGTGGCCCCTTGTATTTAAATCCCTAGCCCTGAGTATAGAAATGTGTTCTTAACAGCGCAGCCTGACAAAGCACCTCCATTCTGTTTTCCCAGTACAAATAAAGACTATTGAGTCCTACTAAGTTCAGTGGCCAGCAAGCCCACAGCATATCCAGCGCTGGAATGCATGACCTGTATCATCCCCTCAAGGGAAGAGTAAGTGGATCTGTCCCTACTGATAAGGCACAGGAGAAATATCTGGCTCTTCCACCTGTTTGAGCAGTCAGGGATATTTCATTTACCAGTCACTGAGTTTAAAGGGAAGATGAAGTGTAACATAGCGTTGATATATTGCCTGAGGGTAAAGCTGCTTTTATGTACATTATATATATATCTCCCAGAGCACAAAGTGAAATATTTTAAGTTGCCTGTATTTAAGCTTCCCAGGGGCGGCCATATGTTTGTTAATGCTTCAATTGCCTGCAATACTGGATTAGAAAAACAGCTGTGATTAAATAGTTAATGCATTTAATTATGAACAATGCTGGGGGTGAAAACAGGGGCCGGGTAAGATGGTATCAGACTGCTGGGGGTAAAAACAGGGGCCGGGTAAGATGGTATCAGACTGCTGGGGGTAAAAACAGGGGCCGGGTAAGATGGTATCAGACTGCTGGGGGTAAAAACAGGGGCCGGGTAAGATGGTATCAGACTGCTGGGGGTAAAAACAGGGGCAGGGTAAGATGGTATCAGACTGCTGGGGGTAAAAACAGGGGCCGGGTAAGATGGTATCAGACTGCTGGGAGTAAAAACAGGGGCAGGGTAAGATGGTATCAGACTACTGGGGGTAAAAACAGGGGCAGGGTAAGATGGTATCAGACTACTGGGGGTAAAAACAGGGGCAGGGTAAGATGGTATCAGACTACTGGGGGTAAAAACAGGGGCCGGGTAAGATGGTATCAGACTGCTGGGAGTAAAAACAGGGGCAGAGTAAGATGGTATCAGACTACTGGGGGTAAAAACAGGGGCCGGGTAAGATGGTATCAGACTGCTGGGGGTAAAAACAGGGGCAGGGTAAGATGGTATCAGACTGCTGGGGGTAAAAAAAGGGGCCGGGTAAGATGGTATCAGACTGCTGGGGGTAAAAACAGGGGCCGGGTAAGATGGTATCAGACTGCTGGGGGTAAAAACAGGGGCCGGGTAAGATGGTATCAGACTGCTGGGGGTGAAAACAGGGGCAGGGTAAGATGGTATCAGACTGCTGGGGGTAAAAAAAGGGGCCGGGTAAGATGGTATCAGACTGCTGGGGGTAAAAACAGGGGCCGGGTAAGATGGTATCAGACTGCTGGGGGTGAAAACAGGGGCAGGGTAAGATGGTATCAGACTCCAACATTTAGACCCTACATCCAAGCAAGCCCCCTTGGTACTCCAAGCCATGCCCCAATCCACCCCAAACTCTGCCTTTTTTTTAGGTCATTACTGTTACATCAGTAAAAAGGATAAAGCAGGTCATCATCAGTAACTATGGGCCCCATAATACTAATTACCACGGCTGTCCCCCAGGGTGCCCAATTATTACCAAGGCCACGCCCTTGATCTAATCGAACATATCCCCTCCCACCCCCAGCAAGCCCTGCCCCTTGCACAGCCTGTGAATTGCACCTTTCCATTTCACAGTTACATAGGGTTGAAAAAAGACCAGAGTCCATCAAGTTCAACCCTTCAACTTCAACACAAACCTATACTTACCAATCTATACTATCACATACATAAACTATATATACAACCACTAATACTAACTGTAGATATTAGTATCACAATAGCCTTGGATACTCTGCTTGTTCAAGACTCATCTCGGGGCCCACCTGGTACCTTCTATACCCCCTCAATGATGGCCTCAGGGTACAGCATCTTCCTTACTGGTCTAAAGGCCCCCATACACGGGCCGACTATAGCTGCCGATATGGGTCCCTTGGACTGATTCGGCAGCTAATCGGCCCGTGTATGGGCAGAACAGAGCGGCCTGGCCGACCGATATCTGGCCTGAAATTGGCCAGATCTCGATCGGCCAGGTTAGAAAATCCAGTCGGATCGGGGACCGCATCGGCTCGTTGATGCGGTCCCCGAACCGACTGCCCCAATCTCAGATTGTAAGCTCTACGGGGCAGGGACCTCCTTCCTACTGTGTCTCATACCACATGGCACTTATATATATATATATATATATACATATATGTATTTATTGTATTTATTTATTATATCACTTGTCCTCCCTGTGTGTAATTTTGTATTCTGTAAGATTGTACAGCGCTGCGTACCCTTGTGGCGCTTTATACATAAAGTTATACATACATACATAACCTCAAATGTAATCCGATCGTTTGGCATCATTTTTTTTTTAAGTCCCTTGCTACCCGATATCGCCCACCCGTAGGTGGGGATATCGGGTGAAGATCCGCTCGCTTGGCGACATCGCCAAGCGAGCGGATCTTATAGTGTATGGGCACCTTAAGCCACAGTAAACAAAGTGCAGGTAGCAGTTAATTAGTTGCTATGGTTTACTAGACCCGGACATTTAGATTTTCTCAAAAATATCACAAAGAAAATAATTATACATTCTCCCCTATACATTTCCCCTTTAAATGCAGCCATGCAAACCGGCCAAAAAGAGTCCATAAATCAGGAAATAGTATGTAAATATGGGAGCAGTCATGTTGTGCAGAAGCCAAATTGGAGCAGTTTACTTTATACATCTGTTCAATGCCTTCTGATTTATAGTGTGCCAAGGTGCCATATGCCTAGTGCAAAACTGCATTAAGCCCGCTCCAAATCTGGCTACTAGAACATTCTACATTGTGTTTAAAGGGGCCGCATCACAACGGGCCTCATTATATGCAGTATGGCATGGCAGCGCTTTCCTCGGATCACTTCTGCTGCTTCCTGCCGCCTCCTGCTCTCTCTCAGCACATACAGGCCCATTTAATGAAGGAGGGCCATCCCCCAGCATCACAATAAATGCCCTCTAATTTGGGCATGTTCAGAATGAGTACTTAGATAGGTATGTTAGTGAAGCCCCGCCCCCTCGTCCTGTTCAGCTCTCCTCATCTCTCTGACGACAGGATAGTCGATGACAGGGTTGCCAGGTTGGCGGTTTTCCAGCCAAATTGGGCTACTAATTTAAAGCCCTGGCAAGTTTTCAAAGTACAAATCCGCCAAGGTAGAGTTTTGGGCTATTTTTTGGAGCCTTGGCGGGTTTGTAGTTTGGAAACTAGCCAAAGTTTTTTCCCCCTAGTGTGCCTGTTCCACTGCATGCTGGGTAATGCAGTTTGTATCTAACATTTAGCCTACAGCTAGGATTCATATAAAACTACAATACCCAGCATGCAATTGGACATTAGAGACAGAGGCTCCATTTTGTATTCCTTTTTGCTCATTCAGGCTCAACCTGTCTGTTCCACAACCTGCTCTATAGGGTATGTGATTGTACAGGTATGGGACCTGTTATCCAGAATGCCTGGGACATGGGGTTTTCCGAATAAAGGTGTCTTTCCATAATTCGGATCTCTTACCTTAAGTCTGAAAAAATTATTTAAACCATAATTAACCCCAATAGGGCTGTTCTGCCCCAATAAGGGGTAATTATATCTTAGTTGGGATCAAGTACAGGTACTGTTTTATTATTACAGAGAAAAGGGAATCATTTAACCATGAAATAAACCCAATAGGGCTGTTCTGCCCCCAATAAGGGGTAATTATATCTTAGTTGGGATCAAGTACAGGTACTGTTTTATTATTACAGAGAAAAGGGAATCATTTAACCATGAAATAAACCCAATAGGGCTGTTCTGCCCCAATAAGGGGTAATTATATCTTAGTTGGGATCAAGTACAGGTACTGTTTTATTATTACAGAGAAAAGGGAATCATTTAACCATGAAATAAACCCAATAGGGCTGTTCTGCCCCAATAAGGGGTAATTATATCTTAGTTGGGATCAAGTACAGGTACTGTTTTATTATTACAGAGAAAAGGGAATCATTTAACCATTAAATAAACCCAATAGGGCTGTTCTGCCCCCAATAAGGGGTAATTATATCTTAGTTGGGATCAAGTACAAGGTACTGTTTTATTATTACAGAGAAAAGGGAAATTGTTTTTAATAATTAGAATTATTTGCTTACAATGGAGTCTATGGTGGATGGCCTTTCCGTAATTCTGAACTTTCTGGATAATGGGTTTCCGGATAAGGGATCCTATACCTGTACCTATAAATTGTAAAAAAAGCTTGCAACTTGACAGACAGTGCGTTATAGTTCAACACGACAGTTAAATCAATTAAGGTGCAAGTCAGTAGCGTTACCTTAGATTTGGGATGATAATACATCTAGTGCAGGGGTCCCCAACCTTTTTAACCCATGAGCAACAGTTAAATATAATTAAGTTGGGGAGCAATGCAAGCATGAAAGAAAGTTCCTAGGGGTGACCAATAAGAGCAGTGAATGGTTATTTGGTAGCCCAATGTTGACCGGCAGACTACAGGAGGCTCTGTTTGGCTATACACATGGTCTTTATGTCTCCAAAACTTGCCTCCAAGTAAGAAATTCATAAATAATCACCTTCTTTGAGGCCACTAGGAGCAACATCCAAGGGGTTGGTTAGCAATATGTCGCACCGGTTTGGGATCAGTGATCTAGAAGGTACCTTAGGGTGAAGACACACAGAGCTACTAGTAGCAGCTACTTGTCACGGCTACTAAAATAGACAATGCTGATCATTTACTGATAACTGTCTCTGTGTGTTTTAGCAGAGGGAATTCTCAGTATTGTGTATGGCAGGGTATTTTCTGGTGTTTAGTACCCATGAAAAAGTAGCTGCTACTAGTAGCTCAGTGTGTCTTCACCCTAAGCCATAACAGTGCCATAAAGCCTACCTAATAAGCTGTGCAGGCTCCCTTTTTGTCTGAAAGTAATATGGAAAAGTAGCTTTAAATGTGAACCTGCCCTCGTGACCAATCACAGCAGCCAGAAACCATGGTATCATAGCATATCTTTAACTCTTGGATTCACTGGTGCTCTAGCAAGGATACAGCACTGGCAGACCTGTGAATGGCTGCTACTGGAAGTATTATTACTGCTTACAAAGAAAAAGTCATTTTATGCGGAGGGTAAGGTAATGAATGATGATTAAAAGCAACTCCGGTGCCAAAGAAATCAAAGACATCTGCAAAGCCAGCTTTAGCTGTGTGTTTATTGCTTACACTCATTAACCAACAGCCCCTCCAGCCTCGTTAACACCATCATTAAGACTCAATTCCCCTTGCGAGAGCTGCGTTCCTGCCCACCGCGCGCACCTCGCAGGCCAATGCAAACAATTTAATAAGCAGACGGCCGGGCCTTCTCGCAAATTTGCAGATAAATTAAATTTAATGCCGGGAATTAAGGCTCCATGTTTTTCAAGGTGGCGTTGATAAATTAGCACTTAGAGTTGGCAAGTACCCCTATTAATCAGATTTTAAAAACCCTGCGGCTTTCACACCGTGCCCACGTACACGCCGAGCGGAGATTGGAGGGTTTGTTTTTATAACGGCACATTATGTTCCACTTTGTTCTTTCGGGGAGATTTTATTGCTCATTCTGGAAGATGTTTGTCCGTTGTCACTTTAATTCTGTAAGTAAATGTAGCTTTGTGGTAATGTACAGGCAGCACCGAATGGCCAACTTAAGTACCGGCCTGGGGCAAGATTTGACTAAATATTTTAAGCAAAACAGGAATGGCCAACTTCTTCTGGTACAGCTTTGGCAATGCAAACATAAAGTGTGGCTTTCACCATCTCACCTGCTACACTTATCTTATACCTTAATCCCACTGCTCCTATAGGCACCATCTCTCCCTACTATACCTGCTATCCCACAGCCCCAGTCCCTACCCAGAGGCTATTATCCCCCCACTGCTACTATAGGCACCATCTCTCCCTACTATACCTGCTATCCCACAGCCCCAGTCCCTTCCCAGAGGCTATTATCCCCCCACTGCTACTATAGGCACCATCTCTCCCTACTATACCTGCTATCCCACAGCCCCAGCCCCTTCCCAGAGGCTATTATCCCCCCACTGCTACTATAGGCACCATCTCTCCCTACTATTCCTGCTATCCCACCGCCCCAGTCCCTTCCCAGAGGCTATTATGCCCCCACTGCTACTATAGGCACCATCTCTCCCTACTATTCCTGCTATCCCACAGCCACAGTCCCTTCCCAGAGGCTATTATCCCCCCACTGCTACTATAGGCACCATCTCTCCCTACTATTCCTGCTATCCCACAGCCACAGTCCCTTCCCAGAGGCTATTATCCCCCCACTGCTAATATAGGCACCATCTCTCCCTACTATACCTGCTATCCCACAGCCACAGTCCCTTCCCAGAGGCTATTATCCCCCCACTGCTACTATAGGCACCATCTCTCCCTACTATTCCTGCTATCCCACAGCCACAGTCCCTTCCCAGAGGCTATTATCCCCCACTGCTAATATAGGCACCATCTCTCCCTACTATACCTGCTATCCCACAGCCACAGTACCTTCCCAGAGGCTATTATCCCCCCACTGCTACTATAGGCACCATCTCTCCCTACTATCCCTGCTATCTTACAGCCACAGTACCTTCCCAGAGGCTATTATCCCCCCACTGCTACTATAGGCACCATCTCTCCCTACTATACCTGCTATCCCACAGCCCCAGTCCCTTCCCAGAGGCTATTATCCCCCCACTGCTACTATAGGCACCATCTCTCCCTACTATACCTGCTATCCCACAGCCCCAGTCCCTTCCCAGAGGCTATTATCCCCCCACTGCTACTATAGGCACCATCTCTCCCTACTATACCTGCTATCCCACAGCCCCAGTCCCTTCCCAGAGGCTATTATCCCCCCACTGCTACTATAGGCACCATCTCTCCCTACTATACCTGCTATCCCACAGCCCCAGTCCCTTCCCAGAGGCTATTATCCCCCCACTGCTACTATAGGCACCATCTCTCCCTACTATACCTGCTATCCCACAGCCCCAGTCCCTTCCCAGAGGCTATTATCCCCCCACTGCTACTATAGGCACCATCTCTCCCTACTATACCTGCTATCCCACAGCCCCAGTCCCTTCCCAGAGGCTATTATACCACTGCTACTATAGGCACCATCTCTCCCTACTATACCTGCTATCCCACAGCCCCAGTCCCTTCCCAGAGGCTATTATACCACTGCTACTATAATCACCATCTCACATTTCTGTAACACAGAAGGAGTAAACTGGCCTCCAGGTATAATGTATTTTAGATTTCCTTCCCTTTTGAGAATTATTGCAAAAGAATAAACTATAGAAGACAGTGCCAGATACCTTACATAATTCTACCTCAGTTGCCTTCTCGAGGGTGTGTTACGTCGGAGTAAGCCAAAAGACAAACAGTAACACAATACTAAACACACATCACAATTAAAATGTCAGAGTCACAATGCAATATTAAAACAATAGCCACATTGTTGTTCATCAAAGGTGTTTAGCATGTAGTTGATAATAGGCACAAATATGTTCCCAGATACTGTGATGTTGGTAGGAACCCAAAAGGCCGGTGTTTCCCAGACTTCAATGGAACAAAATAAAGGAGAGACTTAATGGCAACGGCACAAAGTATGATTAACTGGTTTGGGGTCAGTACGCTTAAAGGGATGCTTGAGTGCTATTCTGATCCCTACTGGGAG
Organism: Xenopus tropicalis; assembly: GCF_000004195.4. Lineage (NCBI taxonomy): Eukaryota > Metazoa > Chordata > Amphibia > Anura > Pipidae > Xenopus > Xenopus tropicalis. The sequence continues at coordinate 14,872,099 of NC_030680.2, forward strand.
CTGCTATCTTGCTCCCTTCCCATTGTTCTGCTGATCGGCTGCTGGGGGTGAGGGGGGCGGGGATATCACTCCAACTTGCAGTGCAGCAGTAAAGTGTGCCTGTCTGAGCTGCTTTCAGCTAACCTATTGTTTCTCCTACTCCCATGTAACTGGAGGAGTCCCAAGCCGGACTTGGATTTCTTACTATTGAGTGCTATTCTGATACCTACTGGGAGCTGCTATCTTTCTCCCTTCCCATTGTTCTGCTGATTGGCTGCTGGGAGGGGTGGGGGGGATATCACTCCAACTTGCAGCGCAGCAGTAAAGTGTGCCTGAGTCTGAGCTGCTTTCAGCTAACCTATTGTTTCTCCTACTCCCATGTAACTGGAGGAGTCCCAAGCCGGACTTGGATTTCTTACTATTGAGTGCTATTCTGATACCTACTGGGAGCTGCTATCTTGCTTCCTTCCCATTGTTCTGCTGATTGGCTGCTGGGGGGAGGGGGGGGGGGATATCACTCCAACTTGCAGCGCAGAAGTAAAGTGTGTCTGAAGTTTATTAGAGCACAGGTCACATGGCTGAGGCACCCTGGGAAATGAAGAATATGGCTAGCCCCATGTGACATTTCAAAATTAAATATAATAAAAATCTGTTTGCATTTTCAGAAAACAGATTACAATGCAGGATTCTGCTGCAGAAGCTCTATTAACTGATGGGTTTTGTAAAAAAACATGTTTTACCATGACAGTATTGCTTTAAACTGCTATCCAGTTATTTCAATGGCAATGTGACTGAGGCACCAATAGACCCAAGAACAGCCCTGCCGCCTTGACCATTCTTAGTAATATCTAGAGTTTTTCATTATGGCCACTTTCTTCTGACCACACCCCTTCAGCTCTTAGGCCGCTACCCACCCATTCGCCGCATCGTGTATGGCAGCGTTTTTCAACCGCTGTTCCGCGGCACACTAGTGTGCCGCGAGATGTTGCCTGGTGTGCCGTAGGCAGGGCCGCAATTTTTACTTTCAAAAAAAAATCCAGGCCGTCATTGGTTGCGCCCCGTGTGTACGGGTGACGTCAGTACGCACGGGACGCAACGTTATAAAAGGGCCTGTGTGCGGTCGCGTGTAGGCAGAAGTGCAGAGGCGGCGCGCGTGAGGGGAAGACGCTGCTGAAGCCGCCGAAGAGTAAAATGCTGCTGGGCACCAATGTATTAGGGGGGGCCACGGGGCACACTGACTTATGGGGGCACTGCTGCTGGGCACCAATGTACTAGGGGGGCTGGCTCTTGGCACCAATGTACTAGGGGGGCACTGCTCTTGGCACCAATGTACTAGGGGGGCACTGCTCTTGGCACCAATGTACTAGGGGGGCACTGCTCTTGGCACCAATGTACTAGGGGGGCACTGCTGCTGGGCACCAATGTACTAGGGGGGCTGGCTCTTGGCACCAATGTACTAGGGGGGCACTGCTCTTGGCACCAATGTACTAGGGGGGCACTGCTCTTGGCACCAATGTACTAGGGGGGCACTGCTGCTGGGCACCAATGTACTAGGGGGGCACTGCTCTTGGCACCAATGTACTAGGGGGGCACTGCTCTTGGCACCAATGTACTAGGGGGGCACTGCTCTTGGCACCAATGTACTAGGGGGGCACTGCTCTTGGCACCAATGTACTAGGGGGGCACTGCTCTTGGCACCAATGTACTAGGGGGGCACTGCTGCTGGGCACCAATGTACTAGGGGGCACTGCTCTTGGCACCAATGTACTAGGGGGGCACTGCTCTTGGCTCAATGTACTAGGGGGGCACTGCTGCTGGGCACAAATGTACTAGGGGGGCACTGCTGCTGGACACCAATGCACTAGGGGGGCACTGCTGCTGGGCACCAATGTACTAGGGGGGCTGGCTCTTGGCACCAATGTACTGGGGGGCACTGCTGCTGGGCACCAATGTACTAGGGGGGCACTGCTCTTGGCACCAATGTACTAGGGGGGCACTGCTCTTGGCACCAATGTACTAGGGGGGCACTGCTGCTGGGCACCAATGTACTAGGGGGGCACTGCTCTTGGCACCAATGTACTAGGGTGGCACTGCTGCTGGGCACCAGTGTACTAGGGGGGCACTGCTGCTGGGCACAGAGTTAAATTTTTTAACATTTTCTAATGGTGGTGTGCCTCGTGATTTTTTTCATGAAACAAGTGTGCCTTTGCCCAAAAAAGGTTGAAAAACACTGGTGTATGGTGCTCCAAGTGGGATCCAGAGGTTCAGCATTAAAGTTGATTTCAGGCTCATTTACTCTACAGATAACCCTGGAACTACAGCAGGGTGACTATGATGACAATTTTCTATATACCTGTAGTACTGTGATGAGCTACGAAAGGTACGACCAAAGAAAAATGGGGTCCCTGAGGCTAAACCCCAAACCCATTGGCTGCTACTATTACTGCACCAGTGCAAACCGGGTGTCTTTTATTGCATAACCCCATTAAGTAGTCTGAAAAACAGTGGTTTTTCCTAGACTGCTCCCCGGAAAAGAATACTCGGAGGGGCCCAGTGCACAATGCAATCACTACCTGCCTACCCCTCCTGTTACGCACCCCCCCAGTCCATACCCACCTGCCTCAAGTCCACCCTTCACTTTCCAACTCCTTGCCTGCCCCTCCCTCACATCCTAGTTCTCAGGTAGGAAAGTGGGGGGATTGGGGTTCACTAAAGCTATAGAGGACGTAGACCCCCATGATCTGGGCTCCCCAGCAACTGCAGGATCTGCTTCCTCTATACTTAGGCCACTGCTAAAAACCATAGAAAAGAAAACACATAAGAGACAATGGAAACATTGGCAAGACTGAAGCTGCAGCCAGGACCACTAACAGCCTCACAGGCTTGAGAACACAGCAAGAGGGGAAATAATTATGCATTTACCTCTTTATATCTGTATTTCTATTAGGCAGATTCTAAGGGAAACAGAAAAATGTTGGATTATGGGTCTTTAGGAGGAAAAAGAATGGATGCTAAACCCGGTATTATGTGCCCTCGCATTCGTATCCAGAGAAATCTTTACACATCAAAGGCTGCAGAAAGGTTACAGAATGTTAAGCTGAAGGGGCTGAATGGCTGGAATTCTATACTGCATTAAAATAATTAACTAGGGGCCCTTTTGATTTTAATCCTGCTGTGTGCGGAATTCATCTAAAATACACCAGAAATGACTTCTATTCTTCTTTTCTGTATAATAGGGAAATATACATCTATGGCTTGTTAAATCCCCTTAAATGAGAAAGACATAAACGGAGTATACAAAACTCTCCTATATATTTGAATTTTATATACCGTATTTTTGGCCGTATAAGACTTTTTCTTCCCCAAAACTGGGGGGGGGGGGAAAGTTGGTGCATCTTATACGACAAACTGCGTCTTTCTCTATGTGCCGCGGCTCTCTGCTACATCCTCGCTTTTATAAGGTTGCGCCCGTGCGTACTGATGTCACACGCACAGGGCGCAACCTTATAAAGCACAGAAGCAGCTGGGAGCCGCGGCACAGAGAGGAAGACATCACGGGAGCCGGAGGCCGCTGGGGGGAGGTTAGGGGGGAAATGGAAGAATTCTGGGGGTGCCGTGGGGGAGCTGGAGGATGCTTGGAGGCCCTGGGGGACGCTGAAGGATACTTGGGGGGGGCCCTGGGGGAAGCTGAAGGATACTTGGGGGGGCCTGCGGGAAGCTGAAGGATACTTGGGGGGGCCCTGGGGGAAGCTGAAGGATACTTGGGGGGGCCCTGGGGGAAGCTGAAGGATACTTGGGGGGGCCTGGGGGAAGCTGAAGGATACTTGGGGGTGCCCTGGGGGAAGCTGAAGGATACTTGGGGGTGCCCTGGGGGAAGCTGAAGGATACTTGGGGGGGGCCCTGGGGGAAGCTGAAGGATGCTTGGGGGGGCCCTGGGGGAAGCTAAAGCATACTTGGGGGTGCCCTGGGGGAAGCTGAAGGATACTTGGGGGGGGCCCTAGGGGAAGCTGAAGGATACTTGGGGGGCCCTGGGGGAAGCTGAAGGATACTTGGGGGGGCCCTGGGGGAAGCTGAAGGATACTTGGGGGGGCCCTGGGGGAAGCTGAAGGATACTTGGGGGGCCCTGGGGGACGCTGAAGGATACTTGGGGGGGCCCTGGGGGAAGCTGAAGGATACTTGGGGGGGCCCTGGGGGAAGCTGAAGGATACTTGGGGGGGGCCCTGGGGGAAGCTGAAGGATACTTGGGGGGGCCTGCCGGAAGCTGAAGGATACTTGGGGGGGCCCTGGGGGAAGCTGAAGGATACTTGGGGGGGCCCTGGGGGAAGCTGAAGGATACTTGGGGGGCCTGGGGGAAGCTGAAGGATACTTGGGGGTGCCCTGGGGGAAGCTGAAGGATACTTGGGGGTGCCCTGGGGGAAGCTGAAGGATACTTGGGGGGGGCCCTGGGGGAAGCTGAAGGATGCTTGGGGGTGCCCTGGGGGAAGCTAAAGCATACTTGGGGGTGCCCTGGGGGAAGCTGAAGGATACTTGGGGGGGGCCCTGGGGGAAGCTGAAGGATACTTGGGGGGGCCCTGGGGGAAGCTGAAGGATGCTTGGGGGGGCCCTGGGGGAAGCTGAAGGATACTTGGGGGGGCCCTGGGGGAAGCTGAAGGATACTTGGGGGGGCCCTGGGGGAAGCTGAAGGATACTTGGGGGGGGCCCTGGGGAAGCTGAAGGATGCTTGGGGGGGCCCTGGGGGAAGCTGAAGGATACTTGGGGGGGGCCCTGGGGGAAGCTGAAGGATACTTGGGGGTGCCCTGGGGGAAGCTGAAGGATACTTGGGGGGGGCCCTGGGGGAAGCTGAAGGATGCTTGGGGGTGCCCTGGGGGAAGCTAAAGCATACTTGGGGGTGCCCTGGGGGAAGCTGAAGGATACTTGGGGGGGGCCCTGGGGGAAGCTGAAGGATACTTGGGGGGGCCCTGGGGGAAGCTGAAGGATACTTGGGGGTGCCCTGGGGGAAGCTGAAGGATACTTGGGGGGGGGCCTGGGGGAAGCTAAAGGATACTTGGGGGTGCCCTGGGGGAAGCTGAAGGATGCTTGGGGGGGCCCTGGGGGTAGCCTCATTATGTGCGAGCCCAGAGACAATTAACTTTATACAGTTGATATAAAATATTTTACTACAGTATTTGGTTCAGAATCTTTTTTTTCTAGATTTTCCTCCTTTAAAATTGGGTGCGTCTTATATTCCAGAGTGTCTTATAGGGCGAAAAATACGGTATATTAAAAGGAAAATAGCTCAGCAGAAGCAATTTATATGGCAGCACCACCTGGAGAGGACTTGCCTATAGATTTACAAGCATCCAACACATCCTTTGCATAGAGTTGTTGTATGACCAGATGTAGAAGACCACACCAGCTCCATAAAAATGGTACGGTCTTGGCATTTACATCAAGTACCCCTTTAACAAGAGCCTATAAAGGTAAAGAGTAGCACAATGTAAGATAAACCCTAAAGCGAAAATTCAATGACAGTTTTTTTGATTGACAAATGTCTTTCCTGTGAGGTCGGACTCCAGAGATTTTCATTTTGAACCAACGAGCCTACACAGTCGATTTGCCCTTAGATCTTCGTGCAAACCCCACTCCCAACTGATGAGGTTCCTTCATCGCAACACTGGAGATAAGAGCCTCACATACATATTCTATGAGCTTTGCCGCTGTAGAAGTGTTAATCACCTCATTTCCTAATAAAGTCTCCCACATTGAGGCCCCTTGAACACTTTCATCTGTCATTTCTTGTGGTTTAAAGGGACAGTTGACCTCTCTTTTGAACATTATGACTAAGACAACCTACATTGGAATATTCCTATGTACATCCCCAAACCAAGGGATAAATAATGAAGCTGCTCCTCCCCTTGCTGCTATAACAGCCTCTACTCTTCAGAGGAGGTTCCCACTAGATGCAGAACATTGTTTTTTTTCAAAGGTTTATTTATGCATTTGTAACATAAAACAACATAAAACATTGACATTGGTTCTACAAGCGTGTTCTTTTCATGCCAGGATATAAACGGTAATGTCTTACTCGGGATAGTGGTCAGATTCCTGTTAAAGAAGGGAAGGATTTGGGATTACCGGCAGAGGTTCAAATTCCCAGGGAGGACCATGTGGCGTTATAGATGCAGAACATTGTTGGTGGGATTTGCTTCCACTAATATGTAAGTAGTTGGGGGGGGGGGTCATGTCAGCATTCAAATGTATCCCACAGGGGTTCAGTTGGGTTGTAACCTTAAAGTTTGCCTTCACTGGAACCAGGGGGCCTAGCCCAATCCCTGATAAGAAACCTAAGCACCTTATTCCTTCTCCAACAAACTCTACAGGTAGCCTTTTCCTGGTATCCACCAAACTGAGACTCATCCATCAGACCACTAGATGATGAAATGAATTTCCTCACAGCTCTATACCTTTGCTTCTACTCTTTGGAGAAGGTTCCCACTAGATGTTGGAACATTGTTGGTGGGCTTCACTTCCACTCATACTTAAGAGGTTGGGCACTGACCTTGGGCATTAAGCCAACATTCCAATTTATCCCACAACACTTCAGCTGGGTTGAGGTCCGAGATCTGTGTAGGCCAATCAGGTTCTTCCACTCCCAGCTTGACAAACTTATTTTCTATCAAGCTCACTTTGTGTATGAGTTCATTATTGTGCTGAAACAAAGTAGGAGTTTTCTAGTGTGTCAATGAATTGAAGACCACAGTCTTAAAGTTTGCTTTCAATGGAACCAGGGGCCCTAGTATAAACCATGATAAGAAACAAGCTTTGGACTGGGAATGAAGCCTCATTCTGCTTCATTGCTGGATCCATCAATGATAGAATTTTACAATATACAAAAAAAATTGGGTAACAAAAATCTGTTGGCCAACAACTGGATTACATGGGTGCTGTGCAGATCTGTTAGCATGGCCATTTATGTGGTACAGCCCCGAGCTGTGAGTGCCAAAAGGGGTGAAACTTATGGGGAATTGAAATAGGTTGCCTGAAAGAGGTCCTACACGTGGCCAATTTTTAGTTTTTGATTGTTCAGAGTTATCCAGGAAGTATTATTCCTAGTTCTCTTAACACAGCAGCAACCATGCCCTTTTCCCTACTGGTAGATAGTTTTATACCAGGGGTCCCCAACCTTTCTTATTGGCGAGCCACAGTCAAATGTAAAAAGACTTAGAGAGCAACACAAGCACCATAAAAGTTCATGGAGGAGCCAAATAAGGGCTAAGATTGGCTATTAGGGGCCTCTATGCACCCTATCAGCTTACAGGGGGCTTTATTTGGTAGGAAATCTTGTTTTTATTCAACCAAAACTTGCCCCCAAGTCAGGAATTCAAAAATAACTCCCTGGTTTGGGGGCACTGAGAGCAACATCCAAGGGGTTGGGGAACAACATGTTGCCCCTGAGCCACTGGTTGGGGATCACTGTTTTATACCAAAAGGTGTCAACCCTATTGCCCCCCTGGCAGCCACCACCTCAGCTGACATCAGGGGGGAGATGGGCTCTGGGGACATTATCTCTCCAACAAAGGGGTAAGCTACAAATAATAAGTTCCGTGCACTGCGGTGCCGAATTGTGACCCACACCCAAAGTTGTGCCAAACCTGCCCTACCTCCATCACTAGTGGGCTCCCCTGTTTTAAACCACTGTACAATGTATATGGTCACAAAATCACACTTTTTCCTTGCCATTTACAGATTCATTATAAATATATATACATTCCACCCTCTCGGAGTCATCAGTTGGGTTCATATCGGTGTTTAATTGGATTTCAGCTTTTATTTTGCTTTGTTTCCCCATTCGCAGCTGCTTCCCGAGAGGTGAAACAAGGATCGATCTGTAGCGACCCCAGAGATTTCTTTCTCTATTATCTCATTTCAGGATTTATTGCCTTGTGTGGAGGGAGGGGAAAATTGTAAATCTCATTCAAGTGAGGCTATAAAAATATATAAAGATTTTTTTTATATATAACTTTTTTAACAAACCAAACATGAAATAAATCCGTGCTAGCAATATGCGCAGTACTCAGGATGTTGTTGAACTACAAAACTACGAAAACCTTGATTTTTCAGCTGTAGGAGCTTGCTGGGAGCTAAGATATCATTAAGGCTCATTTACAAGTGTATGTACAGTGTGCACTTTTCGATGCAAGTCGCCATGTATTTTCCCCCAACAATACAGTGTTTTTTTCCTGTAATTCAAGCATAATTGTAAGGGGAAGATGCATTTGCTGCAATTTCGTCTAATACATTAAAATGCGCTTTGATGGGAATCTGACAAATTGCCAGAATCGAACTCCTGCCAGAATTTCTGTGCGTAAATCTTTGGGTGCAGATACGGTGCTACTGACCTTCCAGGGAAGCGTGACAGACAGGGAGGCTTTGGGCGCAAGTATCTTTGATGAATGGTGCTGGTTGGCCTTGGGCACAATGGTGGGGTGGCACTGGGCACATACCTACTCTGTCACCTACCCCTAGTTCAGCCCATTATGCCACCACTACACGCTAACTGACATTGGGGTGAGGTGTCTGGCCATGTTGGCTAGGGTGCCTGGATGGATTGGGCCAGCACTGCGTCACACAGTGAACCCTACTGTTTCAAGCTGCCTGGTCACATACCCCCCCCCATGAGTGTGTTATAATATCCTATAATGAAAACCGCAGCAGAAACAGCCCCTACATTTCCTCTTAGCCTGTACAGAGAGATACCATAAAACTATGGCAGCATAGGGATTCCCCTGTACTAAGCACAATTCAGCAGGAACAGCCCCCTAAGTTTGCTCATAGCCTGTACAGAGAGATACCATACAACTATGGCAGCATAGGGATTCCCCTGTACTAAGCACAATTCAGCAGGAACAGCCCCCTAAGTTTGCTCATAGCCTGTACAGAGAGATACCATAAAACTATGGCAGCATAGGGATTCCCCTGTACTAAGCACAATTCAGCAGGAACAGCCCCCTAAGTTTGCTCATAGCCTGTACAGAGAGATACCATAAAACTATGGCAGCATAGGGATTCCCCTGTACTAAGCACAATTCAGCAGGAACAGCCCCCTAAGTTTGCTCATAGCCTGTACAGAGAGATACCATAAAACTATGGCAGCATAGGGATTCCCCTGTACTAAGCACAATTCAGCAGAAACAGCCCCTACATTTGCTCATAGCCTGTACAGAGAGACGCAATAGGATTATACCAAAGGTACGGCTCAGTACTATTATCCAGGGAAATGCAAGTAAATAGCAGCGCTTTAATCAGCAGATTATACTACACTGAATCCTATTATAGTACAGAAACACTTGTGCTAAGGCCATTCTCCTATTATCGTGTGATTTTGCCGTACAGAAGGGATTTCTATTTCATTTACACTATAATGAACATTACAGCAATGTGAATCAGGCAACACTACTACAGTGTTATTAAATATATATATTTTCAGCCAGATATTGGCTGGGCAGGCTGGGGGGGGCATACATGGACCAATAACCTGCCAGCATTTAGCACCCATGTATAACCTTTATTCAAAAGCCTATTGTGTACTGGAGACTGGAGCCCCCTTCCTGAATGGAGCTTGCTTAGATATCAATAAGGCAACATGAAAAACCCTATAGTCCATTGATAACTATCACCATTCTGGACTGGGTCTTAAAACTAAGGGATACACCCAATCCAGGATTCAGGATTCGGCCAAGATTTAGCAAGATTCGGCCAAATCCATGGTCCTGGCCAAACCGAGTCTGAATCCTTAAAATCATGTGACTTTTCATCACACAAAAAGTTAAAAATGTTTTCAGCGCATGGTTCTTTTTAACCCCTCTATAGCTTGATTGACATTTGCAAATTAGGATTCGGGTCGGTATTCAACCAAATCTTTCACGAAGGATTCGGGGTTCGGCCGAATCCCAAAATAGTGGATTCGGTGCATCCCTACTAAAAAATAGGCCCTGGCATTTAAAGTACATGCACGTAGGGACCTATTATCCAGAATGCTCGGGACCTGGATTTTTCCAGATAAGGGATCTTTCCATAATTTGGGTCTCCATACCTTAAGTCTGCTAAAAATAATTTAAAAATTGAATAAACCCAATAGGGCTGTTCTGTCCCCAATAAGGATTAATTATATCTTAGTTGGGATCAAGTACAGGTACTGTTTTATTATTACAGAGAAAAGGGAATCATTTAACCATTAAATAAACCCAATAGGACTGTTCTGCCCCAATAAGGGGTAATTATATCTTAGTTGGGATCAAGTACAAGGTACTGTTTTATTATTACAGAGAAAAGGGAATCATTTAACCATGAAATAAACCCAATAGGGCTGTTCTGCCCCAATAAGGGGTAATTATATCTTAGTTGGGATCAATTGCAGGTACTGTTTTATTATTACAGAGAAAAGGGAATCACTTTCAAAAATTAGAATTATTTGGTTATAATGGAGTCTATGGGAGATGGCCTTTGCGTAATTCGGAACTTTCTGGATAACGGGTTTCTAGATAAAGGATCCCATACCTGTACACAGAGGCCCAAACAGCCCCCCAATAAATAGTGAGTGTCTATGTCATCTTACAGCAGCCCCTCTGGCACTTGCCAGAATCCACAGATTGCCAGTCCGGCCTGTTCACCAACCCCAAGGTTAGGGGTCCCTAAAAAGCTTGCTTTGGTATGATCACCCCACCCCTCCAGCCAACAGAACGGGTACAAAATGCCTTGAGTGGCACATGACGGACAGGAACCAGCAGTTGGAACAAGTTAAATTATACAAACACCCAAGTTCCATTATTATATTATTGACACCTCAGACAGACACATTGTAGCTCAAAGAATTGCCGAACGTCTCGAGGAGGCGCGGGTGGGAGCGCGCTGGCCCAGCCAGAGAGGACGGAACAATGCACATCACTCACTTATAATATAGGTGACGGCAGGACTGTGGCGAGAAACATTACTCGAAAATTGGCTTGCGTTATTTCTCTGCAGAATGTGTGATACGTATTTAATGGTATGAAAATGAGATCTCCCCGGGGGCTATTTACAAAAAAGGCACTTGCTTGGGTAGAAATTATACACAGACTGTTGTAACTGGCAGCTTCGGCCTTTTTCAATACAATGGCTGCCTCTAAGGGGCCGCAGCATGAACCCCACAACTAATGGGGAACTTTAGGCACAAAGAATGTGGGAAACCTCAACAAACACATTAAAAATATATCCCTTGAAAGTGCAGGCAGCACAGCGGTACCCAGACTACTGGCATAATTAGACAGTTGCCCCAGTACTAGCATAGTCTCATCATGAGTGACAACAAGAGATCCTCTATATATAATCTGGCAATTGAGCAGGGTTGGCCTAAACCACAGCTTCAGGCTGTCCAACTCCAGAACTTAGGGTTCTAAAACTCCTAGCCCCCCCTTCCCTTAGAGTTTCCTCCTTTGGTAAGGGCACCCCTTAGTTTATAATAAAGTTCCAGGTATAGGAAACATTGGCGTTTCATACATTTAGCCATAGATTCAAAAATATCAAGAAGTAGGGTTGCCAATTTTCTGTTTGTGGCACTTCAGGCAGGCAGTGGCATCACAAGGGTGGGGCAGAAATGACACAGGGTGGGACAAGTGATGCCAGTGGCGGGACCGTGACTTTGGGCGACAGGACTATGATGTGATAATTGGCTAAACACCATGTCAGTCAAGAAGAGTCCTGTCTGGATTTCCTAATTTGGAAAACCGGTCAGGCAGTTTTGACCCAGACACCCTGGAAACTGGGCTATCTAGGTCAAAACTGGACAGGTGGCAACCCGACCAAGAACAGCATTTCTTACCCTAGCTGTCCTTCAACATGGGCTTCCAAGTGACCCTAGAAGATAAGCGTTTCCTCCAAATCTACCCCAAACTAATCATGAGGTTGTACCCCCCGCCATTGCTCTATGCCCCTAGTAAGGCGAGTCCCACAAGTAGAAGACCTATACTGTAGAGCAGGGGTGCCCAACCAGTGTATCAGGGGCAACATGTTGCTCACCAACCCCTTGGATGTTGCTCTCAGTGCCCCCAAACCAGGGAGTTATTTTTGAATTCCTGACTTGGGGGCAAGTTTAGGTTGAATAAAAACAAGATTTCCTACCAAATAAAGCCCCCTGTAAGCTGATAGTGTGCATAGAGGCCCCTAATAGCCAATCTTAGCCCTTATTTGGCTCCTCCATGAACTTTTATGGTGCTTGTGTTGCTCTCCAAGTCTTTTCACATTTGACAGCAGCTCACGAGTAAGAAAGGTTGGGGATCCCCGCTGTAGAGTGTCTAAGAGTAACTTCATGCCTTGCTTTTGGGTGCTCATCAGCTCTGATACATTCTCTGGAGATAGAGGAAAGAGATCTGCAACCAAGTATGGTCATACAAGATTTCTTGCAACTCATAGGAAGGAGCTCTAGATTGGGCAACCAGGATACAGTCACCACCTTGCCCTCATGTAGCCATCTTGTCCTACTATACCTTCTATACTTCTCTCTTCCTACCTTCAACTTCTCTCAACCATCGTAAGTCAGAACCCATTTCCGTTCCCTTTTATTCTTTTTTACTATTAAATGACCTTTATAGGTCCCGGTTAGAAACATACAGTGGCAGAGGAATGAGGAACCCCCAAATCTATTCTATCCTAGATCTCCATCTTATCTTCTTCCACCCCTGTCTAAGATATCAAGGGAGATAATGTATCTTCTTAATCATGTTAATGGCAGGGATACACCAGCTGTGTCTCTCTCGCCGGCTACACAATACATCTTGTACTAATGACATTGATGAATAAACTGAGGGTGATCCAGTTCATTTGTCCTTGGATCACTTTAGGAATCTATTGCATGTAATTATATTATATATATATCCTCCATATAGCCCCTTCATCATGCAACGTTCAGAATCCTAAGCGCAGAGACATGAGGCAGCTGTGACAAATCTGGGCCAGAATGTTCCCAAATAACATGGTTCTATCACTAAGGGAATACGAGACAGCTCTGTGTGTGCCTTTAAAAAGGACATTATCTGTTGGATTTATAGGGAAATATGGAAGGGGGCGCTGCAATACCCACAGATTGGTACATCCATAATAACCAACTCCCAGGGGCAATGCCTAATTTCCTGATCAGTGACCCGGGAAGCTGACTACAGTTCAAGGACAAACTGGTATAAAGAATGGCAAACTGTGTTCTAGCTGCCCGTATGTGGCTTGCCGGCTTATTGGCCCAACTGTGGGGTAAAAATGACAACCGGGCTTCTTCAGTTGGGAAGAATGGAAAGCCCTGTTTTGCGCTGGGTGGTACACTGCATGATCCAATAGCTGGCACGTTGGGCCCCTCAGCAGTGACGGCCTGGGGGGGGGGGCAAGGTTACCCGAGGAGCAGCTGGTGGGGGGGACAAGGGCCCAGGCTAGGGGTAGGCAGACAGAAGAGGGACAGAAGAGTTACATGCCCAACAACCACCCACTATTGGACCCCAGGCACGTGCCTCTCCTGCCTACCCCAGTTCCGGCCCTGTCTACAGGGCCGGATTTCCAAATTGGCTGCCCCGAGGCCGCCCCCAGTAGCACGCCCCCCCCAAGAGTGCGCATGCGCGATACAGGGGGAGAGGGGTTTCCGTGCGCAGTGGGCCAAACTTGGATACGGAGCAGTGGGGAGAAGTCCCCCCAATGCTCCGTATGGGTACAAATCTTTTTAGATTTTGGTGCGGCGGGGTGGCATGCCGCCCCCAGGTTTCTGCCACCCTAGGCCCGGGCCTTTGTGGCCTCTCCACAAATCCGGGCCTGCCTGTCTATAGGCATTGCCACCTGGCTACCTTGTACCCAAAGGCTCTGCATTCTGCCCTTAGCTTAGATTTCCAGTCTGGCACTGGAAGAAGTAAATAATACAGAATATCAGAACCTAAATCAAGAGCGAGGTGCAGTACACTGGAGAAAACCCATGTAGCAACTCCAGAAATAATCACACAGGCAAAAAAGTGTCTGCACACTCAAAAATTGCAAAAGAAAAGAAAATTTTTTATTAAATACAAAACATAGAAAATAAAGCCCAACGCGTTTCAACCCAATAATGGGTCTTTTTTTTAACTTTTTTGTCCCTGATGAAGACCCATTATTGGGTTGAAACGCGTTGGGCTTTATTTTCTATGTTTTGTATTTAATAAAATTTTCTTTTCTTTTGCAGTTTTTGAGTGTGCAGACACTTTTTTGCCTATGGCACAAGAAGAAGAGCAGAGCCAAACCCTCGGCACAAGTGCACAAATGAGCCCCTTAATGCTCTATCACTGGGGTCCGGGGTTGTAGTAATGACCCCTACAGGGTGTAACTATATGCCTGTGGTTCACCTGTGGCACCATTTCTACCACCCCTATCCCCTCCCCCCCAAAGCTATCAGTGCATCCCTAGGGTATCACATTGCCCAGATAGACATGGGATTGGACACACAGCACCTCCGGGCAGCCTCGGGCTCCGATACAATGTTAATGTGGAACAGAACCACGGCGTCTCCATTGTGCCACTCGCTGTCTGCCTTCCCCGGGAACAGAGCAATGAGCGCTAATACGACTTTATTCACGCTGATATCAGAACCGCCTATCACACAGGGGAAACCCGCGGTGCAGCAAGGAACTCAGCAGATGCCGTTCAAGCCTCACACGAGCTGAGCCCTGTCATCCATTAACTTTCCAGTCAACCTTGGCTAATACGCCCCGCGTAGGAAACGCTGGCAGCTTGTCTCATAGGTGGCGGAATAATTAACAGACAAGGCATTCCTCGGCAGGGGCCCCGGCCCTGGGATACATTATTCCCTCACAATTAATCAGGGAAACCAGCAGCGGAATGTACCTTAATCCTGAATGAAAGAGCATTTTCTATAGGCTCCTGTGATACTGTATGCAGCCTGCACTGCCTTTCAGCAAGTGATCATGTCATTATTTGCCTTTTCTGCTCATTCTGCATTATATTAACAGGGGGTTCTATTCAATAATGCCAGCCATACCCACTGACTGAGGGGGATCCCTTATGATCCTATAGATCTGGCAGTGAAACCCCCATTTAATATGGTACGCTCCATATAACAGCCAATCAGCGATTGCCATTTCAGGGGTAACAGAATCAGAGTAGGAGACATAAGTACCGTTTCCCTTTCAGTATTTCCATGGGGTTGGCATTCTGAGACCAGAAATTTAAAAACCTACAGGTTAAAAGATTCCCGTTTAAAAAAAAAAAAAAAGATTTTTGCGCTAAAAATGGAAAATACAAAGCGATTAACATTTCAGTATGGTAATATCTGCAGATGGCAAGTTTAGATGGCATTATAAGGTGGCAGCAAAGTGTTGGGTGTATAAAGGAATGTATTCTCTTCTTGGAGCGAAGGCACTGAACTGG
Source organism: Xenopus tropicalis (assembly GCF_000004195.4). Lineage (NCBI taxonomy): Eukaryota > Metazoa > Chordata > Amphibia > Anura > Pipidae > Xenopus > Xenopus tropicalis. The sequence continues at coordinate 14,887,483 of NC_030680.2, forward strand.
GGCTTATTAAGGCAGAAACTGCAGATACTTTATATACCCTTATAATGAGTGCACTGCGTCTCTGTACTGCCTAAAGTACTGAGTCTCCACAGGCTATTATCCCCCCCCACAGTCCCTTCCCAGAGGCTATTATCCCCCCACTGCTACTATAGGCACCATCTCTCCCTACTATACCTGCCATCCCACAGCCCCAGTCCCTTCCCAGAGGCTATTATCCCCCCACTGCTACTATAGGCACCATCTCTCCCTACTATACCTGCTATCCCACAGCCACAGTCCCTTCCCAGAGGCTATTATCCCCCCACTGCTACTATAGGCACCATCTCTCCCTACTATACCTGCTATCCCACAGCCCCAGTCCCTTCCCAGAGGCTATTATCCCCCCACTGCTACTATAGGCACCATCTCTCCCTACTATACCTGCTATCCCACAGCCACAGTCCCTTCCCAGAGGCTATTATCCCCCCACTGCTACTATAGGCACCATCTCTCCCAACTATACCTGCTATCCCACAGCCCCAGTCCCTTCCCAGAGGCTATTATCCCCCCACTGCTACTATAGGCACCATCTCTCCCTACTATACCTGCTATCCCACAGCCACAGTCCCTTCCCTGAGGCTATTATCCCCCCACTGCTACTATAGGCACCATCTCTCCCTACTATACCTGCTATCCCACAGCCACAGTCCCTTCCCTGAGGCTATTATCCCCCCACTGCTACTATAGGCACCATCTCTCCCTACTATACCTGCTATCCCACAGCCCCAGTCCCTTCCCAGAGGCTATTATCCCCCCACTGCTACTATAGGCACCATCTCTCCCTACTATACCTGCTATCCCACAGCCCCAGTCCCTTCCCAGAGGCTATTATCCCCCCACTGCTACTATAGGCACCATCTCTCCCTACTATACCTGCTATCCCACAGCCCCAGTCCCTTCCCAGAGGCTATTATCCCCCCACTGCTACTATAGGCACCATCTCTCCCTACTATACCTGCTATCCCACAGCCCCAGTCCCTTCCCAGAGGCTATTATCCCACTGCTACTATAGGCACCATCTCTCCCTACTATACCTGCTATCCCACAGCCCCAGTCCCTTCCCAGAGGCTATTATCCCCCCACTGCTACTATAGGCACCATCTCTCCCTACTATACCTGCTATCCCACAGCCCCAGTCCCTTCCCAGAGGCTATTATCCCCCCCACTGCTACTATAGGCACCATCTCTCCATACTATACCTGCTATCCCACAGCCCCAGCCCCTTCCCAGAGGCTATTATCCCACTGCTACTATAGGCACCATCTCTCCCTACTATACCTGCTATCCCACAGCCCCAATCCCTTCCCAGAGGCTATTATCCCCCCACTGCTACTATAGGCACCATCTCTCCCTACTATACCTGCTATCCCACAGCCCCAGTCCCTTCCCAGAGGCTATTATCCCCCCACTGCTACTATAGGCACCATCTCTCCCTACTATACCTGCTATCCCACAGCCCCAGTCCCTTCCCAGAGGCTATTATCCCACTGCTACTATAGGCACCATCTCTCCCTACTATACCTGCTATCCCACAGCCCCAGTCCCTTCCCAGAGGCTATTATCCCCCCACTGCTACTATAGGCACCATCTCTCCCTACTATACCTGCTATCCCACAGCCCCAGTCCCTTCCCAGAGGCTATTATCCCCCCACTGCTACTATAGGCACCATCTCTCCCTACTATACCTGTTATCCCACAGCCCCAGTCCCTTCCCAGAGGCTATTATCCCCCCACTGCTACTATAGGCACCATCTCTCCCTACTATACCTGCTATCCCACAGCCCCAGTCCCTTCCCAGAGGCTATTATCCCACTGCTACTATAGGCACCATCTCTCCCTACTATACCTGCTATCCCACAGCCCCAGTCCCTTCCCAGAGGCTATTATCCCCCACTGCTACTATAGGCACCATCTCTCCCTACTATACCTGCTATCCCACAGCCCCAGTCCCTTCCCAGAGGCTATTATCCCCCCCACTGCTACTATAGGCACCATCTCTCCATACTATACCTGCTATCCCACAGCCCCAGCCCCTTCCCAGAGGCTATTATCCCACTGCTACTATAGCCACCATCTCTCCCTACTATACCTGCTATCCCACAGCCCCAGTCCCTTCCCAGAGGCTATTATCCCCCCACTGCTACTATAGGCACCATCTCTCCCTACTATACCTGCTATCCCACAGCCCCAGTCCCTTCCCAGAGGCTATTATCCCCCCCCCCCCCACTGCTACTATAGGCAGCCCAGTCAGTACAGCTTGAACCCCACAAAGACAGCCCTGGCCCCAGAATCCTTACTCTGCCTCAGTAATAATTAAATTGTTTGACAACTCAGAAAGCCAAAAGCTAAGAAAGAGTTGGAGGGAATTCAGATTCATTATTGCGAGATTTCTAGAAACCCGGTGAATGGAAATGGAACCAAATTTAGCAGAATCACAAAGACATCAGACCTGCCTCTGCCAGTCGCTGCTTTTGAGGAATCGGCGGAAAGTAAGAGATGCCTGCAGAGGATTATAATGAGCCACGTCAGAATGAAAACACTTTTTTTGTGAAATAAAGGAGGTTTCAGTTAATACACTTTGTAATTTTTTTTAATGATGCAGATGTTTCACACCCCCTTATTATCAGCAAGTTTTCATTTTTTATTTCTGCGGTGTAGTTGCCTGGCAACCAGTGTGCTTTCCTGAATTCCTGGGGGGGGGGGGGGGAGGCAGTGGGGGCTTCTGTGATTGCTCCATATGTATATATATATATTTGTGGTCACAACACCATGCCAAGAGGGGAGTCCTGGGAAGTTTCCTATAAAGTGCAATTAAAGGGGAAGTTAATCATATTTATAAGCAGAATAATATTTATTAATGAAATCATGTATTTCTGTTATCTATTATATGTTTATAAATATAAGGGTCATTTATAACTGCTTCCTTAGGAGTGCTAAGCAGTGCATAATTGCACCCCCATAGTGCCCATTCTGGTGCAAGGTTCTGCTCTGAGGGGCAGGGGGTGAAAGGGTTAATGTCTATATGTCTCTGCCCGACCTTCATGGGGCATGTATTCACCCCGGCAGCTGTAAATCACTTAGCATGGGGCACAGCAGGGCGCAAAGTGCTCACAAGTATTAAATGCCCCTATATATCACATCATATATGGTTGCTATGGGTTACTAGACCTGGTTGCAACTAAGCTAATTTAATAACATTCATCATATTCCTGCTGGCTTTGCCCCTTTATTTGTAAAAGGAGATTTTGGGTAAATTCATGAAACCTTTGCTTCCTCGAATCTGATCCGTGTTTTGACTGCATTTAATCTTTAACACTGGCAAAGGTGCTGTTGCCAGGCAACATCAATGTGCAGTATGGGGGTGTAAAAAGGAATGGCCCCTCCTTATTTCATTTAAAGATTTTTATTTTTATTAAATCGATCATTTTATTATCTTGATCCCTGGTGGGACAAGACGAACCCTGAGTAATCGGATTATCTCTATAGGGTATGGGAATTCAATTAGAACGACCCATTATCACCTTTATTAATCATATTGCACTTCTTTTATTAATTACTAAGCATTCCCCCGCGGCACGGCACAACAGGGGCGAATTACTGCTGGGAACAGATAAATACGGGAAATTGATAGGTAACATATAGATACAAGCCCTGCACACAAGAGCTTACAATCGACTCATTCCCAGACAAAGGCTGAATGGGGCAGTGGTTGTCTAATAAATTTGCTTTGGAAATAGGAAGGTGCTCCCTCAGCACAGGGGGACGTAGGCAGCCACTCCTGTGTCGGCTGATGGGGGTGAACCCATAAAAATAAAGATGGCCAAAAATCCTCAGATTTTGTTGAGCTGTTTGGCCGATTTTGAGCATGCTGCCGAGCCTGTTGGGCATGAATGGCAGGTAGGGGGGGTCTTTTAGACCAACAATCCTGTGATCCTGGGGGGTCCACGGCTCTATAGCTTGACTTCACATCCTGCGCTTAATATTCCTTACCAAAGTCGGCCCAAATGATCAGAACAAATTAAAGGTGGCCATACACATCTATGACCCCCAGCGGCGTAACTTGGTCGTTCCGGGCCCCCCTGCAGAAAAATTCCCCAAGGGGGCCTGGCGTGACCAGTCCTTCCTCCCCCCCTCCCAGCCATTTCACGCTGCACCTCCTGACCCCGTGCCACCATATTTAAAGGTAGGAGAAGGGCCAGGGTGGAGGGACGATGGTACAGCAGACCCTGCGGTCTGGGCCCCCTTGCAACCATGGGGTCTGCTGTATACATAGTTATGCCACTGATAGCCCCTCATATGGTACCTGTCAATCAGCACGCTAGCCAATCGGGCAGGGTAAAGTGTATGGCCCCAGTCAGATGTCATTCCATACAGGATAACATTGATTGCCTACTTTTGTAGAGTGTAAGCTCTTTTGGGCAGGGCTTCCTTCACCTCTTGTATCGGTTATTGATTGCTTTATATGTTACTCTGTATGTCCAATGTATGTAACCCACTTATTGTACAGCGCTGCGGGATATGTTGGCGCTTTATAAATAAATGTTAATAATAATAATACTCACAAGGTAACATGCAAGCAGCCAATCACTTGTGGCAATTCATTGCTATGCAGTTACCAAGGGGAAGGTTCATTTCTGGCTTGTAGTAGACTGTCCAAATGAATCTGCAATTTTGCCCTTGTGCAATTTAGTTTGTAAATCCCCTGTGTTCCATTTTCTGTTATCTCACTGGTATAAAGATGTGAAAAAACCCTATTTTTGTAAATAAGCCCCATGTCGCCACGTGTTCCAAATGCTAGTAACAATAGCAGAATACAGCCCCCCAGCCCCCTCTCCTTACGGAAATCAGCAAATGGCACTGGTAAACAGTTACACGCAAAGTGCAGGCCAGGAAAGGGTTAAAGGGTTGGCTATTAAAGAGAAAAATAATTAGGCCTCACTTATCTTAAGGCAAATCCTGCCTTTCTAATTGGATTTTTTTTTTGTACCAGTTTTATCCATAAATAACTCTTCGGTACCAAAATAGAAACACTTCTCAAGAAAATCTCAACCTGAGCTCGGCGACAGGCGATTATCCAGGTAGGAAAGCAAAGGCGCATATTGTGACTCCAGAATAACCGTACAGGTGCGGGGGTTACGCCCCCCGCCATTCTGCTCTTATCGTCCTAATATGAGTATAGGAACGTGAAGCCAAAGCTGCTGGGTAGTGCACCCGTTAAAGGGACATTACACAATAAATTGCTAGGTTCAGTATTGCCTGTTCCAATATGTTTATATATTGGGTATAGTTACCCTTTACATTACTCACACAGTAATCATTTCTACCCTAGGGAGGGCATACAAAAAAAATGCAACTTTTTAAATCTGCCACTTTTTAAATAACCGCCACTATGTAGTACTAGTTGTTCTGGGTCCTTTGGGTCAGAGTCTTTTGAGGGAAACAACAAATCAAACTGGGTCTTCCGCGACAGCAGCCAATCTGCCATCTGGGGACTGCAGCCAATCTTACTGAGCCTTCTGGGGACAGCAGCCAATCATAATAATTCTTTTGTTTTTCATTCAAAATACCTCATAGTAGATTTTAGCATATAAGTGGGAATTGCCATATTGCTCATCTGAGCAGCAGCATTAATCACTAGGAGTGCTCTGGTACAGCCTATGGAAACTGCCTGAGCCGAGACACCCAAAATAAGGCAGTCTCACCCACATGGACAAGTGAAAAATCATTATAATTAATCAACGCTGTTTTTGTGCTTGCAATGAGGAATGCTCACTTGGGGAAAGTGCTTTCGGTTTCTATTTTTCTGCTTGTTGCAGAAAGGCCCTAAGTTTCTGCCTGTTAGTAAGCTTCTCTCTACTTCCTAGGAGAAGAGAATACTTTCTGCTTGTTAATGGCAATGTTTTCTTTCTGCTTGCTAGGAGAAATGCTTAAACACTAATTTACAATTTTTCTGTCCGATGGGAGTTACAGTTACTTCCTGCTTATTACTAAACAATAATTTTTTTCTGTTTGATGGGAGAAATGGTTATTTTCTGCTTGTTACTAAGCAATATTATGTTTCTGCAAAAGGAATGTCAGAGAACTACCTACTTCCTGTTTAGTAAGTTATGTTACTTCCTGCTTGTTACTAAGCAACACAAATTTTCAGATGGATGAAAAAATGCTTACTTCCTGCTTGTTAGTAAGCAATACTGCTTGTGGTGGAGATCCTAACATCCTGCCTACTAGTTAGCTTAGCTATTTTTCTACTTCCTGGGAGAAGCGCATACTTCCTGCTTGGTACTAGCTATGTTTTATATTTGCTCGCTGCATCACTATGCAATACTGTTTTCCTGGTTGCGGGAAGAAATGCATGCTTCCTTGTTACTGAACAATATTATATTTCTGCTTTCTGGAAGAAATGCTTGCTTGTTACCAAAAAGAAGATTCTGTTTCTGTAGAAATGGTTACTTCCTGCTTGTTACTAAACAATACAATTTGTCTGTTCTATGGGAGAAATGGTTACTTCCTGCTTGTTACTAAACAATACAATTTTTCTGTTCTATGGGAGAAATGGTTACTTCCTGCTTGTTACTAAACAATACAATTTTTCTGTTCTATGGGAGAAATGGTTACTTCCTGCTTGTTACTAAACACTACAATTTGTCTGTTCTATGGGAGAAATGGTTACTTCCTGCTTGTTACTAAACAATACAATTTTTCTGTTCTGTTGGAGAAATGGTTTCTTCCTGCTTGTTACTAAACAATACAATTTTTCTGTTCTGTTGGAGAAATGGTTACTTCCTGCTTGTTACTAAACAATACAATTTTTCTGTTCTGTTGGAGAAATGGTTACTTCCTGTTTGTTACTAAGCAATATTACATTTCCTCTTGCCAAGAGAACTTCCTACTTCCTGCTTATAATTTATGTAACCATGAAAACCAATCAGCATGAATAGCACTGATTACCCCTCCATCGTACACAGGTCCCAGGCAAATGTGACAAAAAATTCCCTAAAAACAAACCCCAAACCCCTAATTTGCATATGTAAATTGAGAGGAAAAATCACCCTCAGTTGTCCAGTGATCTAAAGTCACATGATACTAAAGGTTCACATTCTGTAAATTAGTTCATCCATACTAACGAGTGAACAGCAGAAACCAGATGGGTTTTCACTTTAACCCTCATGTTTCCAGCCAGCCAACCAATAGGAACAAGTCTGATGCTCCTCCCATCACTATATGTCCAAATCCCTCCTCCAAGCGCATCCAAGAGCACCTGCTCCCTACACACTAATGACCAATAAGGGTTAACCCCATCCTAGCCATGTTTCTATAGCTGCCTGCCCTTCAGCACATGTATGTTTCTATAGCTGCCTGCCCTTCAGCACATGTATGTTTCTATAGCTGCCTGCCCTTCAGCACATATATGTTTCTATAGCTGCCTGCCCTTCGACACATGTATGTTTCTATAGCTGCCTGCCCTTCAGCACATGTATGTTTCTATAGCTGCCTGCCCTTCAGCACATATATGTTTCTATAGCTGCCTGCCCTTCAGCACATGTATGTTTCTATAGCTGCCTGCCCTTCAGCACATGTATGTTTCTATAGCTGCCTGCCCTTCAGCACATATATGTTTCTATAGCTGCCTGCCCTTCGACACATGTATGTTTCTATAGCTGCCTGCCCTTCAGCACATGTATGTTTCTATAGCTGCCTGCCCTTTAGCACATATATGTTTCTATAGCTGCCTGCCCTTCAGCACATATATGTTTCTATAGCTGCCTACCCTTCAGCACATATATGTTTCTATAGCTGCCTGCCCTTCAGCACATGTATGTTTCTATAGCTGCCTACCCTTCAGCACATATATGTTTCTATAGCTGCCTGCCCTTCAGCACATATATGTTTCTATAGCTGCCTGCCCTTCAGCACATATATGTTTCTATAGCTGCCTGCCCTTCAGCACATATATGTTTCTATAGCTGCCTGCCCTTCAGTACATATATGTTTCTATAGCTGCCTGCCCTTCAGCACATATATGTTTCTATAGCTGCCTGCCCTTCAGCACATATATGTTTCTATACCTGCCTGCCCTTCAGCACATATATGTTTCTATAGCTGCCTGTCCTTCAGCACATATATGTTTCTATAGCTGCCTACCCTTCAGCACATATATGTTTCTATAGCTGCCTGCCCTTCAGCACATATATGTTTCTATAGCTGCCTGCCCTTCAGCACATATATGTTTCTATAGCTGCCTGCCCTTCAGCACATATATGTTTCTATAGCTGCCTGCCCTTCAGCACATGTATGTTTCTATAGCTGCCTGCCCTTCAGCACATATATGTTTCTATAGCTGCCTACTCTTCAGCACATATATGTTTCTATAGCTGCCTACCCTTCAGCACATATATGTTTCTATAGCTGCCTGCCCTTCAGCACATATATGTTTCTATAGCTGCCTACCCTTCAGCACATATATGTTTCTATAGCTGCCTGCCCTTCAGCACATATATGTTTTTATAGCTGCCTGCCCTTCAGCACATATATGTTTCTATAGCTGCCTGCCTTTCAGAAGAGATGTAGCGAACTGTTCACCGGCGAACAAATTCACGCGAACATCGGGTGTTCGCGAACGCGTATGTTCGCGAACTTTCAGCGTATGTTCGCAGTTTGGGTTCGCGCCGCGTTTTCCGCTGCGTTTTTTATCGTCGTAAAAGTATTGTACAATATGCCGCACAAGTCACACATGGCGTTTTTCCGCAAATCCCGTTTTCATGGTGTTTAAGCGCGACATAGCAAAAAAGCTGCGTATTTTAGCTAGAATAGCTTGCGTTTTTTGCGCAACTCTGTGCCAATAAAGTATTTTTCAGAGAAGTTTTTGCCCTTGATCCCCCTCCGGCATGTCACTGTCCAGGTAGTGGCACCCTTTAAACAACTTTAAAATCAGTTTTCTGGGCAGAAATGGCTTTTCTAGGTTTTAAAGTTCGCCTTCCCATTGAAGTCTATGGGGTTCGCAAAGTTCACGAATATTCGCGGGTTTTGGTGTATGTTCGCGAACATGTTCGCGAACTTTTTTTTTAGGTTCGCTACATCTTTCAGCACTTTTACGTTCCTATAGCTGCCTGCCCTTCAGCACATGTATGTTTCTATACCTGCCTGCCCTTCAGCACATGTATGTTTCTATACCTGCCTGCCCTTCAGCACATGTATGTTTCTATAGCTGCCTGCCCTTCAGCACATGTATGTTTCTATACCTGCCTGCCCTTCAGCACATGTATGTTTCTATACCTGCCTGCCCTTCGGCACATGTATGTTTCTATAGCTGCCTGCCCTTCAGCACATGTATGTTTCTATAACTGCCTGCCCTTCAGCACATGTATGTTTCTATACCTGCCTGCCCTTCAGCACATGTATGTTTCTATACCTGCCTGCCCTTCGGCACATGTATGTTTCTATACCTGCCTGCCCTTCGGCACATGTATGTTTCTATAGCTGCCTGCCCTTCAGCACATGTATGTTTCTATAGCTGCCTGCCCTTCAGCACATGTATGTTTCTATACCTGCCTGCCCTTCAGCACATGTATGTTTCTATACCTGCCTGCCCTTCAGCACATGTATGTTTCTATAGCTGCCTGCCCTTCAGCACATGTATGTTTCTATACCTGCCTGCCCTTCGGCACATGTATGTTTCTATAGCTGCCTGCCCTTCAGCACATGTATGTTTCTATAGCTGCCCGCCCTTCAGCACATGTATGTTTCTATACCTGCCTGCCCTTCAGCACATGTATGTTTCTATACCTGCCTGCCCTTCGGCACATGTATGTTTCTATAGCTGCCTGCCCTTCAGCACACGTATGTTTCTATAGCTGCCTGCCCTACACATGAGACTTAATATTGAGATCTAATTACAGCCCCCACCATTTAATATTTCACAAGGGATCATGGGAAATGCAGTCAAGGAAAAGCAAGGCATGTGACCCAATCCCAGCTGAGCGGAGAAAGTTCAATTACAACACGCGAAGAGAGTGATCCCATGAGTCAATATCCAACTGAAATTCTGATATGTTGTATTTACCCAGGGAACCTGTGCAAACACTGTGTGCCGGCAGCATCGGGGGGACTTTAATCCCCAAACACTTCATTTCATTTGCACTTGAATCAACTCAGGCACAAGTCCCAGCATTCCCAGGAACCCGACTGCCGGGGAATCTGCCAACCCAACACACCGGGATGGTTACTGGCAAATTCCAAGGATCGTCTCCGATATCCATTCATTCAGAAGTGACAATGGCTTTAGAGTTACTTGCGAGAGTAATTGCTCCTGAAGGCAGCGTCCGACTGGCTGTTCCTTTCCCTGAAACAATGTAGCAGAAGGCAGCCGCCTAGCAGAGCCGGTGAGGAGCTCTAGTTACACTGTATCAAGAGACAGAACCGATAAACAGAAAGGGATAAACAATGGCTGCTTTCCATTGCAATTACAGTCACGCATAACTTGGAAACCATTGGACATGTTTAATGAATGTGCGCAGGAAAGTCGCTTCGAATGACATTCTCTTTCATTCGGCAAAAAAACTGCTGTTGGGTGAAGTTGCCCTTTAAGCCATGGACAATATCACTTTCACCCACGCTCTCCGAACCCCAGATATGAAAGCCCAGCTTGTCAGAAGAAAGAGCTAGGTGCCCTATGTGGTTCTTCTTCTACTGTACATGATGGGCAGGAGAATATAGTAACCAACAACAGAGGTTCAGGCACACTTCCCAGCATGCTTAGCGAACAGGGTGATCTGGCCAGTGCAATGTTACATTAAAGGGGATGTAAACCCTGCTGCACTGCTCAACCACACTGGCTGGACAATAAATTCCAGAATAATGTAACATATAATGAAGGGTGAGGCATGCTGGGAGCTGTAGTCCAGCAACATCAGGGTTGTATTCTTAAAGCAATATTGCACAATAAAACTTTTCCCAAATCCCCACAGCCAGCGACTGCTTTAAAATGCAAAAAATCCCCCAATGAGAATCCCAGCTGATCTGTATAAATCCAGCTCCATGTTCTCTGTTCCTGCAATTGGAGTTGGGAGCATTAAACCCAGTTTCCCAGCACTGAACAAGTCTGCCCTTATCCCCATGTCTGATTCCTGTGCCATATAATGAGGGGAAAATGCCATCATTATCTCTATATGTAAGGTACCAGCAAGGGGCCTGACACAGTGCTGGGAATCAGCATTCTCATTGGTCACTTCTTCTGCATCTATAATGAAGTTTTTTGTCAGTAAAATTCTCATTGGTAAATTTTTTTGCATCTATAATTATGTTTTTTGCAATTTCTATAGCAAACCTAGGGGGAGCTTCCAACACACAGCAATTTCTATTACTTCAACAACAATATTAGTTTCCTTGCTGAATATACTGCCCAGCCCCCTCAAGCTGCTATTAACACTTTCAGTAACCTAGAAACTCCGAGCCCGGCATGTGATTAGAAGACCTTACAGTGATTGACAGAAGGGGTGTGCTACCCTCTGCACAAGAGAATTCTGGAAGTACAGGTATGGGACCTGTTATCCAGAATACTCGGGACTTGGGGTCTAGATAAGAGATCTTCCCATAAGTTGGATCTCCATAGCTGAAGTCTGCTAAAAATCATTTAAATATTGAATAAACCCAATAGGGCTGTTCTGCCCCCAATAAGGGGTAATTATATCTTAGTTGGGATCAAGTACAGGTACTGTTTTATTATTACAGAGAAAAGGGAATCATTTAACCATTAAATAAACCCAATAGGGCTGTTCTGCCCCAATAAGGGGTAATTATATCTTAGTTGGGATCAAGTACAGGTACTGTTTTATTATTACAGAGAAAAGGGAATCATTTAACCATTAAATAAACCCAATAGGGCTGTTCTGCCCCAATAAGGGGTAATTATATCTTAGTTGGGATCAAGTACAGGTACTGTTTTATTATTACAGAGAAAAGGGAATCATTTAACCATTAAATAAACCCAATAGGGCTGTTCTGCCCCAATAAGGGGTAATTATATCTTAGTTGGGATCAAGTACAGGTACTGTTTTATTATTACAGAGAAAAAGGAAATCATTTTTAAAAAAATTTCAATTATTTGCTTATAATGGAGTCTATGGGAGATGGGCTTTCCGTCATTTGGAACTTTCTGGATAACAGGTTTCCGGATAAGGGATCCCATACCTGTGCAGGTATCTAGTGACTACGGAACAACTAGAGCCTATCATGATAAAGGGTCAGACTCTCTTTTACCAGCAGTCCAAGCAAAAGAAATGATCCGGTTACTCTGCGGCGACTACGACTGTCACATCAAGCTGGCCACAGATTTAGGGGGGGCATCTGAAGCAGTTGCAGATTTTATGCCCCCTGCAATTTCTATTACCTTCTATTTCCCTGCCAGATATACTGCAAGTACAATTAACAGTGACTATGGAAGATCTAGCGCCTATCTTCATAGAGGGTCAGGCTCTCTTATCAATGTCCTGGGCAATATAAATCATCTGGTCATTATGCAGTGACTACAGATGCCATATCAAGCTGGTCACAGATTTAGGGGGGCACTGTAAACCTCCTGACCCCCAGCAATTATTACACCATCAACAATATTTGTTTCCTTGCTGAATATCCCCCCCCAGCTGCCCATACACGTTTCATTAACGATTTTCTACCCGATGCTGGATGAGAAATCACCAGATATTACTAATAATAATTCAAATGAATGAACAATAATAATATTATTATTAATAATAATTTGACAGATTTGTTGAATCGCACTGAAATCAGTCATTAGGGAGAGAAAAATCTTAAAGGGGACATACAGTATAAGATCCTCTCGGGTCCCTGTCCGTGTTTCAAATGAGGGGTGGGCGTGTCCACTGCCTGAAGCACAGAAGGAGGGGGATAGCCAATCAAAGCCCTGAACTCACACAAGCAAAGACAGGCTTCAGTCCCCTATCAGGTCAGCCTAACTGCTGATTGGTTCCCATCCTAGAGTGCTGAGTGCCGCTGGCACCACTGAACAGCATGGCAAAGGAAGTTGAACCTATGGGTGGGGCTAGTGGGATTTTAGGAGAAAATTTTAATAAATCAGCCCCAAACACTACTTTTTAAAGAACATTCCTTCTATATTTAGAAGAGTGCAATTCAGTGGCACAATACTGATTTTCATGCAATATGTCCCCTTAAATGTGTATGGGCAGTTCTATCTCAGTAACCTAGTTACGTACTCAGAGACCAGAGTGATTGGCAAAGGGATGCTGGAATTTGGGAGGTACTGGATACAGAGAGACTATGGAAGATATGGATAGTGCCTATCATGATAGAGGGTCAGGCTCTCTTTTATTAATGGTCCAAGTAAAATAAATAACCCGGTCATTATATAAGGGGGGATTTAGGGGGATTTTGGAAGTACATGTAGCAGGGACTATGGATGAACTGGTGCCTATGGGGTCAGGCTCTCTTATCAACACTCCAAGCAAACAAGGTAACCTGGTCATTCTGCATTAACTACTCATTCCACATTAACCTGGCCACGGAATTAAGGGTCTACAGACACCTACTAATATCTGTGCCCCCATTAACTATATTATAGAGCCCCTAAGGGCTGCGCTATGCTGAGGAACAGAATATGGAATAGCTAGCGCAGCTCTGTGAGGTCCCACACTCTGCACAGGGTGCTCCGGCGCCTCTTGGCCCCAAAGCTGACAGTCAGCCTCCCTTCCCACTACTTACAACAAATGCAGCCGTGTACAGATGAATTATTTATAAGGGACATACAAAAGCGTGCATAGGAAGATGGCTGGCAATTATAATGTGCTGATGGCAAACAGAAATAGGAGGGGTGACCTAAAATTTATATTAACAAACACTAACTCCCCACCCCCAGTATAAACTCCACGTTAGGGTTAAATCATCACACTTGGGGGTAAGAAATGCTTAGGAAATTTTTTTAAAATGTAATTCCAGGAATTTGGATCTGCGAGTTACTAATTGTTGTTGAACTGCAACTCTAAATGCGGTGCTGGTAGGATGTTGGGACTTACAGCAGAATGACAGCTGGAGGGCTTCAACCCCTAATGTATACATTAACATATCCCATTTGTACATTTAGCAGCATTGTTGCCCAAGCCGACCCTGTACAACTGGGGGTGGGGGGCAAAACCCTTTATGTACTACCTTACAACCTGCCCAGCAAGGCAATTGGAATTCCTGCAAAGCCAGAGACAGAGCCGGGTATCTGTAAGGAGATAGCAGCCAGCATTGTGTTCCACTGAAAAGAGATAGCTGTGGGCTGTCACCATACACTCCCCATGTCCCCTAATTAATTCCCTCACTATAATGCACTTATTCACTAGTGCCCTGAGCTGAGCAGCACCCACAGGACAGGTGTGACCCATTTTCCCTGGTCTGAATCCCATGGGCTGCCCTATAGCCTGGATATAGGGACCCTATCAGGACTCACCCCCTGCTATAATCCCATGGGCTGCCCTACAGCCTGGATATAGGGACCCTATCAGGGCTCACCCCCTGCTATAATCCCATGGGCTGCCCTATAGCCTGGATATAGGGACCCTATCAGGGCTCACCCCCTGCTATAATCCCATGGGCTGCCCTATAGCCTGGATATAGGGACCTTATCAGGACTCACCCCCTGCTATAATCCCATGGGCTGCCCTATAACCTGGATATAGGGACCCTATCAGGGCTCACCCCCTGCTATAATCCCATGGGCTGCCCTATAGCCTGGATGTAGGGACCCTATCAGGGCTCACCCCCTGCTATAATCCCATGGGCTGCCCTACAGCCTGGATATAGGGACCCTATCAGGGCTCACACCCTGCTATAATCCCATGGGCTGCCCTATAGCCTGGATATAGGGACCCTATCAGGACTCACCCCCTGCTATAATCCCATGGGCTGCCCTATAGCCTGGATATAGGGATCCTATCAGGACTCACCCCCTGCTATAATCCCATGGGCTGCCCTACAGCCTGGATATAGGGACCCTATCAGGACTCACCCCCTGCTATAATCCCATGGGCTGCCCTATAGCCTGGATGTAGGGACCCTATCAGGACTCACCCCCTGCTATAATCCCATGGGCTGCCCTATAGCCTGGATATAGGGACCCTATCAGGGCTCACCCCCTGCTATAATCCCATGGGCTGCCCTACAGCCTGGATATAGGGACCCTATCAGGACTCACCCCCTGCTATAATCCCATGGGCTGCCCTATAGCCTGGATATAGGGACCCTGGTACCTATCCTGTAAAGTACATTTATCCACTTGGCTCCAAATAGCCCCACTCACTAAGTGCCAGCTGTTAACCCGCAGGCGTTATTAGTATGGCAGCTGGAAAAGTCTTCCGGGGTACAAGGGGTTAATGGATCACTTACCTTTGCAGGGGGAGAAGCCTCTCATCGGAGCAGGAGAAAAGTCCAAAAGGAAGGAGTCCTGGGGAGCAGAAAGTGAGTCCTGTGTCCGCAACTCCAAGATTGGGGTTCCCCAGTTGGTGGGTGTCCTGGTAACGAGGGGTCGGGGATCCCCCCAGTTGTGAATGGATCGGACGGAGGTGCCAAAGTGGCTGCTCCCAAGGAAACAGTTTGTGCCGAGAGGAAAGCGCAGGGAGACCTGAGTCGGAGGCGAAAGGGAGGGAGGAAGAGGAGGAGGAGGAGGCAGCGCTGGGGGAGCGCAGATCTTCTTTCTATTCACCTGGCTGCTCTCCTCCCCATGGCTCCGCTCACTGGCACGGCTGTGGCACTGCCCTCTCCCGCTTGCCAGTCAATGAAACCCACGCATGTAGCTTATATGGAGATCGCTGGGCAGGGGGTGGAGAGGGAAAGTAAAACACCGTTTAACCCTGTTTAGCCCAGTCCTGAATCACAGGGTAAGCAGAAATGCAGAGCCCAGAGGGTATGAAAGGTACTGCCGGTATGTTCTGCCCATGGTACTCACGGTAGGTAACGCTGTATACAGGAACATTCCGTATCTGGGGCTGGAGGGGCGGGGTAAAAGTCCTAAAGTGCGCGGAGGTGGGCCAAGGCTCCGCGCAATTGCGCAATAACTTCACTTCCACTGCCGGCCTGTTGGGTGCGCTCTTCTCTCTCGTCATTGGTCATTCTAGAGACAGCACTGAAGTGCATTATACTTAAGCAGCGACTCATCCATTAAAAAGGGGAGGTTACTGTAAAATTAACTTTTGGAGTAATAAAGACAGGAATGTTGGATGGCAGTTGGTCGTCTTTATTTGATTTATTTTTTTAATTATTTCCCGTTTTGGTTGTATATAGGTTGTATGTGGGTTATTAACCCTAACAAGTCAGGAGTAAAAATAATGGGACCCCCATAGCAAGGCAGGAAGTAGACTTGCCCATTTGGGGGGTGAGGACATGGCAGAATCACAAATTAAATACAGATACATACAGAAAAGGTAGAATTTTTTTAATCATGTGACCCAAAGTCCTGTGATTGTAAGGGTTAAGTGCAGTGCAGACATTTGGGTTCACCCATTTGGGGGCAGAGAGGGGTGCATGTATCAGGGAAGTCCCAGCTGCTGCACTTTATTAGCAAAGTTATATAGTAGGGCAGGTCTACTAAATCATGAAAAATAAATTCTGATTGCTTTCCCTTTTTTTCAGGAAAAAATGACACAACTCAGACTTCGCTTTGTCCTTGCACCAACTTTATGCCCCACAAAAATGAGCACAAGGTTCCCCATAGGCCTCCAATGTAATAAAAATTTCCAACTGAAACTTCCAACTTTGCTGCAAAAATGCAAAAGAAATGCAACTTTCCCTTAAAAGTGAAAAAAAATGTCACTGATATTATCTAAATTTAACTTGCCCTTTAGTATTGTCAGGGCTGGACCCACTAGGGCCCCCAGAGAAAATACAATATAAAACCTACTTTCAGAAAACTGGGCTATAGAAGGTCTAGTTTACTCTATTATAGGCAAGAGGGTGTTTGAGCACTGGGTGGGGGTGGGGGGGGGGGAATTGCACCCCATTATGGCCAATGTAAAGAGCACTTGTGACTGTAGCTTTATTGGGGTGCAGGCTGAGCAATGGGCACAGAGCTCTCAGGTGCAAGGAGCGACGGTTATTAATAATAATATTGTAGCTATCAGGCTGTCAGGGGATGCTGAGAGTTGTAGTTAAACACTCAGAGATGTAATATAATAATAATGAGCCCCCCCCCCCCATGCACAACCCTGCTTCCAATGCTCCCCCAATGCCTTTTTATCTAATAAAGCAGATTTCCAGTCCCAGCTTGTACGCAGGTGAGTCAATTAGCCTGAATGAGCCTCTCATCGAGCTGATATTGACCGCCCTGCGCCCCGGCGAGCATGTCTTTAATATGCGGCGTGTTAATGGCTCCCTGGTAAGTACATTGCGCTGGAACAGCCAGTGACTCAGCCTTCGCTTTCATGTGCGGCGGGAGATGGAGCAGTGTGGGGCCCCTGTGCCGCTGTACTGTATCCTGCAGCCCCCTCACTGCTTGGGAGGTACCACATCTGCCTGTGTGTGAATGCAGCACCAGTACTGTAACTGGGTCAGAACAAAAAAAAACAAAAAACAATATATTTGCTCAGTTGTTGCGGGACTACTAATTCCATTATACAGCTTAAAGCATGCTGGGAGCTGTAATTCAGCAACATCAGGGTGGAATGCTTAAAGGGGACCTGTCATCCCTAAGAAATCATTCATAATTCTTTTCTATTGTGCCAGCCAGGTAAAATAAACTTTACTTACCCTTTATCAGTTTCATAAATCTTGTTTTATTGTGTTTTGAAAATCACAATCGCGGCAAGCAGGCAGGCACCATTTTGCAGACACTGTTATTCAAGGTTTGGGTCATCCCCCAAATCTTGTTTATGCCCCAGAATGGGGGACCTGATGCCGATGCACAGGATACACAATTATAGAGGAGGGAGGGGGACATGAGAGGAGCGCAGTGAGATTTAGGAAGTGCAGAATGGAAAGTGAAAATGTCTGACCCGCCTCTGTGCCTGAGGGATAGAGGCGGGGCAGGCAACACATGATTGACAGCTGAGATTATACAGTTATTTCTATCTGGGAGACAGGTCCTGTTTAAAGTAACATTGCACAATAATTCCTCTCCCTGTCTCTCCAGGCTAAGCAGCCCAATGCACAGGTTTTACATCAGATAATTGATAAGCTCTGTAGAATACAATGGTGTTTGATTGAGCTTATCCATTTTTCTACTGTGTAATTTAGCTCTTTTTGTTAATTTGAATGCCTGCCCCAATGGCTACACAGCAACTTTGTATATATAAACTATAGTCATTTTCTGAAGCAAATACACAACTTTTACCAGTTCAGGGAAGCAACACATGTTTTAATTACTTGAAAGCACTTTCCTTTCTTGGTGTTACTGTTCCTTTAAAGTCAGTCTTAAATAGTCTGTCGTCCCTCCTGATGTTTGATTGCAGTGCCATATCACGTCTCTGAAATAACCCAATTCTCTCCCTATGTAAGATAACAGAAAGATGCTTGAAATAGCACTGGTGCAGCATTTTTATTGGTCACTCCTCTGTCATGTGTAATAATATTTTATGTACATCCCCTTTAGCTGCGTGATCTCCTTATCAAACCCCTAAGGACTTAGGGCCATGGCCAGGCCAGTCACCCATATCAACCAATCAAATACAGTATTAGATTTTATTATGTAGCAGGCTAGTAAAAACTTACTGCTGATTGGTTGCTATGCTTTCCTCTTGTTTCCCCTAATACATGGTGCTTGGACATTTACTTGAAAGAAAAGGGACAATATTACTGCCCTATTTCTGTTAGAAAGCAAAGGCTGCCAATTGCATAGACACTGGCACCCATGGGTGGTCAAATGCAGTGCCATACAGCGGGCACACTGGGGGCAGCAGAGCTAAGAGACCCCAGGGCCGGGGCTGAGACGTGCAGAGCAGGTTATTACACACAGGAAAGAGTGGGTTTGGAGAGCAAGGATTGCTGCCCTTTTCCATCCATTTGCAGATGACTACAATGCCCACATCCCATAGGCCGGCAGCAGCAGTTGCCCAGCGTGAAGGGAAAGGCATCTGTTTGCTTGGCAAAGTATGTGCCAGGCAGGGAAAGGGGTTCTTTCTGCCTGTGGGGATTGAGATGTTTGTATTAGATGTGGGGATATCTAGGTCTCACTGAATCACTATCTCCCATAATCCTTAGCAACCCAGGTCTGATTAACAATAGGGCAGAACAAGCTGTGTCTGTGGGACCACTTATATATATATATATATATATGCCCAGTTAATGCCAGTGCATCAGATGAAGACATGGGCGCTGTGTTGCCCACATGGCGGGTACGAGCTGCCACAAACGGACTATATTATCATTCGATACTGATGACAATTGATGAGACGGCGTTTCCAGGAAACGGATCGATGCTCCTAAGGATTTCAGGTGCCGCAGCCCCGCAGGTAGCGCATCTCACGCATCTCACGCTGCTAGCTAATAGCCAGGGCTCCATTCTTAAAGGGATACACATGTCTGAATAAAGAAAAGTTTACTTGAAATTGTGATGTAAAGTGGCATGGTTTGGGGGTCTTTACTTACCTTAAGTCTAAGCAATAGGCCCCTTTTTAGGAAGCAGTTCTCATGTGACTGCTTCTACTTCTTTGCAGCAATAACACAGCAGCTCTACCTTGCTTTATGGCAGGGATTCTAGATATACAGCCAGGGTCAGAACACTATGGGTCAGATCAATGACTCAAACTTTATCTTATTTAGGGCCTGAGAATGGGTGGCTGAGGCAAAACAAATAAACCCAAGAACTTTTGGATGAAAATTGAGAAATTGCTCCCCACCCCCAAGGCCTGGGTGCCCTATGCCTCTCCCAAGTTGTACAAAGTCGCCCCCCAGTGGCTGCTCTTCACCTGTACCTGGCCTTAGAAAGCAGAGCCCCTAGGCCAGCCACTCGCTCCCCTTTTCTAAATCTGGGCCATTACCCACTGCTTGTACCGACTCCATACACCAAAACTGGGTAGCGTTTGCTGCGCCTGCCTCACTGACGCTGACCGTGGTAACGCAAAGAACCGCTTACACTGCTGCATCCAGCCAAGGGACCCAGTGGGAAAAGGGGCAGGAAGATTGGCAGTTACCATGGCAACTCCCTGGGCCACTGGGGCAATAGAGAGCTTCGCATTTATTCATGTATGACAACAAATTATCTTAAGGATAGATTCAATCTGATTGCAACGTGGGTGGTCTAAATGATATCAAATGCGGTCTTTTCTTTTAATCCTTCAAAAGAAAATGAAAGATAAGGAATAGCGCAAACAGCCTATGGGAATGCACAGGTCACCAATATATTAATGAAATATTATTCTTCAAAGGGACCATCTGAAAAATATTACTTCCAGCAACCTAATGTGTTTAATTAATTAGTTAATTAGAGCTAAAGAAAATATTTATATTATTTATTTACTATATAGTCATGTTTTCTACTTTCATAAAGGAATATATTTTTTTTCTACCACTTTCCAATTTTAGGATTATAGCTGTCTTTATGGGGAGTGGGATAATAGCCTCTGGGAAGGGACTGGGGCTGTGGGATAGCAGGTATAGTAGGGAGAGATGGTGCCTATAGTAGCAGTGGGATAATAGCCTCTGGGAAGGGACTGGGGCTGTGGGATAGCAGGTATAGTAGGGAGAGATGGTGCCTATATTAGCAGTGGGGGGATAATAGCCTCTGGGAAGGGACTGGGGGTGTGGGATAGCAGGTATAGTAGGGAGAGATGGTGCCTATAGTAGCAGTGGGATAATAGCCTCTGGGAAGGGACTGGGGCTGTGGGATAGCAGGTATAGTAGGGAGAGATGGTGCCTATATTAGCAGTGGGGGGATAATAGCCTCTGGGAAGGGACTGGGGGTGTGGAATAGCAGGTATAGTAGGGAGAGATGGTGCCTATAGTAGCAGTGGGGGGATAATAGCCTCTGGGAAGGGACTGGGGCTGTGGGATAGCAGGTATAGTAGGGAGAGATAGTGCCTATAGTAGCAGTGGGATAATAGCCTCTGGGAAGGGACTGGGGCTGTGGGATAGCAGGTATAGTAGGGAGAGATGGTGCCTATAGTAGCAGTGGGGGGATAATAGCCTCTGGGAAGGGACTGGGGCTGTGGGATAGCAGGTATAGTAGGGAGAGATAGTGCCTATAGTAGCAGTGGGATAATAGCCTCTGGGAAGGGACTGGGGCTGTGGGATAGCAGGTATAGTAGGGAGAGATGGTGCCTATAGTAGCAGTGGGGGGGATAATAGCCTCTGGGAAGGGACTGGGGCTGTGGGATAGCAGGTATAGTAGGGAGAGATAGTGCCTATAGTAGCAGTGGGATAATAGCCTCTGGGAAGGGACTGGGGCTGTGGGATAGCAGGTATAGTAGGGAGAGATAGTGCCTATAGTAACAGTGGGATAATAGCCTCTGGGAAGGGACTGGGGCTGTGGGATAGCAGGTATAGTAGGGAGAGATGGTGCCTATAGTAGCAGTGGGATAATAGCCTCTGGGAAGGGATTGGGGCTGTGGGATATCAGGTATAGTAGGGAGAGATGGTGCCTATAGTAGCAGTGGGGGGATAATAGCCTCTGGGAAGGGACTGGGGCTGTGGGATAGCAGGTATAGTAGGGAGAGATGGTGCCTATAGTAGCAGTGGGGGGATAATAGCCTCTGGGAAGGGACTGGGGCTGTGGGATAGCAGGTATAGTAGGGAGAGATGGTGCCTATAGTAGCAGTGGGGGGATAATAGCCTCTGGGAAGGGACTGGGGCTGTGGGATAGCAGGTATAGTAGGGAGAGATGGTGCCTATAGTAGCAGTGGGGGGATAATAGCCTCTGGGAAGGGACTGGGGCTGTGGGATAGCAGGTATAGTAGGGAGAGATGGTGCCTATAGTAGCAGTGGGATAATAGCCTCTGGGAAGGGATTGGGGCTGTGGGATAGCAGGTATAGTAGGGAGAGATGGTGCCTATAGTAGCAGTGGGGGGATAATAGCCTCTGGGAAGGGACTGGGGCTGTGGGATAGCAGGTATAGTAGGGAGAGATGGTGCCTATAGTAGCAGTGGGATAATAGCCTCTGGGAAGGGACTGGGGCTGTGGGATAGCAGGTATAGTAGGGAGAGATGGTGCCTATAGTAGCAGTGGGATAATAGCCTCTGGGAAGGGACTGGGGCTGTGGATAGCAGGTATAGTAGGGAGAGATGGTGCCTATAGTAGCAGTGGGATAATAGCCTCTGGGAAGGGACTGGGGCTGTGGGATAGCAGGTATAGTAGGGAGAGATGGTGCCTATAGTAGCAGTGGGATAATAGCCTCTGGGAAGGGACTGGGGCTGTGGGATAGCAGGTATAGTAGGGAGAGATGGTGCCTATAGTAGCAGTGGGGGGATAATAGCCTCTGGGAAGGGATTGGGGCTGTGGGATAGCAGGTATAGTAGGGAGAGATGGGAGTGACTGGTTACCAGCATTAATAAGCCCCATAGAGAGGAATACACTAATTTCCTGCCTGAAAGGGGCTTTTGCTGTCAATTAAAATCTTTGCTCCACTGATCTGCGCTGCCCTGTAGAATCTATTTATTGCTGTTACCCATTGTGCAACCTTGCAGCAGTTCTTCCCTATGGGTACCTCTGGTCTTTAATTCTTAATTTTCCATTTTTGCATGCAGGGAAATAATATCTTTAATATTGCAGCGCTCACCAGGCTGATGGTGCCCATTACAGCACGTGTTTCCCCAGTGACATGGGGGGAATGGAGGAGACAATAATTCGGAATCTGGTCCTTATTGTAATTTGAGACACTTTGCTGGATGTCACCTCTCGGAATCTCAAACCTGATTGAGAATTAAACTCGCTTTCCCCCTTGGAAGACTGGGCGACTGGAGGTCTAATTTCATTCCTGCAGCCGTAATGGGGAAATTAACTGGTAATTTTAGCAGCTTGCTCTGTATACACAGTGGATGTGAGAGACAATTACAGAACCCGATTTATGGGCCGGAAAGAATCATTTGGGGGAGCGGGAAGCTCAAGCTATATTTGCTAATTTATAAATGATAAATACATATTTTATGGCGGAGCAGTTTCTTAAAGTGACATCAACCAGCTATGAGGATTATATAGTGGCCCGGTACAGGGACGGACTGGGCCAGTGGGACACTGGAAAAAACCCGGTGGGCACCGGCCCTGCTGGGCCAGAACCAATCCCTGCTGGGTGCCCCAAGGTCCACAGGTCCCCCCCTCTCCATTCACCTAAGTATGCACGCTTGGGGGAGGGGCCTAAGTGGGCAATGGGGGCCCGGGGGGGTGTGGGGACCACAGTGGGGGTACCTTGGGGGCTGTGGAGCTGTGGAGCCCTGCACCCCCCTGTCCGACCCTTCCTGGGGTAGTGACCCTAAACAGCAGTTTGGTTTAATTGGTCCCATAAAGATACAGTAATGAAAGTTAACATCTGATTGGTTGGTGTGGATGTGAAGTACAGCCTAGGAACCCACTTCAGCCAACCAGCAGTTACCTTTTATTAAGACAGAATAATGAAAGCAAGCATCTAAGTGGCTTCTGTGTGTTACTGGCCAAAGCAATTTTTTAAAACTTGTTCAGGTATAACCCCCTTATGTATCCTGCAGGGCTGGAACAAGAGAAGGGCAATGGGGGTAGGGGAAGGGACTAAATTCCAGATAATGCATACCTCCTAACATTTGAAAAATGAAAAGAGGGACAAAAAGATTCCGTGCGCGCAGCGCGGCAATTTTTTTACCATGCCCACTTTTGTGGCCACGCCCCAATTCCCACACCCCATCCATTTTTTTTTTCAAAAAATTCTCCTTTTATATAGTAGATATGGCGGGATCAGACGCAAATGTGCTATACCCTCATACTGTACTACCTAAGGGAAACAATATAGCAACTCCTACATATAAATACAAATATAGAGAGAAGGGAGTCAGTTATAAGTAAGTTATAACTATAGAAAGTGCCCCCCATACACAGTGCCCCCAATTGAGACAGTGCCCCCCATACACAGTGCCCCCAATAGAGACAGCCCCCCCCATACACAGTGCCCCCAATTGAGACAGTCCCACCCCATACACAGTACTCCCAATTGAGACAGTCCCACCCCATACACAGTGCCCCCAATTAAGACAGTCCCCCCCATACACAGTGCCCCCAATTGAGACAGTCCCACCCCATACACAGTGCCCCCAATTAAGACAGTCCCCCCCATACACAGTGCCCCCAATTGAGACAGTCCCACCCCATACACAGTACCCCCAATTGAGACAGTCCCCCCATACACAGTGCCCCCAATTGAGACAGTCCCCCCATACACAGTGCCCCCAATTGAGACAGCCCCCCCCATACACAGCGCCCCCAATAGAGACAGCCCCCCCCATACACAGCATCCCCAATAGAGACAGCCCCCCCATACACAGCGCCCCCAATAGAGACAGCCCCCCCATACTCAGTGCCCCCAATAGAGACAGCTCCCCCATACACAGTGCCCCAATAGAGACAGCCCCCCCATACACAGCGCCCCCAATAGAGACAGCCCCCCCATACACAGTGCCCCCAATAGAGACAGCCCCCCCATACACAGTGCCCCCAATAGAGACAGCCCCCCCCATACACAGTACCCCCAATAGAGACAGTCCCGCCCCATACACAGTGCCCCCAATAGAGACAGCCCCCTCCCCATACACATTGCCCCCAATAGAGACACCTCCCCCATACACAGTGCCCCCAATAGAGACAGTCCCGCCCCATACACAGTGCCCCCAATAGAGACAGTCCCGCCCCATACACAGTGCCCCCAATAGAGACAGTCCCGCCCCATACACAGTGCCCCCAATAGAGACAGTCCCGCCCCATACACAATGGAAGGGTGGCGCTGCTAAAGGGCAGGTCAGAGGTGTAGTTATCAGGACAGGGTGGGTCAGGTGTAGGCGTATTGAGCCCCATCATTCCCTATGGCAACCCTGGTCTCCTGTTTCCTATTATTTGCACCAAAATTAAGGATGAACCCCCAATTTGCTATAAACCTTGGGGGTTTGGACACTCCCCCCTCAGTATCCCATATGTACTATACCTGCCCTATCAGGGCACCTTGTCTTGGGTGCCAAACCTCCTTGGCCTGGCTCTGAATCCAAGTTACGTTTGGCAGCCCGGGGTTCCACATTGGCGCTCGAGAGCAGGGGCCTCATACTACTGAAAGAAAGAATAGGGTGGAATAATAAACAGTGAATGCTGCCATTATGGCAGGACAAGTGGGGGCCATTTATAAAGACTGGGCGAATTTGCAACAGGGCAGTAACCCATGGGAACCAATCAGGTATTTGATTTCGCTGCTCAACAACAGGACGAAAAAAGCTAATCACTGATTGGTTGCTATAGGTTACTGCCCTGATGCAAATTTGCCCAGTCTTTATAAATGACTCCCACTTGTCCTGCCATAATGGCAGCATTCACTGTTTATTATTCCACCTTATTCTTTCTTTCAGCTTTACTTTTATACCCTGTTTTATACTCCGACCGATTGATTAAACCCCCCCTGCGTATCCCTACAAATCCGTGATGGGCCCTGCCTAGGGCAAGTTTAACCGCACCGCCAATAAATGAACGTATCTATAGCAGCAATGCACAGAAATACATTTTGGGCTCAATAATGGGCCAGATATTGACTGGGGCCATTCAATCCCTGTGTTCAGCACTCAGCAGCCCCCCCACCGCTTAATTATATGTTTATGGATCCGACGCGGCCGCGCTGCGCAGAACCCATACAGTAAGTTTCTTTATAAGAATCTTCAGTGATTATTCCCGTCCTGGGGATATGATTTCTCTCTCCTGCTATTTAATTACAGGGACTATGGGCACACATTAGCGTGCTCGCCGCCGCATTAACTTTCATTTACTAAAATAATTCCGCTGCATCTAAATAAAGCAAAGAATCTCTCTCTTTTCATGTTTCTCGGTGGATTTCGGTCCCCCCGTAGCGCGGAGGCGATGGGGAGAGGAGATTGGGGCAGTTTCTCTTGTTCTTGACCTTGAGCTGTTGATTAAACATCTGCTTTCATGCAAAATGTCATTATATCCATGGAGAGAGGATAATATTGCGCTCGGTTTGGCATCTTTAAACTGAGCAGTGATTGGTCGGATATAAGTGCTTTATGTACGGCACACAATGTCGCAAACCTGTATCTGTCATCATATGTGTTTATGGGAAATGATGCTCATAGGGTCGGACTGGGCCGGCGGGACATCAGGAGACACTGCTGGCCCAATCCCTGCCGGGAAGCATCAGTGCTCTCCCTCCCTCAGTCACACCCAGGCAAGAGTTATGTCCTCTGGGACGGGGGAAATGGGCTTGGTCAGGAGGTGGGGGGCCAATGAGGGTGTGGGGGCACTTAGGGTGGCAGCTCTGGTGAACCAGTGGGCAAAATTTGCAACCAGGCGCCTCCCCTGCCCCCTTTCTTCCACTATGTCCCCCAGAACTACCACGGCCGTCCACTTCCATACTGCTTGTTGGCTGCCGTTGCTGAGACTCCCTGCCCCCCCCCTGTGGTAGTTATGCCAGTGCATATAGTAAAATACCTACCCCAGTGGCACCCATATTGAGCAAGCATTCATAAAGCAAGTACTAAAGCAAGAATTTATTTTATTCAAGATACACCTTTAATTAGATAAAAACACTGATACGGTGACAAAGCGCTTGCACCAAGCACATGGCGGGATCTCTTATTAAAATTATAAAATTATTTCACATATCAGCACCCATACGTAAAGCCCTGTTCCTCTAATCAATTTACACAAAAATATACTATTTTAGTAGTTTCTTACTTTGGGTAATCCTAAATAGAAAGCTGCCATTTTAAGCACTAAGGGCCGCCCCCTGGGATCATAGGATTCACAGTGCACACAAACAAGCCAAGGCACACATACATGCTAGGCCCCATCAGCCAATGAATGGACAGAGTTCCGTATTTGTCTCCCATACTACAAGAGCAATATTGACTGATTTATATATTTCACTTTGTCAAGCTATAAACTATCTGTTGGGTAAGTATTGCCCCCCTCCCCATTGGATTCTGGGAGTTGTAGTTTAACAGCAGCTAAATGGAGGGTGGGTTTACTAGTCGAACATCTCTGATTTATGTGCCCGGCTGCTGCGTGCGTCACGGGTCGGTGTGCCAACGCTCAGTGCCAGGATCAGTATGCCAGGGAGCACGGAGAGAAAGCACTTGTGTGGCCCCCACATCACTAATAGGCACCTTACTCAGGTCAGCAATCACAGGGATAGGGAAATTACACACTCTTTATCCAGGCGCTGAATGGTTTAAAGGGAGCCTATCATTAATGAACAAATGTTGCTGGATATTATTCCGTATGACAGAATTAACCCCTCGCCTACACACATCATTGGGCGTCTATGGCACGCGTGGAAAGCAAACAATTCATTATTAGATTTCAGCCAATGCCTGACATTGTATTAAAGGCATCATTTATCCATATTAATACCTCTTTACCTGACAGTTGTTGGACTACAACTCCCATATACTCCAAAAATGTGCAGGGAGCTGTAGTCCAGTAATATAACAAGGATCTGAGGGGCCAACAGGGTGTGGCTTTGGACAGATCAGAGGCGTGGCCTACATTTCCCTGAATTTTCAAAGACGAAATTTGCTAAACTTGGTTTCGGGCCAAAGGAATTGTGGGTAGGGGAATGATTGTGTTTAAAAGGTGGGTTCACCTTTAATTTATAGAATAGCTAAATTCAGTTGGTCTTCATTATTTATTTTTATTAATAATTTGCCTTCTTCTTCTAACTTTTTACAGATATCAAATGGGGGTCACTGACCCCGGCAGCCAACAAACTATTGCTCTGTGAGGCTACAATTTTATTGTTATTGTTACTTCTTATAACTTATTATTCTGTTTATAATGTATTATTCTATTTAAACCACTCCCTGGTTGCTAAGATATTTTGAACCCTAGCAACCAGATTTTTGGAGAGACCACACCGGGCCTAGGGTGGCAGAAATTTAGGGGCGGCATGCTGCCCCGCCACAACTAAATTTAGAAATTGTGCCCCGATACAGAGCAATGGGGACCTCTCCCCACTGCTCCGTATGGGGTTTAAATGTTTGTGCATGCGCACTCGAGCCTCGGGAGGAGGGGCGATCAAGGGGGGGGGGGCGCCCGGAACGTAAATCCGGCGCTGAAGATGCTAAAACGCCTAACCAGAGAGCCGCTGAACAAAAATGTCAATAATTAAAAAAACACAAATAATACAAAATGAAGACCAATTGCAAATTGTCTCAGAATATAACTCTCTACTCCATACAAAAAGTTCTATAAAAGAGAATAGGCTGGAAGCTTAGTACAAGTACTCAGAGGGCGCTGAGCAGGGTCGGACTAGGCCGCGGGGGCCCAGACCCGACCATTGCCGGCGATTCCTCTGCCCGACTATTTCTCCCTGGCGCATTAAACTTATGCAAGCTTGAGGGATGATGTCGGGTGGGGGACCCTGCGAGGGGGGTTTAGGGGAGCCCCTGCGGGGGGGTGAAGGGATGCGGCCGGCGAGGGCCCCTGGGGTGGGTGCACCCCCCAGTCCGACCCTGGGAGTTGCTGGGAGTTGCAGCCCAGAAGTGAAAGCTGAGCCACACCTATTGATATAAGACCTACAGTGCTGGGATAGTTAGCCTGCATCCTTCCAGCAGCCACTGTCAGCCTTCTTTGGGCAAGGGATGCTGGGAGTTGTAGCTGAAATATCAGTAGGGAGATGGGTTGTTCCTCCCAGAGTGGAGGAACCATAAGGCAATATTCCTTCTCTGCACTGGTGGTTCTGACTGCTGAAGCTGATTTGGGAACCCGTCTTGGCTGCAGGACAACGTACATGTGCTACATTGTTTCAGGAGGCAGAACCAGCAGTGCAGATGCTGCTTTCAATAGCAATGCCGCTTACACATAACTTGATGATGAATGTCTATAGGAAAGTTATATTCCTTCTCTAGGCGACATGCCAGTTTGGGATTTACATCCCCTTTAATTGAGATATACATTTCCCTGAGGCTGAGGGCCGGTTGTGTATTTACTGTAAATAAAATCTGTTGCAACTGTAATATTTGTAATGATATTTAATGTAAATAAGCTCCGAGTTACCAAAGGTTTCTGTGTAATCCAGGGCCTACCTGACAGCGCGACGCGTTTCACTCTTATGGACAAGACTCAATTAGATTGCTTTCATGGGAGGATCTCACAGCAAGTCTCTGTCTTTTCTGATGACTTTCCCTTTAATGAGCAAATAGACTTGAATTAGAACTTTTACAGTAGTCCCTATGAAACCCATCAAAATCCATCAGTTAATAGAGCTTATCCAGCAGAATCCTGCATTGTAATCTGTTTCTCCCATGGGGCTAGCCATATTCTTCATTTCCCAGGGTGCTACAGCCATGTGACCTGTGCTCTGATAAACTTCAGTCACACTTTACTGCTGCGCTGCAAGTTGGAGTGATACCCCCCCCCCCCCAGCAGCCGATCAGCAGAACAATGGGAAGGGAGCAAGATAGCAGCTCCCAGTAGGTATCAGAATAGCACTCAGTAGTAAGAAATCCAAGTCCGGCTTGGGACTCCTCCAGATACATGGGAGTAGGAGAAACAATAGGTTAGCTGAAAGCAGTTCTAATGTGTAGCGCTGGCTCCTTCTGAAAGCTCAGACTCAGGCACACTTTACTGCTGCGCTGCAAGTTGGAGTGATATCCCCCCCCCCCAGCAGCCGATCAGCAGAACAATGGGAAGGGAGCAAGATAGCAGCTCCCAGTAGGTATCAGAATAGCACTCAATAGTAAGAAATCCAAGTCCGGCTTGGGACTCCTCCAGTTACATGGGAGTAGGAGAAACAATAGGTTAGCTGAAAGCAGTTCTAATGTGTAGCGCTGGCTGAAAGCTCAGACTCAGGCACACTTTACTGCTACGCTGCAAGTTGGAGTGATATCCCCCCCTCACCCCCAGCAGCCAATCAGCAGAACAATGGGAAGGGAGCAAGATAGCAGCTCCCAGTAGGTATCAGAATAGCACTCAATAGTAAGAAATCCAAGTCCGGCTTGGGACTCCTCCAGTTACATGGAAGTAGGAGAAACAATAGGTTAGCTGAAAGCAGTTCTAATGTGTAGCGCTGGCTGAAAGCTCAGACTCAGGCACAAGGCACTGAGATGGCACCTACACACCAATATTACAGCTACAAATACATTTGTTGGCTCAAGAATAAAAGTTTAAATGGCAGAGGGAATTATTTGCTGTGTAAACAGTGTCATTTAGAAATAAAAAGTACCCCATAAAAATCAGGAGTAGAAGCTGCCATGTTGCTTGCTGCAGAGCAGACATTCTGCATAGACTTCGGTAGAACATTTGTGACCACTAGGGGCTGCTGTTTCAGTGACCCCCTTTGAAGGCTGGAAAGAGGCAAAAGAAAATGATATTAATTCAAAAATTATAAAAAAAATGAAGACCAATTCAAAAGCTGCTTAGAATTAGCCATTCTATAACATATTAAAATGTAAGTTAAAGGGGAACAACCCCTTTAAGATAAAGGGAATTTGTTTTTATGGCGGGACTTTTTACTTGGATCGTTTGTACATATCTAGGATCTCTGCCATAAAGCAAGACTGGGGCTGAAGCTGTTTGCCCAAACAGGAGGCAGTCACATGATCCCCAGGAGGGACATACATAGGGTCTCAGATATTGCTGAAATCATCACCAGGGGCCACAGATTGTTAGGGGGTAAGTGTTGTGTACAGGACATACCACCCTATGAAATGTAAACTTAAACATTTAGGGGGCAACATGCTCCCCCCCACCCCAAGTTCCCAACCCTGGTGATCACACTGGCCTGTGCCTGAAGCACCATGTTAGATTGTGAGCTCTGTAGCCTAGAAATGCAGATTAATCACAGAGGGGTCATTTACAAACCCAGGGTGAGCTCCTATATCTCTGTGAGTAATCTGCATTTCTAGGCTACAGAGCTAACAATCTAAGGGCTGCTGCAGGCACAGGACGGTATTATTGCCACACACAGTGTTTTATCCCCATGTAATATCATTGCTGTGCGTTTGGTTCTGCCCTGCCATCCCTGGCACCCCTGCTCCCTGCCATGGGAGTATCCAGAGGAGATATAAAAGCCAATTAGAGCGCAGATCTCTGAGCCGCTCATCACTCTGACGAACTGCAATCACTGTGACATCCCCATGCCAGTCTGCTCTGTTGTGGGGCCTCCTATTATTCCGGGGGGATTCCCTCCTGTGAGCCAGAGACCCCGGCCGGCTGTTCACTTAGCGTTGTCTACGCTGTAGGAATGTCTAGCGTTGTCTACGCTGTGGGTTGGACTGGATCAGGGCCTCTGTGTCACTCACTGAGCTTTTTAGGGGGGTTATGTTGCCTCCTCGAGACACCGGCTCCCCCACAGGCTTGGGGTCTGCGCCCCCTTTGTTACACCAATGACACTTTCTAAAAAACAAGGCTCTTTGCCCTTTGTTAGAAAAGGAACTCCCCACTGCAGGGCTGGTGATATCAGGGGGGCTTCAGGTTATTCTATTGGGTCAGGGTCAGACTGGGCCAGTGAAACAGAGAAAAACCCAGCCTTCATGGGGCCCTATCAGTTGGACTGGGGTACCAGGGGCCCACCAGGCAGGGCCAGCCTTAGGCCTTTTGCACCAACGGGAATAAGCACATAAATCTGTCCAGCTGGCCCCCAACAACAGGGTCATACTGGGCCACCGGGATACTGGGAAAATACCCGGCGGGTCCCAGCGGCCCAGACCCAACTCTATTAGTGCTTCCCCTGGCTGCCGATGTCCTCCACTGATGTGTTCACATATGCATCAGTAGGTGTTGGGCGGGGGCCCCTGCAGGGGGGGTGTGGGGTGTGCGGTGGGGGCCCCTGCAGGGGACACGTACCTTGGGGGGTGCAGGGCCCCCAGGGCAGGAGCCAAGGTGGGCCCTGCACCCCCCCCCAGTCTGACCCTGCCCAACAATGATTTCCCCTTTATGCTGCTATGTGTTCTGGGACATTAAACACAAAGTGGGCACTGCACTCATACTGCTACCCCACTGTGTATAGTGTGCCTGAGGGGCCATTAATCACTGTATATAGTACGCTTGGTGTGCCAGTGCCCAGTGCTTGGGGGCCACAAATTGGTCCCAATTGGACCCTGCAGTTTATAGGAATGGCCCTACCACCAGGTATCTAACAAAAGGGCCCACCACTCAGCTACCTAAGGGCCCACCACCCAGCTACCTAAGGGCCCACCACATAGCCACCGCCACTCCCTGTTCCCCCCCAAGCCACATGACCACTGTGAATTTTCAACAGCAAAGTAAATATCACAATGGAGCAGGGAGCAGTGGTGGCTAGGGGGCAACTGGCTTGAGGGCAGGTAGCAGGGCCCAACCAAGGGCCATTCCGACCCCGCCGCTGACCCAGACTCATTCCCCATGGACTCTGACAATGCTCCCCTGATGGTTCACAGCCAAAATTAAAGTAGAAGGAAAGGTAAAAACTCAGTAAGCTTTATCAGAAAGGTCTATATAAATACACCCATAAGCACTCACAGAGTCCTCTATCAAAAGAAACCTTTTTTGGGAACATGTTCTTCGGTATCGGACTTCCTCTCTTTTAGGGCTTCTTCAGGTTTGGGGCACGAGTCTGCTCAGTTCTCTCCTCTCTCCCCCTTCCCATAAGGATGCATAGGAATGCACTCCCCCCACCCTTAGGAATGAGTGATCTGAGGCTGTAACTGCAGCAGGAAGCTACCAAGACCAAGCTTTCTGCTAAATAAATATATTGTTCTAGGTGGCACTAATGTGGCAAATCTATTGGCAATAAAATGCCAAAGAATTTTTTAAGGAGGTAAAGGTGTGGGGGGGGGTGGGGGAGGAGGGAGGACTATATACAGCCCTGGGTGTATTGGGACTGAATGTAGCTCCTTGCATGAGTACTGGGTATAACTCTAGCTGGCAGCTGACAGTTGGAGGTCTCACTGCCTATTCATATACCCGTATACAATGTATATATACTATTTATCTGTTATTTTGTAACTGGTGTCGCTTTTCTTTGTTTTACTTCGATTACATTTTTTTCCTGTCCCTTTTTCTCTCATCCAATAATCAATGGCCATTATTTTCTGCGCAGTTTTCATTCGCGTCTTGTTTTGCTTGCGCAGAACTCGGTGTTTGGGGAAAACATTTTAATACGAGAAACGATTTTCGGATACAAAAGAAGAAAATGCCGGTTGGAAACAATTGGGGTCGATAGCGAGCGGGCGGAGCGGGCAGAACAATGGCAGTGTTTCTGGGCGACTGGGTCAGAATGGGACGGACTGGGGCTCCCTTGGTCATTCTGACCCTGCGGAATTGTTCTCAGAATGTTTTATGGGATGGGTGTGTAACCCTTTGTGTCCCAGGAACAAATTCTGCACATATCAAATCCACAGGGGTTTGTGCTCAGGTATTTAAAGTGTCCTCCTGAATCAGTGATCTGTGGCTCCCAGCATTCCAACTGCTTTCCGGCTCAGTGGGCTTGTCAGCCTGTAAAATTGTGCTTTGTACTGATAGGGTATCTCTCTATACAGTCTATAAGCAAACTTAGGGGGCTGTTCCTGCTGAATTGTGCTTAGTACAGGGGAATCTCTATGCTGCCATAGTTTTATGGTATCTCTCTGTACAATCTATGAGCAAACTTAGGGGGCTGTTCCTGCTGAATTGTGCTTAGTACAGAGGAATCCCTATGCTGCCATGGTTTTATGGTATCTCTGTACAGGCTATGAGCAAACTTAGGGGGCTGTTCCTGCTGAATTGTGCTAAGTACAGGGGAATCCCTATGTGCCATAGTTTTATGGTATCTCTCTGTACAGGCTATGAACAAACTTAGGGGCTGTTCCTGCTGAACTGTGCTTAGTACAAGGGAATCCCTATGCTGCCATAGTTTTATGGTATCTCACTGTACAGGGTATGAGCAAACTTAGGGGGCTGTTCCTGCTGAATTATGCTTAGTACAGGGGAATCCCTATGTGCCATAGTTTTATGGTATCTCTCTGTACAGGCTATGAGCAAACTTAGGGGGCTGTTCCTGCTGAATTGTGCTTAGTACAGGGGAATCCCTATGCTGCCATAGTTTTATGGTATCTCTCTGTACATATGATATTGCCCACAGTGCAGTTCCCCTTTAAACCCTATAACCCCCAGCGATGTTCTTAAACCTTCTCTGTTTATCCAAACTGGTACTGTCCCCGCCCAGGGGAACCATTGGTTAAATACAAACCCCTGTCTCATCGTCCAGTGTGTGTGACTGTGCTCCGGCGGCCACAATAACACACTGTGTACACTCAGGTGTGGCGCTCATTGTGAAGGCGTGCATTGTGGGTAACATCAATTGTGTGGGCGGGCCGAGGAATGAAAACAAACCAGCATTCCGCTCCGTTTCCCATGCAAGATAAAGGAATTGTCTTTTTGCAATCTCTATTATTATCCTTTATTGCTATAGTGCCAACGTATTCCGCAGCGCAGTACAGAGATCGTTCCTCGTTCCCATGGGGTGACTAATGGCTTTTTTGGATGTGACGAGCTCTGATTCTATCTGCCCCTGTATATACAAGCACATGTAGGTACAGAATGCTTAGGGATTATGCAAAGGCAAATAATGTTGAAAGGCTACATCAGTGCCAGCCAGGCCCCCGCGGCCCCCCTGCACAGGCGCATGTAAGACAAGGGCCCAGACTGGGGGTAGGTGATAGATGAGGTACATTGCCTAGCCCCCCATCTACTATTGTGCCTAGGCACCATTGGCATAACAAAAGTGTGCCAGCCCCACCCCGCAAATAAATCTTCGGGGAAGCCCGGTGGGCAAAGCAGCCACCCTATGCACGTGCCTCTTCTGCCTACCCCTAGTTTCAACCCTGGGCTACAAATAATGTATTGGGGTTCTGTAATAGCCCAAGGAAACCACAGGGAAGATCTATGTCTATGAAGTTGCCCCTTCATTTTCTGCTTGAGGATTTCCCAAGCTTAGCTTCCCAACAGCATCCTAGAGGCCACTGAGCATGTGCAGTGCCACTGACACACAAAGGACAGGCCTAACCAGATCTAAAATGGGGAGCTGCTGGGGTCAACTATAAAGACCTGGATCATTACTGCTATAGGGCTGCTGCACCCCTGAGCCGGTACATTAAGTTCCATATATATGGTGTGTGTTTACTTACCTTTAGTTCTGACTACATGTAGTAGGTTGCCAGTTGCACACAGAGCTGGCACTCTTCTGTATTCACACTGCTACACCCATGTAGAGAGTGCTATTCTGAGACAATTTGCAATTGGTCTAGTGTTTTATTATTTGTGGTTTTTCAGTTCTTTAGCTTTTTGTTCAGCAACTCTTCAGTTTGGAATTTCAGCTGCTATCTGTTTGCTAGGGTCCAAATTACCTTAGCAACCAGGAAGTTGTTTGAACGAGAGACTGGAATATAAATAGAAGAGGCCTGAATAGAAAGATAAGTAATATAAAGTAACAATAACAATAAAACTGGAGCCTCACAGAGCAATAGTTTTTGGCTGCCGGGGTCAGTGACCCCCATTTGAAAGCTGGAAAGGGTCAGAAGAAGAAGGCAAATAATTCAAAAACTATAAAAAAAAAAATGAAGACCAGTTGAGTTCCATATATAGAGTGCGTGTTTATTTGCCTTTGGTTCTGACTACATGTAGAAATAATAGGTCGCCAGTTGCACACAGAGCTGGCACTCTTCTGTATTCACCCTGCTACACCCCATTTGGTTACCCCACTCACTGGGGATAAGTAGGAAAGAGAGAGCAAGGCCGGGGCTGTTAAATCCCATGTTGCCAGGCATGACGGATGCGCAGAGGAGTCACACGTGTATTTGCGCACATGTATCGCTATACGGGGAAAGTGGCGGCAGACGTGTGAGAATAATTACCCATGGCCTCATTTCCTGGCTCGTACCTTGCAGTGCTGCGGTGACCTGTTTTCCATTCCTGTACTACAGGCACAGATACAGGCGGTGTCCCCCCGCGGTAACGAGCCAATCCTGCAGAGAGCGAGACCACCGGGACACGTTTCAGCAACGGCGCAATCAGCTCCCACCTGGCTTTGGGTTCAATTCCAGGGACAGCATATTATTATTATTATTATTAACATTTATTTATAAAGCGCCAACATATACCGCAGCGCTGTACTCTCATTTCACTTATTTAGGGGTAAATGGACAATCATGGTGGCCAATCCCTGCTTGTTTTGGGGTTCTGTACCTGCCCAAGGCCCATTAGCAGGGAAGATCTGTGCCACCAAAGATGCCCCTCTCGGGGTAGAATTAGATGTGGTTTAGGAGGGGGCCTTTTTAAAAAATCATCAAGGGAGGTTTGTTCTTCTTTAATTATGTCTTTCGACATAGGTGCAAAAAGATGTTGGCTCCTATGGAGGTTCTGCTTATAATGCACTGGCTGGATGGACGCGGCGGCCAATCACCCGGCTAAACACCTCCATTACTTTCTATTAGCTCGTCATTCATGGTCGGCTCTAGAATTTATGATCCGTGAGCGGAAAGTGAGCCTATAATCAATAGCTCATTCATTGCCTTCTAAGAACTCCCGGGGATTTACCCCTCGGCGGCAGGAATGGCTTATTTAGTATTTTGGAACGGTTGCTAGGCGACAAAAGTTTGTTAACTGCCTGTTAACCGCTGTCAGTTTCCCTTGCTCAGGCCATTAAATATTAAGTAGGGGAGTACAGGAAAGGTTGGATTTATGAGCAAAGGAATTTAAAGAGATGGCTGGGTGAGAGATCTGAGGGATTTGGACTGGGGGGGGTTCCCAATACCATGGCAGTGACCCCCAAGTTCAATGTGGAAGCCCTACATCGGCATTCGCTGCCCCCCCCCCCCATCCCCTGCAATGGTTTCCCTAGTTCCTGTTTCCTTGGTTACCTTGTGAATAGATGTGTGGGGGGAGATGGTTAATTAAGGATGCTGTCGGGGAAGACCCTGTATTAATGGGAAAGTGAAGGTTTTTAGCAAGAAGAATCCCTCGTGCCACGGCCGGCCACTAAACTACTCGGAAGCAGCTGGCGTAGCCCAAACAACCCCCAAACCATCCCAGGAATGGAATTTGTAGAACTATCAGGGGCCGGGAGAATGTTCCAAACTGTACCCTTATGGGGAGGGAGTCACAAGAAAAGGGTAAATATTTACTGCCCCCTCATCCTTCCCTCCCAATATCCCCCAAATCTTCTGTCCTACTGAATGTCCAGTCCATGACTAATAGCCATGGGGAAGGAGGCCATGTTGTACCATGTGACACAATTCAAGCACCTCCCACCCAGGCCGGGCAGGCAACAGTCCCAGTCGGACCCTGTGGGACGATGATCACAAGTAGTGGCTCGCCCAGCCACTGTTTGGGCCTCCGCCTACTCTTTGACTTTCCTTAGCATGATGTCCCATAGAGGGAGTTAGTCGCCCACAATTGCGCACAATTGGTCGCAGCGTCTCGTATATTAACCTACGTCAGCTGAAAAGCTGGGATTAGTTGCCACTATGGCCGATACATCGATATAACCTATATATCAGCTAAAGAGGGGCCATGACCAAATGTTGGTCCTCAAATGGGAGCTTAAACTCAAGAAGTCAGAAGACCACTGTGCTATAGTTTCAGGCATATGTAGGAAACCCAATAAATACTCAACATAATTGGCCTCTAGGCTTGGTCCTTCCATTCATTGCTTTGGGCCCCTAGAAAGCAGCCCAACAGTTAGGGCTACAGTTCTCCCCTGACACCCAAACATGCCTACCAACACTAGAACCCTAGAACCTAGACCCCCGGGTATATTCAAGGCCTCCCATCATGCTGTAGCCCCTGATAATATCCTGCAAAATGGCGGGAGTTTTGGTCCAGAGACATATTGGTGGAGCAGCACTGCTATTGGAGGTTACGCCTGCCCAGTAGTTTTCCCTACAGCCTATGGGGCCCCTGGGCAGCTTCACACACAGTACATGCAGACGACTGTCCGCTCCATATAACTGCCCAGTCCTGCTCACATTATTCTGTATATCTGCGCAAAGGAATGGGTTGAAATAAAAGGCTCCATATGTGTAACTGGAAGGATGTATGTTCCCACCCGCCGCTGCATATCAATTACCTGCTCCTTCTATGAGCGCAATTATCTGCGCAACACATGTAATTATATATATACGTTATTTCATTATCTCCCTTTCTGATATTTTTCTACTTAAATTGTCTCTGATTGTGCAAAGGGAAGGGGCGTGGGCATTGTTCTGTGCCGTAACCAGCGCCATTATCCTGAGAAACGCACCTCTGCACTTTTTGGGGTGTCAACAGCCACAGGGGAGACTTGGGGCTCATGGAGACACTTGTGATGGAGAGGTCGGCCTGGAAGCCCTGAAAGTCCGCACCCCACTATCAGCCACCTGAATGCCCCCTCTGCTGCCTCTCCCTTCCCTGTAGCTCCTTCCCCACTTGTGCCCCCACCAAATTGCCTCCTGCCTACCCCTAGTTCTGACCTGAAGCCCTTGGATGTCAGAAAGTATTCCCTGTACCTCCTAATACTCAATTAATCCATTAGCAATTAATTCCTTATCAATTAATCCAATAATTCAGCCACAACCACAACCAGTTAAAGGGGATATAAACCCTGCTGCACAGCACTGCTCAACCAAACTTTACTCAGTTGTTGTTGGACTACAAATCCCAGATTAATGTAACATATAATGAAGGGTGAGGCATGCTGGGAGCTGTAGTCCAGCAACATCAGGGTTGTATTCTTAAAGCAATATTGCACAATAAAACTTTCCCCCAAATCCCCACAGCCAGCGACTGCTTTAAAATGGGAAAAATCCCCCAATGAGAATCCCAGCTGATCTGTATAAATCCGGCTCCATGTTCTCTGTTCCTGCAATTGGAGTTGGGAGCATTAAACCCAGTTTCCCAGCACTGAACAAGTCTGCCCTTATCCCCATGTCTGATTCCTGTGCCCTAATATGTAATAAATATGATTTTATTGGAAGAAACAGACGTGCCGCTTGCTGCTAGGATGGCATTAGTAAGCAGATAACTAGGCAGGACAGTCACACAAGCTCAGTGGGTGGCAAAAATGGTTCTTAGGGCTCCTCCATTGCTCTGTCCAGCTCTCCAGAGTAATTGGCCCAGTGTTCATTACAGACCCAAGAAGAGAAGAGACTGCATCGCTAGAGTAATACCAGGCATGACACAGGGAGAATATTATGCAGTTTTGCCCACCCCCCTCCCTTAGAAAAAAATGTATTTAATGCCTTCAGTGGAAATGACATGAACAGCCTGGGAATATGGAGCAGGCAGGAGTCATTAATAGCTGGCTGAGCAACAAACAAGGCAGAGGGGACTGGCCTAGGGCAGGGGTGGGCAAACCTTTTGGCTCAGGGGCCACATTGACTTACCGACGGGCCAGGCCAGCGTTGCGGCCAAGACTTGCGGAGTCGGCGGGCCGGACCCAGACCAAGGGGCCGGACATGGCCCATGGGCCGTAGTTTGCCCACCCCTGGCCTAGGGGTATAGGGCATCTATACCTTCTGATATGGCTGGACCCAATTTGGACCATTTTGGTGGAGTGACAGGGCCCCCAACCTGCACAGACTTTATCCTCTGGATTCCCCCAGACCTCTAGTCTCCAGGTGGCTGCAGTGTGGGCAAGGCACTTAGGCTGGCTTTGGGCCAAACTCATGCTGGGTCGGGCGGGTATGGGTCAGGCGGGTATGGGTCGGGAGAGGGAGGGTTAGTGTTGGGGGGGCTTTATGCTGACATGCACATCACTAGGGTGTGATTTATATAATGTGGGAATGAAGCATGTATGCATCCTGTGGGGGGCCCCTATGTGCGGTCCAATCAGCAAAATTCTGGCCCTGGTCCATGCATTTACATATGCATCCCAAGTTCCCAGGAGGCACTGATACATCCATTAATCTTCCCAGTGGCGCCCATTTTTGTTGCCCCCCTAAGTGCTCTGCATATAGAACTGCAGGCCATTCTCTGCTGAGCTTTAGTTTGCCTTTAAATGAAGGAGCAAAGTGCAGTTTCCGCACGGTTATGTTGATGCCAGAGCAGCACAGGCCCCTGATGAAAGGAGAACCGAAGGTCTGGACAGGGGGCCAGTAAATGGCACTTACCTTGATGGTGGCCGAGATAAAAGCAATCAACAGGGCCATTGTTACTCCCGTGTAGCTGCTCCGTCCTCTGATTATCCCTTAGTGGAACCTGATGTGTTTTTTGGAAGTTATCCTTGGGGCTAAACCATTTCTAACGTCTCAGCGCCAGTGCGCAGCGGCTGTGTCCTAATGTGGCGTGGAAGCCTGCTCTAGCACGCAGGCTAATTACGCTCTAGCACGCAGGCTAATTACGCTCTAGCACGCAGGCTAATTACGCTCTAGCACGCAGGCTAATTACGCTCTAGCACGCAGGCTAATTACGCTGTAGCACGCAGGCCAATTACGCTGTAGCACGCAGGCTAATTACGCTCTAGCACGCAGGCCAATTACGCTGTAGCACGCAGGCTAATTACGCTCTAGCGCGCAGGCTAATTACGCTCTAGCGGGCAGGCTAATTACGCTCTAGCGCGCAGGCTAATTACGCTCTAGCGCGCAGGCTAATTACGCTCTAGCGCGCAGGCTAATTACGCTGTAGCATTCAGGCTAATTACGCTGTAGCACGCAGGTTATTACGCTCTAGCACGCAGGCTAATTACGCTCTAGCATGCAGGCTAATTACGCTCTAGCACGCAGGCTAATTACGCTCTAGCACGCAGGCTAATTACGCTCTAGCACGCAGGCAAATTACGCTCTAGCACGCAGGCTAATTAAGCTGTAGCACACAGGCTAATTATGCTCTAGCACACAGGCTAATTACATAAATAAATAAATATATATATTTCAGCATATTTGTGCATCTCTTACTGCACTGCTGGCTCTGACTCATGAAATAAAGCTTTCTTCATCCAAGATTTCACTTTCCCTCTTATAGTAAAACAGCAGTGTGCAAGTCCAGATGCAAGTTGCCATTTTTTTACCCATAATGCAGTTTTTTTTTTAATGGTGTCCTTATAGGATTGCATCTGATTCTTTAGGCGCAAGTCTGCTGCACGCATTGATGCACCATCGGAACAGTGTTGGAACAACTGGGGGGGCGAAGGGCATGACTGAACCCCACAGGGCTCATTAAAGTCTCATACTTGTGTGAATACAGCCCCAAATTTGCATCATGGGGGGACCAAGGCCCTGCCAGTGACGGTTCCATAGGAACCCCCCAATTATCCCCAACTTAAAGGTGGCAGTAGGTGGGTTTGGAACAGGAGGCAAGACAGACTACTACTGGTAGCTACAAGTGTTCGGGATACTTACTACTGTGCAGGGGCACTTGGGCCTGTGAGAGAGCAAGCGCCAACCCTAGTGGCCAAAGTATGTAACAGCAACTGTAAAGGAGCAAACAGCATAGTAGCTTCCCTGTAGCCGCCCTGCATGTAAACTATGTTTACTTCTCCTTTAAAAGTGACCCCGCTATGGTCAGGTTAATAGGCGGCTTTTTGTGGATGACTCAGGGCATCACAAGAGACATCATTAAGAGTATTGTTACTGATCACATCTCCGGGCGGCTAAGTTCTATCTCCTTAGTGCCAAGGATGGGTGGGTCCCTCAGTCATGCCCATTATCTCCAGCAATGAAGGCGATATTGACCTAGGGATCAGCGAATCACAGACACAAAGGAGGATGAGCCGGGGCCCCGGCAGTGACACACAGCCAGTGACAGTGATGCTATCACAATGACATTTGGATGTCACAACAAGGTGAATGGCACATTGTGCGGTGTTTTATGGCAGTTCAGCCATTGTGTAGAGCAGAAAGGACTGGTGGGAAGGTGGACAGGGACACAATGGGCTGATCTGTTGGCGCAGAGGAGTGGCAGGGCGGCCTGAGAAGTGGCTGAAGGGATGGTAACCCGGTGATGGATTCCAGGGAACCCCCCTGTATTGTGTGAATCCCAAAGTGTGCGCTCCCACTGTGCCTTGTAAAGGGGTGGGGTATGCTGGGATCAGTCCAATGGCAGCAACATTTAGGTGGAGCAACCTTATTGGGCTAATGGCACCCTAGTACAGTGACTCCAGCATCCAATGGCACAGTGACTCCCAGCATCCAATGGCACAGTGACCCCAGCATTCACTGACACAGTGACTCCGAGTATCCAATGGCACAGTGACTCCCAGCATCCAATGACACAGTGACTCCCAGCATCCAATGGCACAGTGACTCCAGCATTCACTGACACAGTGACTCCCAGCATCCAATGGCACAGTGACTCCCAGCATCCAATGGCACAGTGACTCCCAGCATCCAATGGCATAGTGACTCCCAGCATTCACTGACACAGTGACTCCGAGTATCCAATGGCACAGTGACTCCCAGCATCCAATGGCACAGTGACCCCAGCATTCACTGACACAGTGACTCCGAGTATCCAATGGCACAGTGACTCCCAGCATCCAATGACACAGTGACTCCCAGCATCCAATGACACAGGGACTCCCAGCATCCAATGGTACAGTGACTCCCAGCATCCAATGGCACAGTGACTCCCAGCATCCAATGGCACAGTGACTCCCAGCATCCAATGACACAGTGACTCCCAGCATCCAATGACGCAGTGACTCCCAGCATCCAATGGCACAGTGACTCCCACCATCAAATGACACAGTGACCCCAGCATTCACTCACACAGTGACTCCCAGCATCCAATGGCACAGTGACTCCCAGCATCCAATGGCACAGTGACTCCCAGCATCCAATGACACAGTGACTCCCAGCATCCAATGACACAGTGACTCCCAGCATCCAATGGCACAGTGACTCCCACCATCAAATGACACAGTGACCCCAGCATTCACTGACACAGTGACTCCCAGCATCCAATGACACAGTGACTCCCAGCATCCAATGGCATATTGATTCCCAGCATCCAATGGCATACTGATTCCCAGCATCCAATGGCATACTGACTCCCAGCATCCAATGGCACAGTGACTCCCAGCATTCAATGGCACAGTGAATCCCAGCATCCAATGGCACAGTGACTCCCAGCATCCAATGGCACAGTGACTCCCAGCATCCAATGGCACAGTGACTCCCAGCATCTATCTATCTATCTATCTATGTATCTATCTATCTATCATCTATCTATCATCTATCTATCTATCTATCTATCTATCATCTATCTATCTATCTATCTATCTATCTATCTATCTATCTATCTATCTATCTATCATCTATCTATCTATCTATCTATCTATCTATCTATCTATCTATCTCTCTCTACCTATCTATCTGACTCCCAGCATCCAATGACACAGTGACTCCCAGCATCCAATGACACAGTGACTCCCAGCATTCACTGACACAGTGACTCCCAGCATCCAATGGCACAGTGACTCCCAGCATCCAATGGCACAGTGACTCCCAGCATCCAATGGCACAGTGACCCCAGCATTCACTGACACAGTG
Organism: Xenopus tropicalis; assembly: GCF_000004195.4. Taxonomy (NCBI): domain Eukaryota; kingdom Metazoa; phylum Chordata; class Amphibia; order Anura; family Pipidae; genus Xenopus; species Xenopus tropicalis. The sequence goes on from NC_030680.2 coordinate 14,931,114, forward strand.
ACTCCGAGTATCCAATGGCACAGTGACTCCCAGCATCCAATGGCACAGTGACCCCAGCATTCACTGACACAGTGACTCCGAGTATCCAATGGCACAGTGACTCCCAGCATCCAATGACACAGTGACTCCCAGCATCCAATGACACAGTGACTCCCAGCATCCAATGGTACAGTGACTCCCAGCATCCAATTGCACAGTGACTCCCAGCATCCAATGGCACAGTGACTCCCAGCATCCAATGACACAGTGACTCCCAGCATCCAATGGCACAGTGACCCCAGCATTCAATGACACAGTGACTCCGAGTATCCAATGGCACAGTGACTCCCAGCATCCAAAGACACAGTGACTCCCAGCATCCAATGACACAGTGACTCCCAGCATCCAATGGCACAGTGACTCCCAGCATCCAATGACACAGTGACTCCCAGCATCCAATGGTACAGTGACTCCCAGCATCCAATTGCACAGTGACTCCCAGCATCCAATGGCACAGTGACTCCCACCATCAAATGACACAGTGACCCCAGCATTCACTGACACAGTGACTCCCAGCATCCAATGACACAGTGACTCCCAGCATCCAATGGCATATTGATTCCCAGCATCCAATGGCATACTGACTCCCAGCATCCAATGGCACAGTGACTCCCAGCATTCAATGGCACAGTGAATCCCAGCATCCAATGGCACAGTGACTCCCAGCATCCAATGGCACAGTGACTTCCAGCATCCAATGGCACAGTGGCTCCCAGCATCCAATGGCACAGTGACTCCCAGCATCTATCTATCTATCTATCTATTTATCTATCTATCTATCTATCTATCTATCTATCTATCATCTATCTATCATCTATCTATCTATCATCTATCTATCATCTATCTATCATCTATCTATCATCTATCTATCTATCTATCTATCTATCTATCTATCTATCTATCTATCATCTATCTATCTCTCCTCCAACCTTAGAATCTTTAGATCCTTTTCAGAGTATAGGGGCTGCCTGGGGTTAGGCTGTAAGATCCTCCCCTCCTATAGGGGCCTCGCTCACATAACTGTATATACCCGGCCTATAACCTTAGCAATGAGAGGCACGTGTGTCCAACATGAAATAATAGTGCGGATATGGATGTAGAGCTCCCAGGGATGGTGTGTAACCTAGAATAATATCTCTGGGGGTTCTGCTACTACACCTGAAATCCCATACACCTGTCCATATGAAGAAACTCCTACATATATGTCTAAATACAACTATACAGAGAAGGAATGTCCCCATTCTGTCCTGTCTCTGGGGAAGCAACATGGCGCCTCCCACTGATGTGTTATTTACAGGAATGTTCTTTTCTTTTGGCTTCATGTTTCTGTATTATAGGGAATATAAACAGGCAAAGCCTCCTTGTAATTCTGATCTATTTTTGCTTTCATTCATTGTCACATAAACATCTTCTCCCATTAGGATCTACATAGAGTGCCCCTATCCTGTACTTAATGTATCATTAGAGTGAGTGTATTTACTACTATACTTTCCCTGAACATTATGTTGGTGTGTAATGCGCATTCCGACTACTGAATTCCTGTAGGACTTGTACCCCCATTGTTACCTAAACCAGTCTGCTTAATAAACCTTGTGGGGCTTTGCCTTACTACACTGCTGACTAGCTCATTCATTGGCTCTTGCTGGGATAATATTATTTACTATACATTCAGCAGGTGCAAGTGCCTTGGGTCATAGGAGGGTCCAATAACCCACCATCTCTTGTAGATTGTAAGCTCTTTTGGGCAGGGCTCTCTTCACCTCCTGTATCGGTTATTGATTGCTTTATATGTTACTCTGTATGTCCAATGTATGAAACCCACTTATTGTACAGCGCTGCGGGATATGTTGGCGCTTTATAAATAAATGTTAATAATAATAATAATGCCAATTACTACAGGGCCCTGTAAGACCCTGACCCCTAATAGCCTAATAGGCCAGGTTCCTAATCTGGAGAAACATCTTAAGGCTGTAATTACTCCATCCCCACTACTCATTGGGTTTATGGCGAATACAGGCCCATTGCCCCTTTAACGTTGCCGCCTTAAGGAAGGAACTATATATGTACCAGGCTGCAGTGCTCTTGCATTAAAGAAAATGAAGGACGCGCCATGAGTGGATATGATTAATTACTGTGCTGAGTCTGCCCCAGAAACCGAGTGTGAATCTGGGACACTTCTTCCAACATCCGCGCAAACAACTTGGATCACAATGCCAGGGAATGCTGCGAGTAAGCCAGGGCGGCGGGTAAATGTATGGATTATTGTGTGTATGGTAAGGCAAGATGGTGTCATGGAACATGCTGCAACTGCAGGATAGGGTGTATAGTAAGGGGAGATGGTGTACTATAAGCATAAACTCTCCCTACTATACCTGCTATCCCACAGCCCCAGTCCCTTCCCAGAGGCTATTATCCCCCCACTGCTACTATAGGCACCATCTCTCCCTACTATACCTGCTATCCCACAGCCCCAGTCCCTTCCCAGAGGCTATTATCCCCCCACTGCTACTATAGGCACCATCTCTCCCTACTATACCTGCTATCCCACAGCCCCAGTCCCTTCCCAGAGGCTATTATCCCCCCACTGCTACTATAGGCACCATCTCTCCCTACTATACCTGCTATCCCACAGCCCCAGTCCCTTCCCAGAGGCTATTATCCCCCACTGCTACTATAGGCACCATCTCTCCCTACTATACCTGCTATCCCACAGCCCCAGTCCCTTCCCAGAGGCTATTATCCCCCCACTGCTACTATAGGCACCATCTCTCCCTACTATACCTGCTATCCCACAGCCCCAGTCCCTTCCCAGAGGCTATTATCCCCCCACTGCTACTATAGGTACCATCTCTCCCTACTGTACCTGCTATCCCACAGCCCCAGTCCCTTCCCAGAGGCTATTATCCCCCCACTGCTACTATAGGCACCATCTCTCCCTACTATACCTGCTATCCCACAGCCCCAGTCCCTTCCCAGAGGCTATTATCCCCCCACTGCTACTATAGGCACCATCTCTCCCTACTATACCTGCTATCCCACAGCCCCAGTCCCTTCCCAGAGGCTATTATCCCCCCACTGCTACTATAGGCACCATCTCTCCCTACTGTACCTGCTATCCCACAGCCCCAGTCCCTTCCCAGAGACTATTATCCCCCCACTGCTACTATAGGCACCATCTCCCCCTACTATACCTGTTATCCCACAGCCCCAGTCCCTTCCCAGAGGCTATTATCCCCCCACTGCTACTATAGGCACCATCTCTCCCTACTATACCTGCTATCCCACAGCCCCAGTCCCTTCCCAGAGACTATTATCCCCCCACTGCTACTATAGGCACCATCTCTCCCTACTATACCTGTTATCCCACAGCCCCAGTCCCTTCCCAGAGGCTATTATCCCCCCACTGCTACTATAGGCACCATCTCTCCCTACTGTACCTGCTATCCCACAGCCCCAGTCCCTTCCCAGAGACTATTATCCCCCCACTGCTACTATAGGCACCATCTCCCCCTAGTATACCTGTTATCCCACAGCCCCAGTCCCTTCCCAGAGGCTATTATCCCACTGCTACTATAGGCACCATCTCTCCCTACTATACCTGCTATCCCACAGCCCCAGTCCCTTCCCAGAGGCTATTATCCCCCCACTGCTACTATAGGCACCATCTCTCCCTACTATACCTGCTATCCCACAGCCCCAGTCCCTTCCCAGAGGCTATTATCCCCCCACTGCTACTATAGGCACCATCTCTCCCTACTATACTTGCTATCCCACAGCCCCAGTCCCTTCCCAGAGGCTATAATTCCCCCACTGCTACTATAGGCACCATCTCTCCCTACTATACCTGCTATCCCACAGCCCCAGTCCCTTCCCAGAGGCTATTATCCCCCCACTGCTACTATAGGCACCATCTCTTCCTACTATACTTGCTATCCCACAGCCCCAGTCCCTTCCCAGAGGCTATAATTCCCCCACTGCTACTATAGGCACCATCTCTCCCTACTATACCTGCTATCCCACAGGCCCAGTCCCTTCCCAGAGGCTATAATCCCCCCATTGCTACTATAGGCACTGCCACTACCTCTTTGCCATGGGTCCCCTGGTACTCCTGGCTTGTGCAAGAAGGCCAAGTGCTTCTTAATGGCTTCTAATAACTTCATGTTATAAATGTAGGGATCCCCAAAATTGGTCCCCAGGACGGTTCCCATTTAGACAGGCACTAGAGGGTGGCCTCATGGGATTTGGACACCTAAAGGTGGTCCTAATTGCTTTTGTGTGAAAAAGGGAGTTTCCCTGCAGTTCGGGTAGCAGCCACTGGGTGGTGTGTTAAGATATAAAAAGGGAAGGTTTCCTGGTTCAGCAGGTCTTTCTGCCTGGGACCCCTCTGGACAGAGGTTAATGACAGGCTAGTGCAGGGATCCCCAACCTTTTCTACCCGTGAGCCACATTTAAGTGTAAAAAGACTTGGGGAGCAACGTGACCATGAAACATGCTCCTGGGGGTGCCAAATAAGGACTGTTATTGGCTATTTGGTAGCCCTTTTGTGGACTGCCAGCCTATAGGAGACTCTGTTTGGCAGTACACCTGGTTTGCTCACGATGCCACTGGTTGGGGACCACTGGGCTAGTGTTTAGATAGTAGATCTGGAAGTGATAGCTCACTCTAGGAGTGGGAGACAGGTTATTTAGTACGGGTAGTCATCGCCCCTACAGGAGATAGTGGGATTAAGATCCCCCAGCACTCATAGCTGGAGTCAGGGCACTAAGTGGTGAGTTCAGGAGATTACCTAATCCAGTGGGTGCTCGGGCGTGAGTACCGGGGTGAGGTCTCAGAGCGGTGTCCGCTTGGCGGGAGTACCGGGGAGAGCCCTAGAGAGGGTCTTCTGGCGTGAGTACCGGAGGGAATCCCAAAGGAGGATCATCTGGCGGGAGTACCGTGAGTAACCCCAGGGAGAGAGGGTCTCCAAAGGGAAGTGTGTGTAACCTGACATATAGTGTGCTCCTGTATAACCTGCCTGTCTGCAAGTAATAAACTACATTCTACTGGTTCAACATCATACCAGTGTCCTGGTCTCTTCATACAAAGAGGATCCTCACTGCCTTGTAAGCAGCTACCCCAAAGGGAAGGGGCAAGGTACCGGTAGTTGCAGGGAGTCCCTGACCAGGGAATACAGTACAGCATTAAGTTCTCAGGAGGGGAGTTACAGTTCAATCTGTCGCTAACCTGGGTGGAGGCACACCATTAAGTAAAGTAACATCTGTTCCCCAAAGTAAGCGGGGCTCAGGATCCCTGTTAGCGCCATAAGATCTCAGCAGGTAGCAGCACTGTCAATAAAGTGGGCTACATAAAGAAAAGGGTATTTAATTAATTATAATGCACAAGGGTTGTAATGGGGGTTGCACTTTGGGAAGGTGCAAGGGGAGGCTGGAAATGTTGCCCGTTCCGTGCTTTACTCTTGTCCGAGTCAGTCACTGGCTGGACTGCAGAAGGAACATTTTTACAAATTAAGGTGCAGTTGACCTTTAAGAAAGTTTACTATTGAGGTTCCTCCAGCTTTGCGCGTGCCAGGCATTCCCAGGGATGTGCTTATTGCACTAAAGGAGCAGAATGAGTATAATGGCCTTAGTATCACCCCGGGCTTACAAGGGGGCAGCGCGTTTCCTAATGGCTACAGATGCTGTGCTATATATAAACAGAAAGGACATTCAGTCACAGGGGGATACCCAGGTGACAGCGGCGGATTGAGCTCAGCGTGCCATTTCCATCATATACAGATATAAATAGCAGGCGTACTGTTAGTCATTAATGGAATTTATACAACGAAATAAAGAATAATCCCAAAAAGGGTCCTGGACAGATTCCATGCCAAGAGCTGTACCGACCCGGGCACTATGGGGTGTAAGTGTGTGGGGGGCATTATAATGTTTGTGCTGAGAAAATGTCTTCCCAAATGTTCTGCACATGTTTTCCCCTATATGCATACATATTGCACGGCTGTGCCAGGCTTTCCTTCTTTTGCAAATTTCAGTAAAATGTGAATTGCGCCCAAAAATTTGCAAATGAGATTGCAGTTTGCAGGAGAAAAAAAAAATATATATATACAGGCATGGGATGCGTTATCCGGAAACCCATTATCCCATTTCCGAATTCGGAAAGGCCGTCTCCTATAGACTCCATTGTAAGAAAATGATTATAATTTTTAAAAATTATTTCCTTTTTCTCTGTAATAATAAAACATTACCTTGTACTTGATCCCAACTAAGATATAATTACCCCTTATTGGGGCAGAACAGCCCTATTGGGTTTATTTAATGGTTAAATGATTCCCTTTTCTCTGTAATAATAAAACAGTACCTGTACTTGATCCCAACTAAGATATAATTACCCCTTATTGGGGCAGAACAGTCCTATTGGGTTTATTTAATGGTTAAATGATTCCCTTTTCTCTGTAATAATAAAACAGTACCTGTACTTGATCCCAACTAAGATATAATTACCCCTTATTGGGGGCAGAACAGCCCTATTGGGTTTATTTAATGGTTAAATGATTCCCTTTTCTCTGTAATAATAAAACAGTACCTGTACTTGATCCCAACTAAGATATAATTACCCCTTATTGGGGCAGAACAGCCCTATTGGGTTTATTTAATGGTTAAATGATCCCCTTTTCTCTGTAATAATAAAACAGTACCTGTACTTGATCCCAACTAAGATATAATTACCCCTTATTGGGGGCAGAACAGCCCTATTGGGTTTATTCAATATTTAAGTGATTTTTTAGCAGACTTAAGGTGTGGAGATCCAAATTATGGAAAGACCCCTTATCCGGAAAGCCCCAGGTCTCGAGCATTCTGGATAACAGGTCCCATACCTGTATTTAATTTTGCAATTTTCAAAATCAGTTTAGCCAAATAAAAATTTCTGCCACCAAAGTTATGGCATAATTTGGATGCAGAGTGCGCATTTATATATAAAACGCTTTCACCCTGTAATTAAAAAATTTGCAATTATGTTTGCTCATTAAATGCGCCAGACTTGTCCAGCTTTATAAATATAAACATGAGCAGGAAAAAATATGTTCACTGTGTGAATAATTCTGCACTGCACGGAGTTTATAAATGACCCCCTGTGTGTTCTGAATCTCCGGGGAATCCTGGCGCAGCCCCCTCTGTACTCAGTGCATTCAAGTCTAACGCAACGTGTAGCAATGAGGCGGAATTATGGATCCCCCCCCCTTTGTAAATGCATTTTTACCTTGTTAAAAGTAGGATTGGAGCCTCTAGGGTCTACGGTCGCCTACACGTGGGGGAGGGGGGTTTGGATTAACCCACTGTTTCATAACAAGCGAGTGATATTGCCCAAGGATGCAGGGATAGCAATACATAATAATAGCAGTCAGGCTCCTCTAAACTGCACAAAGAACCAATATAAAGGACAAGATGCAGATAGAAAGACTTTTTATGATTGGACCTTCCCTTGTTATTGACCAACACCCCCATTCCCCCCAATGGGGGTGTTGGTCAATAATAAGGGAAGGTCCACAGCTTGGGTAACAATCATAAAAAGTCTTTCTATCTGCATCTTGCCCTTTTATAGCTATTATCGTACTACTACTACAGGTATCGGACCCCTTATCCGGAAACCCGTTATCCAGAAAGCTCCGAATTACGGAAAGCCCGTCTCCCATAGACTCCATTTTAATCAAATAATTCAGAATTTTAAAACTGATTTCCCTTTTCTCTGTAATAATAAAACAGGACCTTGTAATTGATCCCAGCTAAGATATAAATACCCCTTATTGGGGGCAGAACAGCCCTATTTGGTTTATTTAATGGTTAAATGATTCCCTTTTCTCTGTAATAATAAAACAGTACCTGTACTTGATCCCAACTAAGATATAATTACCCCTTATTGGGGGCAGAACAGCCCTATTGGGTTTATTAATGGTTAAATGATTCCCTTTTCTCTGTAATAATAAAACAGTACCTGTACTTGATCCCAACTAAGATATAATTACCCCTTATTGGGGGCAGAACAGCCCTATTGGGTTTATTTCATGGTTAAATGATTCCCTTTTATCTGTAATAATAAAACAGTACCTGTACTTGATCCCAACTAAGATATAATTACCCCTTATTGGGGCAGAACAGCCCTATTGGGTTTATTTAATGGTTAAATGATTCCCTTTTCTCTGTAATAATAAAACAGTACCTGTACTTGATCCCAACTAAGATATAATTACCCCTTATTGGGGGCAGAACAGCCCTATTGGGTTTATTAATGGTTAAATGATTCCCTTTTCTCTGTAATAATAAAACAGTACCTGTACTTGATCCCAACTAAGATATAATTACCCCTTATTGGGGGCAGAACAGCCCTATTGGGTTTATTTCATGGTTAAATGATTCCCTTTTCTCTGTAATAATAAAACAGTACCTGTACTTGATCCCAACTAAGATATAATTACCCCTTATTGGGGGCAGAACAGTCCTATTGGGTTTATTTAATGGTTAAATGATTCCCTTTTCTCTGTAATAATAAAACAGTACCTGTACTTGATCCCAACTAAGATATAATTACCCCTTATTGGGGCAGAACAGCCCTATTGGGTTTATTTCATGGTTAAATGATTCCCTTTTCTCTGTAATAATAAAACAGTACCTGTACTTGATCCCAACTAAGATATAATTACCCCTTATTGGGGGCAGAACAGCCCTATTGGGTTTATTTCATGGTTAAATGATTCCCCTTTCTCTGTAATAATAAAACAGTACCTTGTAATTGATCCCAACTAAGATATAAATAATCCTTATTGGCTGCAAAACAATCCTATTGGGGTTAATTAATGTTTTATTGATTTTTTAGCAGACTTAAGGTATGGAGATCCAAATTACGGAAAGACCCCTTATCCAGAATACCCTTGGTCCCGAGCATTCTGGATAACGGGTCCTATACCTGTACTACTACTATTATCGTATACTGCTACACCTGCCCTTCAGCCATAGCCCCTTCCCAGAGGCACCATCTCCAAGGGGGCATCTAGGAAAAGAGAAATAAATGTCCAACGGATGACGAGAAGCAAAATCCAATGGATTGTAAGAACCAAAATCCCCCCACACCTATATGAATATCTATCAGACTCAACCATCAGGGATACCCTCTCCAACGGCCTTGGTGCTGCTTGACTCTGCTAATTGGTCAATGTGTAATAAAAAGAAATATATACTGAGCCAGAGCCAATTAATGAGCGTGGATGGAGTAGGAGAAAACACACAACACCATTGGTGGGCGAGAGGGGTTAATAGGTGGGCAGGGGGAATGGTGCAGCTCTGTGTATATCAACGTATTCATCATGGTGCTTCACTTGGACAGGAGGTAACCCTTGGGTGACAAATCCATGGACTCGTACCCTCATTGTCCTCGTTAGCTGCCGAAGTCATTAATAGTAAAGTTCCTGCTCGGTGTCCCTTTATGTATATAAGCAATGCTTGGCCCTTGCTTGTAGTTGCATGGTGGGCTGTACATAGGAACAACATATGACTGGGTCTTTCTCTGAAGCCCCCCAACCAACCCCCTTGCTGTGAAATGCATTAGAATCACACGAGTGGAAATCCTGGGTCTGGATCCCCCCCGAGGCTCATTAGACACAGTGGAAGCCAGAAATATGTTTTTTCCTTGGGTAAAGCCATTGATCATGTAACTGGATCAGCAAACATACAGCAGGGAGGGGGAGAATGGGTGGGGGGGGATTCATAGAAAAACCAATCCAGTAGAACTTGAAAGCCAGTTCTTCAAACCACTGGAAAGCAGTGCGGCTCCGTCAGTTCTGCTGATGCGACCCGATGCTCTGCATCTTCAATTGGCTGCCAAAAACAGATCCATAGAGATATAGGATGGACTGATGTGTAAAAGGGGTTTCCATAACGGCTTGGGGATGTGAGCTGGGGGCGTGCAACTGGCTGTAAGGGGGGCCTTTATCTTGTAATTGAGGGCAATGGCATGAACATAAAGGGGCTGCCTATTCCATTGAGTAGTTGCATTGTATTATTGCTGAGTAGGTTAAAGGGAAAGCAGATTATATAGTAAAGTGCCCCCCTTTTATTCTTACACATTTTGATGGATATCCCATTGCTATATCTACCACTCATATTTACCACTCACTCTAATTAATTAATCTTTTGTGTTTTAATCAGCGACTTTTACTGTTGCTAATTGCTTTCTTCCTCTCCGGTCCTGCTGCCCTTGTCTGTTGCTCACTACCCCCCCCCCCCCCCCGCTGGTATCCCACATACCTTTCATCTCTTTCTTTCCCACTGACAGGTAGGTCACCATGTTTTGTAATTGGATAACCCTCTGATGGTCTCTGTATGCAGTGAAACAGCCTTAAAAGGTCAACTTACTGTTAACAGGGAAGAACACAGGTTACTATAGGTACAAACATGGAGATTTTCCTTTCTCTACACCCCCCATGACCTATGAAATATGCAGCAATAGATGCATAGTGCAAAACAAATTATCTTTCCAAAGATGGGAGCAACCTCAGGTCCTAAAATACTTTGCTGGGGGACCAACTAATCTGTAGGCCACTGTTGACAGGCTTGGGATGGTATTATAACAACTACTTTTGAGTTACTCCCATATACTCGTCCTGTGTTTGGGACAAGTAGGGAACCATTACTTAAGAAAGCCAAACCCAAACCTCATCTGGGCTCACAAAGGAACCAAGAGAAACCAACCAAAATATAAACCAGGCTCACAAGAAGACCATTACTCAAGAAAGCCCAACTTATCTAGGCTCACATGGAAACCATTACTTAAGAAAACCTAAACCAAATCTTATCTAGGCTCACATGGGAACCATTACTTAAGAAAACCTAAACCAAATCTTATCTAGGCTCACATGGGAACCATTACTTAAGAAAACCTAAACCAAATCTTATCTAGGCTCACAAGAGGACCATAACGGAAGAAGGCCAACTTAAATCTCACCTGGGCTCACATGGAAACCATTACTCAATAAAGCCTAACCCAAATTTCCTCTAGGCTAACAAGGGAGTCATTACTTAAGAAAGTCCAACCCAAATCTCATCTGGGCTTACAAAAGAACCATTACTCAAGAAAGCCCAAACCTCATCTGGGTTCACAAAGCAACCAAGAGAAACCAACCCAAATATAAACCAAGCTCACAAGAAGACCATTGCTCAAGAAAACCCAAACCAAATCTTATCTAGGCTCACAAGAGGACCACTACTCAAGAAGGGCCAACTTAAATCTCACCTAGGCTCACATGGGAGCCATTACTCAATAAAGCCTAACCCAAATCTCATGTGAGCTCACAAATGAATCATTATTCAAAAAAAACAAAACAACTCAAATCTCATCTGGGCTCACAAAAGAACCATTACTCAAGAAAACCCAAACCTCACCTGGGCTCACAAAGGAATCATTATTCAAGAAATCCCAACTCAAATCTCCTCTTGGCTCACCTGGTAACCATTACTCACGAAAGCCCAATCAAAATCTCATCTGGGCTTAAAAACAGAAAAAAACCTAACAATAGGAGGAACTGTCCTTGCAGCCTTTGAAGGCTCTGTGAGCCCAACAGAGTCTTAAAGATTAGAACATTCAATATAGATTTCAGCAAAGAACATCTTCCCACCAGTAGTGAATTCACATGTATCATCAAGGCTACTACTTCATTATTTGTCTGACTGTGATATGTTAGATTTGACTCAAACCCACCTCATAACCCACAGGACGTAATTACTGCGGCGAAATCATGTGGTTGGGATTCCTGATCATTTGGGACTGGGGAACCTGTCAGGACTGTATGTAGGAAAATAAATGGAGCTATGCACAGAAATGTCCTTGAAGTTGCCTTCTACATGTGTAGGAACTGGGACTGAGGTTCTCCTAAGCGCAGGAAGACAAACTGAAGCGGCCAAAGCTACATTGGCATTGCTAAGAGAATAAACAGCTTTAGCCCAGTAAAGCCAAGGATGCAAACATATTGTAGGGCACAAGCCCACAACAAAGTATGGCACATTCATACCCACTGTAAGATTAATGTGTGATTGCTTTTAAGGCAAATAAAACCATATCCTACTCATGGAATGCATCTTACAGACAAGCCCTGAAGTATTCCTTATTGACAGTGTGGGACTAGGGTATCAATTTCTCACCAGGAACCCCCACATTATATTCAAAATGGCTGAGGGTGGACAATCTAAAGGGCATTAGGTAGCAGTGTATATGTTCAGCCCAACAGACTAGCCCAGGGCCCACCAGGAATTTCCCTGATAACCCTACAGGAGTTACGGTTAGGCCATGGATCTGATCCACAGAGGCCTCACCTGGGCCAAAACCATATTTATTAAAAAGTGCAACTGGTTAGGAATGTGAAACAGGTTTTCCCTAATACATATTTACTTGTGAAAACAACAAAAAGGCTCCATTTGTCTCTCCAATGAAGCATGGTCGATAGAGTGCCTGCTCATGGGTAGATATGCGGTTCTTCAATATTGGCAAGGCAGCAATGTTCTTCCAGTCCATTTAAATGACAGAAAAGTGGATTATCCTGCCTATATCTTGAGCCCCAATCCATATTCCTGATGAAACTGCTAGTGCTCTGGAACAGACAGGGCTGGGGGGGGGGGGGGTTTTAAGGTCTAAAGTCATTGGAGGTATCAGATCTACAAGAGCAACCAAGTGGTCAGGGGACATGTGTTATAAAATAATGGATATTCAGTCTAATAAGTGGGGGGGGGGGGGGCATTAAAATTCATTTAAGGACCTCCAGGCCTCAAGACTAACACTAGCAAATCACCACAAAGTGCTATGTCGCTAATGACCACCAGTCCCTCTATAGACGTCAAGTCATGCATGTGGCATTGGGAAATGGTCCCTTCACACTGCATGTCTCTCTCTTGTGAAAATAGGTAATTTATTATGACAGTGGGGCCCCTTAAGGCCATAGAACCCCCCTGCTGATGATCTGATGGTACATCCATATACTGTTCATCATACTGCGATCTATGGGTAATTATGGGGGATAGGGCATCCATTTTTCTGCCTTGAAGCACAAGTGATTATCAGGGAGCTGAGCAGTGATAGAGAGCAGTATATACTGTGTTTTTAGGGCATTTAGTAGATTGCAGGAGATGATGCCTCAGGCTGTTCTGAACCACCAATAAAATATCCCTATTTACCCAAGACAGTTCTATTGTTGGGTTGTGGTTCTGGCTGGTTGTGTTCACATCAACATTTATTTTTTAGCTAATGAGCTAATTACCAGCCCATCTAACTGGCATCAAAGTGAGGGAGAAAGCAATCAGTCCACATAAGCAGAAATGATCTGTATTGAGCTTCCCCCCCACCTCCCTACCTACAGTATGTAATTAGAATGCCAGCTTAGCGGTTCTGCAAGGCCAATAAATCCATCATCAGTCCAGTGAGATCAGCTCTTCCACTGAATATTGCTCTAAATATGAACATTTTGGATGATCAGGGTCAAGGAGTTTAAAGTTGGAGAAAACAGTCTCCAGAGTGGGCTATCGCTGATCATATTGTCCTACTTAGAGTCACATCATTTCTAAGGGCCAAACAAGTTCTAGGAGAACCATATGCAGCAGCAGCAGCAGTAGAAGAAGAGGCCCCAATCTGTTCTTAATCTAGAGCCTCTTTCGGGGGTCATGAGTTGACACATGCCCATAGAGGTGCAGGAGGGAACATTTGGGCATTAGTAACCTAGAACTGTTGTCAAGATACCTTGATCAACCCCAAGGAACCCACAGGTTGGGCATTTATAGTGCCATCAAACACTAATGTATTAAGTAAGAGGTGGGTGGCAGGCCTGATTCTGTCCACAGCCCTCCATACTGACAATGTCACCCTGGTCCAGTCCCTCCTCCTGCCCACCTGTTCCACTCCATCAAGTGACATCAGAGATGGGCAGGTCTTTATAACTGGTGGCCTGCACAGTGGGTCGGCTTGGGAGAGAGCAGGTGAGGGTTACACAGGGGTGATACTCATGTAGAGCTACCCCCAGTATCTGGTCCAGCCCCCCAGAGGCAGCAGCCCCACACTGATCTAGAACCCAACCTACCCTAACTGGACATAAGGCTACCTCCCACCCAGACACTGCTTTGGACCCCTCAAGGGAGGGTCATCCCTGTATTTACATAGTGGGGGGGGGGGGGCTTGAGTTTGATAGGATGGTCCTATTTCTATTGCTTTTCCAGTTGCATTTAATGTAGAAGAACTTGACATCCCAGGGCCCACAGCATTTCAATATATATATATAATAATACATATTTTACAGACCTGTGCCGAAAATAAGAATGGGTTGAGGGGATTTGTCCATGGCTGAGGCCCATTATATCCATATCTGGTGGCAGAATTACTTTGGCTTTTTTCCCTATCTATAATATTTTCTTTTTTGCCCCCTCTGGGATGCAGCAAAAATAGGTCGAACCTGTTTGATGTGACTGCTCCTGTTGAACATTTCTCTTCTCTTAACAACCGCCGTTTAATGACAGTATTCCTATTCGGTGCAGCCATACGCCGCTCAGGCTTTCCCTCTCCCACCGGCTAGAGATAAAACAGCGGCAACCCTCACTAATGGTGCAGGATTTTGCTTTCTAGATATACAGTATCTAGTTGAATTAAGTCTAAAGTCTTTCTAGATACCAAGTGAGAATATGGAGGGGAAGGCACGGCCGCCCGTAAGTCAGAACGTAATGATAATATAACTGACATAAATAAGGTTATGTAACAGCAGTTGAGATGCTTCTCATCATTTCCCTTTAATGAACAATAGATCTTCCCTATCCCCCCCCCCCATCCCCAACGATGAAGTCGAGCTGGCCCATTTCATATGCCACACAGTGTGTGTATATACATATATATATATAATAAAGCACAAATTGACGGCTCAGAGGGAGAAGGATAGCGCACATCTAAGGAACATATAGTGGGTGGAACAGAGGGTCCGGGAGTAGAAAATAATGAGGGGTGCCCATCTTGCCTTTAATCACAGATTATTCCAGGCGCTCCCTTTGAAGAAGACGAGGCAGCGTTGCAGCGAGAGAGTGAGAGAAAGTGGAGGGAAGGAGCTCTCATTGCAGAATGAACAATGACAGCACTAAACTGAGAGAATAAAACATGAGTTATGACAGTCGGGGCCCCCGATACAGCGGCACGTGGAGCTCTCATCATTACGGGGCGCGGGCTATGCCTCCCACGTTGGAATTGAGGGAAAGGATAGGATGAGCCTATCAGGGCTTGGCTGGCTGCGGGAAGTCCTTCTTTCAAACCTATATTCTATTACTTTCCTTCTAGCCCAGTGGTTCCCAACCTTCCTAATGGCGCGACCCTTTAATACAGTTCCTCGTGTTGTAGTGACCCCCAACCATAAAATCATTCCTAAGCCCATCGGAAATATGTGTTTTCCCATGGTCTTAGGTGACCCCTGTGAAAGTGACGTTCCACCCCCACAGGGGTTCCCGACCCACAGGTTGAGAAGCGCTGCTCTAGTCTCTATGAAGGTGTTAGTAGAGTTGCCTCCTGGCCGGTATTTGCCCAGACTAACCTGTAAATCACCAGCTGGGGCCAGTGCCACCAATATACTTACGGGTAAATTTGTAAAGTCCCTCCTCCTGACCCTCTCCGCTGCCTATAACCCTGCCCTGTCCACCCATTTCCCTGCCCATTTACAGGCCCCATCCACCTTTCCCTGTCCCTTACATCAAAGCCCCACCCACAAATTACATCACATCCCACTCCCCCAACCTAAAGGCCGGTATAAGTCACACTGTGTCACTGTGGAAATAACTCTCCCACCAGGGTTGCCAGGTTGGTGATTTTCCCGCCAAATTGGGCCACTAATTTAAAGCCCTGGCGGGTTTCCAAAGTACGAACCCCCCCAAGGTACAGTTTTGGGCTATTATTTGGAGCCTTGGCGGGTTTGTAGTTTGGAAACTAGACAAAGTTTTTTCCCCCTAATGTGCCTGTCCCACTGCATGCTGGGTAATGTAGTTTGTATCTAACAATTAGCCTACAGCTAGGATTAATATAAAACTACAATACCCAGCATGCCATTGGACAGTATAGACAGAGGCTCCATTTTGTATTTCTTTTTGCTCTTTCAGGCTCAACCTGTCTGTTCCACAACCTGCTCCCTGCTCTATAGGGTATGTGATTGTACCGTTACTTTCTACTGGGATGTGGGGCAGTTCTACACCCTGCTCCCTGCTCTATAGGGTGTGTGATTGTACTGTTACTTTCTACTGGGATGTGGGGCAGTTCTACCCCCTGCTCCCTGCTCTATAGGGTGTGTGATTGTACTATTACTTTCTACTGGGATGTGGGGCAGTTCTACCCCCTGCTCCCTGCTCTATAGGGTGTGTGATTGTACTGTTACTTTCTATTGTGATGTGGGGCAGTTCTGCAGTTGGTCATTAAGCTATAACTCTCAGGATATCTTGGGGCTGCTGAGAGTTGTAGTTCAGTGCACCCATATGTATATCATGTCTGGGGTTAATGCAACATTCTGAATCTATTTCTGTAGTGCCTTCCCAGCAGGACTGGGCACAGAGGGCAGGGATTATCAGCCATCCCAGTAACTGGGTAGTGATTATACACTTTAAAAAGGCATATTTCCCATATATACTGAAAAAAATTTTTGATCGTGCATATTGGGCTACTTTCAAAGTGGCTTTTGGCTAGTTTTGGGCTGGTTTTAGAACTGACTTTGGCTAGTTTGGAAAAATAAATAAATAAAAATAAATCTGGAACCCTTTCTCCCACCCACAACCCATGGGGTAGTAGTAGGGAGGGACAGGGAGTGACCTGCACCCATCCTTAACACTATGTAGGTGCCCAAACCGACAGACAGGTGGGTATTGTGCCAGCTCAAGCATCACTCTATTGTGGGTAAATGCCTCAGGCCCAGTTGAGGAGGGGCACATCAGGAGGGCTAGTGATTGACAGATGAGGGAGAGACCAGAGAGTGGTGGGGGCGGGGGGGGGGGTTGCTCATATTACAACTCCGGGCTCCTATGAACCACTGCTGGGCCCCCAGGAACTTGATTCCAAATGACGATGATATAATATGGTATCAGTGTTAACCAATGACCTGCAGGCTGCACCGATTTTTGTGTCATCTTGCAAATATTTTCTAAAACATGATGGAGTCAGAAAGGGATGTTTGAGGTTCCTAGATTCCACTAAATCATTCCTTGTGGCTGTAGAACATCCTGTAGAAGGAACTTCAAGCACACCGGACGATGGAGTCTGCTAAAACACGATCTTTATTCTTCCATTTAAAATCAAAGTGCCTGACGCGTTTCGTGCATGTGCGCACTTAATCACAGGCTATGATTAAGTGCACACGAAACGCGTCAGGCACTTTGATTTTAAATGGAAGAATAAAGATCATGTTTTAGCAGACTCCATCGTCCGGTGTGCTTGAAGTTCCTTCTACAGCTTGTCATCTTCCTTTCAGCTACGGGTTCGGGGCCTTGAGCCCCCACACCACTCCCAGACCCGGTTGAGCCACTTGAATTTTGTTTTATTTGATTTGCTGACTTTTCAATTGGTTTGGGATTCAATATCTTTTTTTTTTGTAACTTAAATTTTATTTGTTTTTTGACAGCATAATTTTTACATACAGTATTTGTTTCTTCAAGGTATAGTATTATACATTGTATGATCAGTAACAGATATCGTATGATGTAAAGTCAGGTCAAATTTTTATACATGTAAATAAAATAAAGGAAGGGGGGGAAAATTCAGGGGAATAAACAAATAAGATACAGTTGTACTAGTAACAGTTCTAAAGTGTTTCCCGGAGGAGAGAGTCAAAATATAACCTTTGTCCCTATGTTCTCTTATCTGTTAATGCAGGTGGGGTAATGTCCCTTATTACATAGGCCTGTTCCTATGAAGGGCATAATTTTGGGAAATAAAATAGTCCCATTTTGACCATACTTTATCATATTGTGGGGTTGTTCCCCTAAGTCTTGCTGTCATTTCTTCTAGTAGTTTCATATCCTGTGTGCGGGATATGACCTCTCCTGCGCTAGGGGATTCTAGGGACTTCCACTTGGAGGTAATCGACAGTCTGGCTGCTGTGTATATATAATTTAGAAGCTTTTGCTCTGAATGTGGGATATGTGGGTGGGGTAGGGCTAGTAAAGCATTGGCAGCATCAATGGGAATGTCCCAGAAGAAAATCTTAGCAGCTATGCTCTTAACGTTCTTCCAAAATTCCGCCAATTTTGGGCACTGCCACATAATGTGGAGGAGAGTGCCCTCTTGTCCACATGCCCTCCAGCACATGGTTGAGATGTCTGGGAATATTTTATTGAGCTTTACTGGAGTGTGGTACCAGTTAAATATCGTTTTATAAACACACTCCTTTTGCCTTACACATGTTACATTCTTTCTTGCATTTTCCGAGATATCTTCCCATTGGTCTAATGTTAAAGCGGTAGACAATTCAGTTTCCCAATGTATCATATATCTATGTTTAGGGAAAGGGTCCCCTGCTAATGTATTTAGGATAGAATAAATGTTAGATATTAGAGCTTTCTGGGGTAGCCCATATGTGCTCAATCTTTCAAATGAGGTCAGAGGAGTAGGGAGGGTTGATCTAATGCCGAGAGATTGGGGGATTCAATATCTTTGAGACAGGCTTGGGGTCTATACACCCGAGTCTCTACAAGTGACTGGTATGCTTTACATTACCATCCCAATATACTTTATAATATAGCTATCATTTTACTTTGGATTTGATTCTTTGGGGGGTTATATTTTTTGGATACGTGCTGTAGAACATCCCACTCGCTCTTAAAGCGCCCGCTACGGCCTACAAGGAGAGCAGTGACCCGTATATAACGTTCCGTGCCTTCTATATTCAGTGCTACATTGTGCATTAAATATAGAAATGATATATATATAGGAAGGCAATCATAATGCACTCCATAAAATATGTACAGGGCCTGTTTGTTTCCCCTCACTTTAAATTATGCATCAATGATTATTTTTTAAATAAATGGCTTTAGCACTGTTTGGATGGGCAGTGTCATAAATAAGTGACAGAGACACGCTCCAGTGCTCTATGGGACAAACTGGAATGATCTGGGCGCTGTGGCCGGTCTATCCCACTACACACAGCAGGGGAGGATGCTGCCCCCATCTGCAACCTGATTGGCCAAGTCACTGCCTAAACCGAAACTACATACCCCTTACTCCAGGAGCCCTATATGGGCCTAGAAATAATTTAAGTATTTAACCCAAAAAACGGGCTCCGGTGCTGGGAGTACACAGGGCAGGCAGCATTCTCATTGCATTAGGTGGGCTGCTTGCCCTTAGGGAGCTAGGGGTGTAGTGTTGCTTTAAAAACAAATACATCATGTTTCTAGACTATATCTCCCATCATTTAGTGTAATGGAGCATGCTGGGAACTGTAGTCCAGCAACATTTTGGAGCATTTTATACCCTCCTCCCCCACTTATTAGTTAGTGCCCCACCAGGCCCCCTATACCTCCTAGGCCCCCGGCAGCCGCAGGGTCTGCTTACTCTATAGTTAAACCATTTCTGGTTCTTGTTGGGTTAAACCCGAGATGCTTGTGTTTCTGTTTATCCCTCACATGGATCGGGCCAACAGCTGAGCATCTGGAACATGAAGCCTTTCAGCCGAGGGTTGGCACAAGGGGAAGGGCCCGGTTTGGAGCCTGTGGCACTCACATCCCCGCTGCTTATGGGATTGTACCAGGCAAGAGCCATTGATTGGCCGGGGCCGCTCATTCAATACGGAGCACTTACACCGGGAGGATTCTAAGAACAAACCAAGGGAAAAAGCCGTTCAGCAGGATCTTCCAGCAGCGCAGCAGCACCGGCAGAACTTCCCAAGGTCCAACAGATCTTGTTATAGAAGAACCAGTAACAACAACACAACAATGTATTTCTGTGCTTCATTTATATAGTGGCAAGGGATTCTGCATCCTTCCCATCAGCCCCTGCCCCAGTGAGCTTACAATCTAAGGTCCCTATCACATTCCCATCAGTCCCTGCCCCAGTGAGCTTATAATCTAAGGTCCCTATCACATTCCCATCAGTCCCTGCCCCAGTGAGCTTACAATCTAAGGTCCCTATCACATTCCCATCAGTCCCTGCCCCAGTGAGCTTACAATCTAAGGTCCCTATCCCATTCCCATCAGTCCCTGCCCCAGTGGAGCTTACAATCTAAGGTCCCTATCCCATTCCCATCAGTCCCTGCCCCAGTGAGCTTACAATCTAAGGTCCCTATCCCATTCCCATCAGTCCCTGCCCCAGTGAGCTTACAATCTAAGGTCCCTATCCCATTCCCATCAGCCCCTGCCCCAGTGAGCTTACAATCTAAGGTCCCTATCCCATTCCCATCAGCCCCTGCCCCAGTGAGCTTACAATCTAAGGTCCCTATCCCATTCCCATCAGCCCCTGCCCCAGTGGAGCTTACAATCTAAGGTCCCTATCCCATTCCCATCAGCCCCTGCCCCAGTGGAGCTTACAATCTAAGGTCCCTATCACATTCCCATCAGTCCCTGCCCCAGTGGAGCTTACAATCTAAGGTCCCTATCACATTCCCATCAGTCCCTGCCCCAGTGGAGCTTACAATCTAAGGTCCCTATCACATTCCCATCAGTCCCTGCCCCAGTGGAGCTTACAATCTAAGGTCCCTATCACATTCCCATCAGTCCCTGCCCCAGTGGAGCTTACAATCTAAGGTCCCTATCACATTCCCATCAGTCCCTGTCCCAGTGGAGCTTACAATCTGAGGTCCCTATTGCAGTCCCACCCACTAGGGGCAGTTTTATCAGGAGCAAATTAACCTGCCAGTATATATTTGGAGGGTGAGAGAAACCGTGAGTACCAGGAGGAAACCCAAGCAGACACGAGTGGAATGACCAGTGCTGGGCCTACCCAGCTGGGTGCCCTAGAAAACCAGGACAGCTGCCCCCCCCCCCCCTTCCCCTCTTGTTAACAAGCCTGGGTTCATGCATGGGGGAACAAGCACGTACGCATAACAGCAATGATGTGGGGGGGGGGGGGGGGGGCGGCAAGAGCCCGGAGCAGGGGTAGACAGACAGAAGAGGTAGGTGTCTGGTGCCCCCCACCGTTGTACCCTAGTCCCGGCCCTGGACCAAACTCCTTGCAGATTGTGCCCTGGCTGGAACGGCACCCAGTAATATAAGTGACATTGTTTCCTTTGAATGCATATTTATGACACAAAGCCCTACAAAGGCAAATGATTTTAAAATTACATTACTGGCGCTTTTAAGCCATCTATTATATTGCGGGATAAGACTTCGTCTATTGGGTTTGCTGAGTCCAGTTTATCGGACTCCCGGCGGTGAGTGGCAGATTAGCCGACCTGGGAAAGTCATCCCGGTGCTATCAATATACCGCTAATCAATGGGCAAGTCAATGCCGCAGCCTTGGGAACACAGCCCCTTAACAAGATAATTAATGGTTTCTCCAAGCCCTTCACAAAGGTGGCTCGTTAAATGATCTCATTGGGTCCCTATTTAGCAGCTGGAACAGACCCCTGCTAAGTAGGGTCAGGGCGACGTGATTGGTTCTGGTCGGTGACATTCAGTAGGGATGCACAGCTGTGTCCACGTAGTTATGGTGGGCTCAGGTGGAATAGAATATAAACTGACCAGTACCTGCCTACTTCCATGCCCAAATACCCCAGCAGGGTCTGTTCATGTGTTGTAACAGTCTTGGCATTTATACTCACTGCTCTGCTAAAGCAATTGCCCTAGAAAGGGACAGATCCACTCTACACGTTATAAGGATGTGGTTTCAGTATTTGGTGATATACAATATACACAAAATGGGCAACAGCAACTGGATACTGTCTAAAAAGCCAGGTCCCAATTTGGAACACCGTGTCTCTGTGAGCAATTATAGCCCTAGAACTATCCGTACTGAACCTAATGGTTTTTATGGGTGATCAGAGGCAAAACAAACCTACCTGCATCTCGGGTGCAATGCCAAACGTCGGCTGGAGTGGTGTAAAAGGCAACACCATCGGGTTTTTGAGCAGTGGAAATGTCTCCTAGGGATAAATGACACCGCATCTGTCAGTCTGGTGGAAAAGTCTGGATTTAGTAGTTGCCTGGAGAATTCTACCAGCCCGAATGCCAATGGTAACATTTGGTGGAGGGGCAAGGGTTTTTTTTTTTTTCATGGTTTTGCCACCTGGTTCCATTGAAAGCAAAGCTTAAGGCTACAGGTACAATGATATTCCTGTCAATTCCATGTTTCCTACTGTGTGGAACAGTTTGGGGAAGGCCCTTTCCTGTTTCAGCCCAATAACGCCCCCATTAATAAAGGCTGGTCCATACAGAATAGGTTTGCTGAGATGGGAGTGGAAGAAACTGTCTGCACTGCCCTGAACTCAACCCAACTGAACCCAGGTGGGATGCATTAGAACCCCAACTGTGAGCTAGGCCTGATCCCCAACCTCACTAATGTTCTTGTTGCTGAAAAGAAGCAAATCCCACCAACATCCATTATAATTCTCCCCTCATGTACAAAGCAAGGTCCATGCAGAAGGTTTTGCTGAGATGGGAGTTGAAGAACCTGGTTGCAAAAAGCCCCGATCTCATCCCCAACATCAGTGGCCAACCTCACCAATGCTCTTGTAGCTGAATGGAAGCAGCTCCCACCAACAATTGGCTAAGATCTAGTGGAACCTTCCCAGAAGAGATGGGGCAGTTATAGCAGCAAAGGGAGGGGCTACTTCAAATTTATCCCCTTAGTCTGGGAATGAGATGTTCTTTATTACATTAGACCATTAAAACCAATGGGAGATTTTGAGAACTTGGTAGAACCAGTAGAGTGCCTGGGATCTGAAAGCTTAGCAAGAGTGGTATGTATTTAGCAAAATAATGCCCATAAATGGGTACTTTTTAAAAAAGGTAAATGTGGAGTTGGTGGTTTCCCCTAAAAGGCATTAGAATAAGAACAAATAAGAACATGCAGACCCAGAAACCCAACAGTACAACATACAGTACAGAAAGTCCTGTTAACATGATAGTGCCCCTTGATTCAAACACAATAATACAGCGTTGCTGGGTTGGTATCTGCTGTAGATGAAAGGGGAGCTCCCAGATGCATCAATAAAACAAGCAGCGTGTGTGCACCACTAAATATGAGCATTTAATTTCTGCTTCCAGAAATAGGCGCCAGTCAGCGTTTGTGTGAGCGCACTCTGGGATGGGGGCCATGAATATTTTACGAGACAAATCTAGGAATAAAGCAATGAATTGAAGGAGCTGATACATCCTTTGGATGGCCCAATTAAAGTGCTAGGCATAGCTTTAATAACGAAGAGTCACCTTATGATGGGTTACAGTAATTCTGGGCAGGGTCTGGTGGTGAGGTACAGGTCCAGTTCCCTGCAGGTCTGGTGGGTGGTGAGGTACAGGTAGGGTCCAGTTCCCTGCAGGTCTGGTGGGTGGTGAGGTACAGGTAGGGTCCAGTTCCCTGCAGGTCTAGTGGGTGGCGAGGTACAGGTTGGGTCCAGTTCCCTGCAGGTCTAGTGGGTGGCGAGGTACAGGTTGGGTCCAGTTCCCTGCAGGTCTAGTGGGTGGTGAGGTACAGGTAGGGTCCAGTTCCCTGCAGGTCTAGTGGGTGGTGAGGTACAGGTAGGGTCCAGTTCCCTGCAGGTCTGGTGGGTGGTGAGGTACAGGTATGGTCCAGTTCCCTGCAGGTCTGGTGGGTGGTGAGGTACAGGTATGGTCCAGTTCCCTGCAGGTCTGGTGGGTGGTGAGGTACAGGTATGGTCCAGTTCCCTGCAGGTCTGGTGGGTGGTGAGGTACAGGTATGGTCCAGTTCCCTGCAGGTCTGGTGGGTGGTGAGGTACAGGTAGGGTCCAGTTCCCTGCAGGTCTGGTGGGTGGCGAGGTACAGGTATGGTCCAGTTCCCTGCAGGTCTGGTGGGTGGTGAGGTACAGGTAGGGTCCAGTTCCCTGCAGGTCTAGTGGGTGGTGAGGTACAGGTAGGGTCCAGTTCCCTGCAGTTCTGGTGGGTGGTGAGGTACAGGTAGGGTCCAGTTCCCTGCAGGTCAAGTGGGTGGCGAGGTACAGGTAGGGTCCAGTTCCCTGCAGGTCTGGTGGGTGGTGAGGTACAGGTAGGGTCCAGTTCCCTGCAGGTCTGGTGGGTGGTAAGGTGCAGGTAGGGTCCCTTTTCCCTGCAGGTCTGCTGGATGGTAAGGTACAGACAGGGTCCATTTACAGTTCCCTGCAGGTCTGAAAGAGACTACCGATGTTCTGTTGTACAGTTTGTCCCAGTTCCTGCTTTCTAGTCTAATACAGGTAGCAGACTAGGTTTTGGCTAAAGTGGTTTTAGGAACAAACAGGTGCCATGTATGGGTCTACTGAATAAATCCCCCAAAGGTCTTCTGGGCCACTGACTAGCCAAGACTTACATGTGATCAATGAGGCCCCATTATTTTATTGCAGGTGACAAACGCGCAAGTGTGGATAACCAGAGAGTGCACTGAGCCCACATTCCTTTTATCTGTCAGACATGGGAGCTGCTGGGGGGCTGAGCTGTGAGGCTGGATGAGTATAATAATGAATAAGCTGTGGCAGAGAAGCAGCGAGAGCCATTCCTACCCTCCAGCAATAACAGCTGTTCCACCAGAACGTTCTTCAGAAGGTAAAAACCCTCATTAGCAGCTGCATTTTATGCTCTGACAAGAAAGCCAAGTGGTTCCCCAATGCTGTAACAGAAGTCGACCTAAAAGTGGCCACCATACACGGGTATTTTTTTTTAGTTGTATCGGGGACTACATCTGCTCATTAGAAATAGCACATTTAATAAAGGGGAAGTTCATCTTTTAGTTAACTTTAAGTATGTTGTAGAAACAAGTCTTTCATTCACACCATGGCCTGGTTGCTATGGTAAATTGAGCCCTATTATCCTGATACAAAAAGTTGCATGCTGCCCAATGTCACGGAACATATTTACAGTCGCCAGTGCTTTCATCCATGCAGTTGGTACCAGCATTCTCCCTATACACACAGAGCAGTGTTCTAGGGAACCATGGGCAATAATGATTGGGCGCTGGATACACAGGCAGGGAACGGTGATGGTTTGAGGGGTTTAAACCATGCCCGCTGCTTCTATAAATCCTCAAATGACTTCTCCGCGTCGACTCTTCCTGTGCATCTGTCACATCTATTCGCCCCGGGAAATGTATTCCCATCATGGCAATGTGCAGTTTTCCCCTGCCCCTAATCAGCCCCCATGCAGAAAGCAGCTGGGATGGTGGCAGATACACAAGCCAAAGGCAAAGGGTGGCATTTAAAGTTTGTCAGGGGGAGCTGCTTTTAGTTAGGGTTAGGAATTAAGGTGGCTAGCCATGGGCCACTAAAAGCTGTTGTCTCATCCCTTCCAGACAAAATGGACAGCTCACTGGCGCATGTATGGGGCCTTCCTGATGGCCTGTCTTACCAAATTCGGGCCATAAGCAGTCCCTCCAGACCCAACCCAGCAGATCATTGGCCCATGTATGGAGCTCTTTTGACAATCTGTCCGACCAATAATCGGCCCTGGCTCAGGCCCTCCAGAGCAAATCAGCAGCTCACTGGCCCACATATGGGGCTCTCTTGAAGATCTGGCTGGCCAATATCTGGCCATGGGCAAAATGATTGGACCATCCCAATTTGACTCAGTATTTTGGTGGGCAAATAGGGTCAAGATCTGTTTGTGTGTGTGTGTGTGTGTGTGTGTGTGTTTGTATGTGGCGACCTCCCAAAATATTAATGTGTATCTGTGGATGAGTGATGCTGGCAGATACCAGGGTTGAACTTGATTGACTGCTGCCTTGTTTCTTCTCAAATACCCACACTACACAACTGAAGTCAACCATTTTTAGAGGCTACAGAGCTTTTGCTCAAATGTGAATACGGAAATATGGATAGGTATCATGGATTTGGTGCCCCCACCCCAGGGCCCTCCGACCAATGAGGATAGAATGACCCTATACGACTGTATAACTGTACCAGGCAGATAAGAAACAAATGCACCCAGTGGGATAATAATAAACTGGAAGTAAGGTCCCCATACACGGGCCGATAGTAGCTGCCAATATGGGTCCCTTGCACTGATTTGGCAGCTAATCGGAACGTGTATGGGCACTTACGATGGGCCTGTCCGATCGATATCTGGCCTGAAATCGGCCAGATCTCGATTGGGCAGGTTAGAAAATCTAGTCGGGTATAGGTAAAGTCGGTGCGGGGGCCGCATCAACAAGGTAGGTGGGGATATCGGGAGAAGATCCACTCGCTTGGCGACATCGCCAAGTGAGTGGATCTGCCAGTGTATGGGGACCTTAAGTCAGCTCAGACAGGATCCATGGGATTATTAGGGGGGCCGGGAAGTCCATCCTGGAACAGGTAAAACACAAAGCTGGGACACAAACACCAGCTGGTTTAAAGATTTATTTTCAGATGAGAAACCAACAGATCAATAAGGGAATTTATTTTATTGCACTTTAAGCTTCCGTGCCACACACCAAGAAGCAGAGACACACCCAATGCACAGGGCATGGGACTTCCATTGGGTCCAAGTCCTTAAAGGGATACTGTAATCAAAATAACGGTTTCAGTGCTTGGGTTTCAGGGGAAGGGAGGATTTTGAAAGAGGTAGAGTTTATTAACCGTGACTTGGGGTAACAGTGTTTTCTTAAGGAAATGGTGACTGTCGGATACTTTCCAGTTTGATGTTGTTACTATGCATTTGACTGCAGGGCAACCAAGTTTACTGATATGAGCATTATTACACAGGATTGGGAAGTATTTGCTATACTTTCCTCTGGGGTGACTCCTGGCATTTTGTCTCCCCCGGGTGCCTTATGAAGCACATGGGGTAACTGACTGATACGGCAGTATAAAGCCCATGATTCATAAGGCCAATCTGCAAAGCCGCTTTCCGTTCAGCAGTGCAGACTGGGACTTAGATTGCTGTTGTGATGACAGTATCCCTTTAATACACGGAGCAGGGTCCTCAAACACATGGCCAGTTCTTTATAACTATCCCAAGGCATTGTGGGAGTTGTAGTTCTCTGCACCTGGAAGGGTGGGAAAGCCACCACCGTTAGGCTTACAAAATAATATCTGCATAGAGAAGAAAATCAATTTTCCCACCATTTCAAGTAGAAATCATCCATACACACCTGAAGAGCAGCAATTTCTATACAGTAGGAACTAGAATCTCTTTAGCAAATATAATAGAATCTATTATGGAACAAGCGAGATATACAGAAGTCTTAATTACAGTCTCTACAGTGCCATGTAGAACTATGTACAGTCATACCCAGTGCCAGTCACAGCAGCAGAATACTG